>NC_066623.1:65876073-66201205 GCF_025201925.1 Gopherus flavomarginatus
CAAAATCTCCACCAAGCATTCTCAAAACTACAGTACCTGCACAAGGAAATAAGGAAACAGATCAACAGAGCCAGACGTGTACCCAAAAGCCTCCTACTGCAAAACAATAACCCAAGAAAGAAACCAACAGGACTCCACTGGCCATCACATGCAGTCCCCAGCTAAGACCCCTCCAACGCATCATCAGGGATCTACAACCCATCCTGGACAATAATTCCACACTTTCGCAGGCCTTGGGTGGCAGGCCAGTCCTCGCCCATGGACAACCTGCCAACCTAAAGCATATTCTCATCAGTAACTGCACACCGCACCATAGTAACTCTATCTCAGGGACCAATCCATGCAACAAACCTCGATGCCAACTCTGCCCACATATCTACACCAGCGACACCATCACAAGACCTAACCAGATCTGCCACACCATCACCAATTCATTCACCTGCACGTCCACCAATGTAATATATGTCATCATATGCCAGCAATGCCCCTTTGCTATGTACATTGGCCAGATTGGACAGTTTCTACGGAAAAGGATAAATGGGCACAAATCAGATATTAGGAATGGCAATATACAAAAACCTGTAGGAGGACACTTCAGCCTTCCTAGCCACACAATAGCAGATCTTAAGGTGGCCATCTTGCAGCAAAAGAACTTCAGGACCAGACTTCAAAGAGAAACTGCTGAGCTTCAGTTCATCTGCAAATTTGACACCATCAGCTCAGGATTAAACAAAGACTGTGAATGGCTTGCCAACTACAAAACCAGTTTCTCCTACCTTGGTTTTCACACATCAACTGCTAGAAGAGGGCCTCATCCTCCTTGATTGAACTAATTTCATTATCTCTAGCCTGCTTCTTGCTTGCATATATATACCTGCCCTTGGAAATTTCCACTACATGCATCCGATGAAGCGTGTATTCACCCACGAAAGCTCATGCTCCAAAATGTCTGTTAGTCTATAAGGTGCCACAGGACTCTTTGCTACTCTACCTTTGTGAGTTGGACATGTATTGAAGGAATGGTATTTGGAACCTTGTCTGAATAAAGTTTAATGTATGGTTGTGGTTAGGCTCTGAGACCTGGCTAGGGTTTGATTTGATGGGATCAAAATTTTGCAAACTGTTCTTGAGTGTTGTTTGTTCCCAACAATAGACTCTTTCAAATTGTCAATCCAAAATAAAGACCTAGAGGTCTATTTGGTTCCAGAAGATAAATGAATGAAGGTGGGCGAAAGACCAGGAAAGTGGAGGAAAGACATATATGTGTGAGAATGAAGGAGTTCAAGTAGATGTTCTAGTTGTGACTTTTGTCCCTTCTTTCTAAAATAACTGTAGCTGCTTTCTGAGCTTCAGAGTTATTTAGCTGCCAGAATAGTGGAATTATTTTTTTCAGATGCTTCCTCTTCTTTTAAGTGAACGGGGAAGATTGGATCTGCCAATATGTTAGTTTATTGCATATGTTTAAAACAGCAAATTCCAGGGTTATTGGATGTTGGATATATATGTCTTACTCTATGAAATAAATACACTGGTTGTCCAGGATGGATAGTAGGTCCATAGTGGTCATTAATAAAAAGATATATAAAGTGCTATATCCCAAGTTCCACACTTCAGTTCCCTGACCAGAAAGTAGTGTAAATTCATGTACTGATCATGCACAGCACATAATTTTTGAATACTTATAATTTCATTGTTTCTTTCTAAAACAAATTTCTTCAAGTCAGTCAAAGATGCATGTTCTCATTGAGGACTAACTACAAAACTTTGAATTTTTTTTTTGTAAAGCCATATTTGGATTATGAGACCACCAGATAAGAACAGTGCTATGTGGTGAAAACATGCCCCTAAGGAGTCTCAAAAATGATAATAAAATTTTTCAAAATTTTCCATGAGTTGCTTGAGAGGAAAGAAAATTTGGAAAAATCATGTTGTCATTTTTGAAACATTTAGGTGTAAAGAATATCCTAAAAAACAGCTTTTAAAAATAAAAGCTATGAATGATAGGACATAGTAGGTTACTATGAAATTACCTCTTTAGTCATAAGCATGGCGTCACAATTGCTTCATATACAGACACACTTGTGGATTGCTAATCCACAAATGAATATGTTGTGCCTGCATTAATACAAAAGCACAGCTTGCACTTCAGAGATATAATGGTATATGTTATGATTTATGCTTGAGGAAAATACTGCACCAATTATGGTTAAACATAATCATTAAGCCTTAAAACTGAAAGTTAATTATATTATTTCTATATATGTAATCATCATGTAGTTTATGGCCTGTTTCCTGCAATCAGATTTGAGTGGATGTACCTCTATAATGGACATGGCCACAATTGCACACCTGCTGAAGTGACTAGCAAAACTAGGACAGATCCAAGGACAAGACTGTAGGATGGGGCCAATGAGTGCATCTTGGATGAAGTCAGCCCAACGCCACAACCTCCTGCACTGTTCATTTATGAAGTTGGACAGCTCCTCTGTGGATCTAGCTCTTTGCTTTTTATTTTAAAAAAGTTTAAAATGCCTGCAACTCAAATATTTAATTTAATTCAAACCTTTTTTTTCCATAGAAAGCTATATGATACCATGGTAAAGCTGCAGGACAGTCAGAAGAGCAGACATGTAGAATGGTAGAAGGTTTTACCAAACCCTAAGACATCAAGATCGTGGGCTCTGCTCTATATGCAAAAATTCTGGTGTAGAGCAGAGATGTTGTGATGCAGAGAGAGACCTCTGGATCTAGTAGCCAGGAACCCAATATATTAGGAATAATAGAGGTTATATTTTATTCTCACGACCTGCGGGAGGGTAGGAGGGATGAATTCCTTCCCCCACCTCTGATGGTTTCCCCCACAAAGGTCGTTTACTTCAGCTTTGTTTGGGAAGACAGGACTTTCACCATTGGGGAATAACAGACACACAAAAATACAGCTTCTAGTAACTTACATGGTATTTGACCATTGTCATAGTTTCACGGTAATTGCACATATGTTCCCCCTTTATGGTCCACCAAAGACACCAAATTTAGGTTTCCAGCTCTCAGATACCACCTTTTTTGGTTTGAGACCTGTGTATCGCTCCCTCCTAACTCCTTGCTTTCTCAAGCGGAACAGTTCCAAAATGGTCAGTTTCTGCACTTTATGTTCTCTCCAAAGTCTGTGACCAGTGTATTGTCCACAGTTAGAAGTTACTACACAGCTTTTTCTAAGAAAGCACATTTATTTTTAAGGCGAAAGCATTACTGAGAAAACATATTAAAACATATTAAAACCCATATTAAAAAGCTTAGCAAAGGTCTCTTTCAACTCCAACCTGAGGCCTTGCAAGATGTCAGTTCTTAAACACACAACTAGGTTTGCCCCATGGTTACAACTTCATAACTGTCTCAGATTCAGAACCAGAACACAGGCTGGGCAGTTCAGCTTTTTCTTATACTACTGGAGTATTTGATTTCGAATCTCCTGGAGCAGGTAAGCAGCAGATGATGATCCAGTCCTCAGAATGTAGCTTCAAAAGACTGAGTTTTTTGCATAACTGGAGATGGTGAATTTGCTCTAAATTGTCTGTAGGTATCACCCAGGAAGGTCATTTCATGCTTATTATCCCAAGTCCATTCTTTTTCTGGCACACTTTCAATATAATCCTTCGAGGTCCCAGGCCTCATATCACATCTCCTCCTCTATGGAGGTTACTTATAATCCCAGCCTGCAAAAATACTTAAACTTTAACACTAATACAATGGCCCAAAAGATACTTAAACTTAATTCAATAAAGTCACTCAAGAATATGCAGAAAATAGTCAATCTGTCATAAAGAGTGTCCAAAATCAATTGGAGCTCTACAGCATGTCAATGGCATTTATTTCAATTTTTTAAAAATGTTACTCTTCTTTCTTTCTGGAAGAGAAATACATCTATCCTCTCCTCAACTCTCCCCCCAGAAAAAATGGAATTGAAAACAACCAAAACCTGATTTAGATTGTTTAATGTCGTTAATAGATTTTAAAAGGGACTTCCCTCTCAACAAAATGGGAAAGTTGAAATATATCAGATTTAAACATAAACTCATTTATTGTTTCTTATAATTTCCCTTGCTACTTTTGCTAATTTGAAAAACTATTTGTCTTAGATGAAGACTCTATCCCTCACAGCCCATTTTTACTCTTACTTAATATTGTTTCAGGCATTTGTGAAATCATAATGATCCCATGCCTACAGAATGATGATTTTATTACAGGATCAAATAGGCAAGAACATGGATTGGAAGATGGAAAATTCTTCTGTTACTTGAACAGAACGATACCAGATTCTTAACTGGTGTAAATTCATATGATTCTGTTGAAGACAATGGATTTATGTTGATTGCAGCAGCTGAAGATATATTTATTCAGGTAGGGAATAAAAGACGATTAATTACAAAGTAAATGAGTTGAGACTGGTTCAGTGAATTGGTGTGATTATATAAAATCATCCTCTGTGTAACCCAAGATCTGACTTCCAGTCCCCTACTTCTAATATAAATCTGAAAGTCATATAGAGTTACAAAGGAATAAGTACTTATTTCCATTGAAGAGATTCTGCTCTTATATATGTGTGATCTCAAAGGATTATTTCAGTTTCACCCTGTTTCCTATATAATGAAATATGCAGATTGTATTATGGTATGTGATTTGCATATGCATATACTGAAAAAGTTATTTCTTCCACCTGAGTGAATTTCCATAAAACACTAAAGAACAAATTAATTGCTTTTGTATTTATAGCACAACATTTTTCTTCTCCTTTAATGATTCACCAGTCCTTCAGGCAAATGTGTGGAAGTTTTCACTGCTATCCCAGACAGGACTTTTTCAGACAAATTGTTTCCTCTGAGAATTACCCACAGGCTTTAATTTAGCATTTAACAACATTTAGCGGTGACATCACTTTGAAAATTCAAAAGACAGACTGTTTGGCACTTCCTGGAAGATTTATCTATGATTAAATTTTGAGTGATGGAAAGGAGACCTTCAAACTCCTTAAAAACAAAACAAAAAAAGAAAAAAGGGCCCTTTTACTGCAATCAACCCATTTGACTCATCTCCTAGTGATCTGAATTTTAAGATCTATACTTCACCTTCTTGCATTTAATCTGTGGCCATGTCTACACAACATGCTGCAGCACCTTAGTGTAGATATTTCCTACATTAGTGGAAGAGACTTTTCTGTTCATGCAGTTAATCCATCTATCTAAGTATCAGTAGGTTGATGGAAGAATGTTTCTGTTGAACTAGCTGTACCTACACTGGGATTAAGTCAACCTAACTACAACTCACAGGGCACACAATGTCTTATAGCTCTGGGCAACCTAGGTTAAATATAGACCAAGCCTGAAAATGAGAACTGGAGAGAGGAATGGACTTAAGGAACAGTCAGACAGTGGAGACTTTCAAGCATGGCAAGAAGCTCTATATCTTTTTAAGGCATCAACTCGGGCTATATAATAACTTGATATGACTGAACGCTTTAAAGGCCAAATCCAGTGCCCATTACAATCAATGGAAAGTCTCTGATTTAACAGGGTTTGGATCAGGTTCCAACAGCCAACTGGTTTCTCTCTTTTTAAAAATAAATTCCTCTTTGTTTCCATGTCTCTAGACTTTCCCTTTTGCTCAAACCCTTTGCTCTGGAATAGCGTAAGATTCAAAACAAAATACAAAATGACCAGAAAAATTGGAGATTTTCATGACAATGTTTTTCTCACAAACTCTAAGAGCAGTGATGATGAAGAGTAGAGTACATGTGGATGAAGATTTTCCCTGCTTTTGTAGACTGTATGCAGTGCAGATGAATTTCTGTGGACTTCTCAGTCCATTTCACACATAGCCCATCATGAGCAAGAAATGGACTGCTGAGATGTGAAGTCATGTTCTATTTCCCCAATGGTGCATGTCGAGGTAGTTTTGTAATGTGTTCTCCTTTTCTTTCAGAATGAAATGGCCACCTACATCAGAGCATGAAAACAGTTTTTGTAAAATCAATCAGTACAGAATCATGATTCAGTTATTCCTACCAAAACTGTATTTAATGTGTTCCTGAAATAAAAGCCAATGATTACACCATTGAACTGTAGAAACCTTGTGGAAAAAAATGTCTTCTTTCAATCTGTGCAAATCAAAAACATTTATAACGTTTTGTTACAAAACTACAGACTCTGGTTCCCAGAGAACTTTTACCTTTACACAATCGTTAATTCTCCTTCAGCAAAATGAGCCAGCTATTGTATAGTGAGATGAGGAAAAGGTTGAGAATGATAGTATCCGCAGAGCATTTCTTAATCTTCATCAGCAAAATAAGTCAGTGGATCAGTCAGCTCTAGACCATAATTGTCCTGCACTGTGAGAAATTGACTTTCCTTGTCCTAACTCTGACAGTAATTTAAATGCCCTAGGTTGGCCTTAATTCAGAGTGTTGGACTTAGGAATTCAAGACAACACAGAACAGATTGTATAGGATTTGAAAGAGTTATGATGAGAGTAATGATCACAGTAATAGAAAGGGGGTTATCATCATCATCATCATCATCATCATCATCATCATCACAAATACAATGGAAACTATGCTAAAGTTTCTTAATCCTGGCACCTGCATACAAATTAGCTGCCTTGTTTGGAATAAAGCCCTAAGAAATGTTTGGACCTCGCTCAGCAGTGAACTTTTGATCATCTTGTTAGTATTTAAATTATTCTTTCCTCATTCCATAATGCACGTGGATTTAGAAAACTACAATAATAGATGTATAAGTTTTAATGCTGACAGGGTAAAATATTTTTATAGCTCCTCACTTCCTTTAAAAAATATCACAATACAACAATTATTGTTTCGTGTATGCAACTGGCCTCACTAAACTACATGCCTGCAGTTAAATATAATGAAAGGAAAGCAAACTTTCCTGACGATGCCTTTTATTATCTATATGATTTTGTAGCTCATGAATATAGGAAAGCGTAGTGGTATTTTGTGATGTTTGCTGGGTTTTTTAAATGACTTAAATGACATTCTTAGGAATGGTACTTGATTGACAGCACTAAAATCCTCTATTCAGCCAAATAATAGATACAATATGGGCAAAAATTACCCAGTTTTAGGACAGTACTCCTGAAGATGCCAAAATAACCTAGATGACGGTGGCATTCTTCTGTTTCCCTCTCACCTCTTGAAACATTTCCCCTAATACTGGCCGCACCCTTAATTTCTATCCTCTGACCCAGTTTTACCCTTCTCTACCACTTGTCTCATCTCTTTGACTCTGCAGCCTCATCCCTACTCCAACCTTCCTCCGATTCCTCTGGAATACCCATTTCCTAAAAAACTATCATAACCATCCGTGATCTTTTATTTCCCACTCCATCCGTGCTCTGGCATTCATTGAAACCTGGATCTCTTTGCTTATGCTATTGCTTTCATGTGGAAACCCCTGCTCCTGACACACATCCTGACATGACTCATTCTCAAAAAATGCCGGGAGGGATGCCAGGCTCCCTTTCTATTGCTTCCAGACCTTCCATCCACTTTCTTCTCCTTTCAAGCAAAACTTACTAAATTCTGTTCTCCTCTCCCGCTCTATATTGCTGCCATCCAAACTCCTCCTCCTCCTCCTCTCTTCACTTTTCTCTTTTGATTTTGGTACTTGGCTTCCTCTTCCTGCTATCCCTCAACCTCACCCTTCAGTGTAATCATTGATGTTATGTCCGCCCCCACAGCCTTCTACCTCCGCACATGATCTTTGATCCTGGTTCAACGCCTCCACTCACCAAAATGGCCACTCTTGACCTTATTTCCCGCTCCAGAGCAAGTACGTGTCTGGTCTGTGCACAAATCCTGCCGAGATTCCAACCATACGATGTACGGGGCGGCAGCTATAAGTGAGCTGAGTCCCTGCACATTTGTTTCAATGTGTCGTCAGTTTTCATTGGTAAATAAAAGGCACACGTGAGACAATATGATTGTATCTCCAGAATTACTAAAGCCCTGGTAACAGTGTGTGTGTGCTGTTTATACTGCAGGGTCTGATGGTGACAGAAGTCTCTGTGGTACACTTCTCTGACTGTTGTTGGAATTATATGGGTCTTTGGTTGCAAACACACACACAACACAACATCTGTCAGTGTACTTATTCATTATTTCTGTCCATCCATATTATCTTTGTGGTTTGGGATGTGCCACACACTGTACCACACTGTACTACAACACACTTTGTTTGGAATGCCCACTGGTCCTTATTCATGATGCCTATACTTTCCCCCCATGCTCCTTGCTTTGCCCACCCATCAGTTGTGACCATGTGCTATTTTTTCTCTTGCAGTTAAGCTTAGGGGTAACTACAGCCATTAGCCTGATAAGCATACCTCATAGACACCAATATGGCTATCAGTTTGATGGTTAAGGGCTTAGAATTAGGGACTATGGGCAAGACTTTACCCTGAAAAATCCCAACTGTGTGTGAGGTGGATCATGTCCATATGTTTAACTCCCTTCAGCTGTGATCTGCTCTGAATGCTAGGCCTGTGCTCCAAAGTTGTTGTGCTCCACACAATATGGATGAGTGGGAATCTGCTTTAGATCAGGGCTGGGGGTGTTAGTTCCAGGTTGGTGTGTTAGACAGAAACAGAGCCACATAATTACCATGCTTTGTTATGGATACTTGGTGAATTTCACATGGCTGCATTTCAGGTGTGCTTTGTGTATATAATTTGTAAAGTGCTTTGGAGTGCTTCATGATGAAAAATGCTATGTGCACAGTGAAAAAAGTATATTAAGTTTTCCTACAAATATAGATCACTTAAATGAGTTTAAAAGTTGAGAGGGATGAGGGACAAAAGTGGGTCATACATTGAAGTAAATGGAGCTACTGATTTACACTAGCTGAGGGCCTGGCCCCACATATGTAGCAGGTTTGTGAAAGTTCAACAACTGTTTCGGGGGGTTCACAAAGGTTTAGAATGCTATTTTTTTTCCACACATAGTTTAAACTCATATTTATTTATTTTTTTAAAAGTAATTGAAGGGAAGCCTGTGCTATGAATCATAAAGATAACCTCTCCAGTCACACATCCAAAATTAAGTAGCCACCAGTAGTTCCTTATCTATGGCATAGATACTATGTTAAATATTTCATCCAATGTTTCCCTCCCCTTCCCTGTCCCTTTCCATTCACCCGCCCTCTTATGCATTTGCTGTTTTTCCCCTTTTTTGAACACCAGCTCTAAAAGATTTCTAAAGAACTATTCCCTGACTGAATAACTCTTTGAATACAAATTCACAGGCTCATTTTCGTTGCCAATTTGCACACAATTCAAATTCTTCAGGGCAATATTGAATTGATGAAATAATATTTGACATTTAAAATGTAAACAGAGCCATTTTTTTTTGTTTTCCAGGGGAGACCATTGATTTAGACAATAGATATTTAGGTTTTACCTTCTAATTTTCTTGCAGAGAAGAGCTTAGGGAACATATGCAAAAGGCAGACAAACTTCCTTAGCAGGTAACAAGTGTACAAGTAATCTTATTATGTGCCTTGTGAGGTAATGGGAATACTTGCTAATCTTATTTCCTCAGTTTTGGGTTAGTAGGAGTATGTATAAATCTGAATTTCATGCCTTTACATGCAGATAAATATGACCTACGGAGATGTCATGAGTGGGCTTATATCTAGTTTCTCTCTTCTCCCCCCATCTCTATTTTATTTGGAAATATTAATATGAATCCTGCTAGAACCAAAACACTTTGATCTAGATCAGAAACATAACATCAAATATTGCCTACTATGCCATGCTATTCTTTGGATTTCTGATAAACTAACATGAGTTGTTGCAATTTTTTGATATATTGTTGGTGAGTTTCAGTGAGATTGGAGTCTTCCAGGGATAGCAGAACAGAGGAAAATTTCCATGGCCAAATTCTCTGAAGGTATAAATGGACACAGCTCTATTCACTTCAGTGCAACTGTGACCTCCTATATCACCAGAGAATTTAGCTCCTGAAGTCTGATATGGCCTTTTCATGCAAACTTAATGTACCCAGGACCCAGATCCTGAGTGATGGATACAATAGTAAAAAGCTAAGGGAAATAACAAGGTCAGTTTGAAATGCCAAACACCACTGCTGTTTTGGGAACTCAGCTGTACTCAGTCAGCAGTGTCATGCTGTGAGCAAAACAGTAAGAGATGATGGTCTCATGTTTCATTAGGCACAGAATTTATTTTAATTTTGGAAGATTACAACAAAGATGGCAATGCTGTGGCCGAAATGGCTTCCTCAGCTGTATAGTATATTAAACGTTATCTGGGAAGATTTCTCGTCATTTGGAGTGCATTGTGACATTAGCCACTGAGGTGCAGCTGAATTTTTGGGAGAAAAAGAAATACTCTGGATTTTAGCCTATTCCTGACATCTATAAAACTTCAGTAAAGCTGCTTCAATTGCAGTTTCATTAGAACAATAGTACATTTAGTTGGAGAAAAAATGTACTAAAGGAATCCAGAGAAGACACCTTAGAATGTGCAAGCCAGTTATAGGATACGTTTCTTGCTGCTCTTCTGCAGGAAACCTTTTCAATTTGTTGGACAGGTACTGCCTGGGATTTGTCAGGTGTTCAGGAGCATCCCCCCTTCCTGTTTGCTCTGTGTAAGGGCTAGGCCATATTATAGCCCCTGCTTTTCGGAGATGGGGATGGAGGAGGAAAGTAGATCTAGCAGGAATAGGAGGGTGATCCGGTGACTGAAGCATTATACCAGGAGTCAGCAGAGCTGGGTTCAATTTCTTGCACTCACCACCAGCCACTTCAGTTGAATGACTTTGGGCAAGTAGCTTATGGTAAAGTGTTTCAAAAATATCTAATCAATTTAAGACCTTGAGTTATACTTTCAAAAGTGACTTAAGCACCTAAGAGCTGAAATCCCAATGCTTTTTGATGAGATTTAAACTCTTAAATCACTTTTGAAAATGGAGCTTAGTCTCCTAAATCACTTAAGGGTTGTCTATATGGGGACAACCAGAAAAATTAATCCTAACTAAAGGTATGAATTTAAAGTGGATTAGTTAAACCAAAATAAATCCTCATTGAGAATTAAAGTGGCCTTAAATTGATTTAACTTAATTCACTTCCAGAGTGAATTAAACTAAATCAAATTAAGGCCACTTTAATTTGGAGTTAGCAGACTCCACACAAGGATTTCACACCTTTAGTTAATTAGGATTATTTTTACTTGATGTCTCCTTTGACACGTCTGAAAATTGTATTCCTAATCTATGTGCCTCAGTTCATGTTTTTTTTATTATTATTATTTTAAGGGGCAGCAGGTAATAATACTTCTGTGCATTATGTGGATAAATACATTAATGATTGAGAGGTGCTCAGATAATGTGGTGATGGAGCTATATTATGTACATTAGATTGAGGTTTACTCTCTCCTTAAGAACATAAAAATGGTCATACTTGTTCAGACCAAAAGTCCATCCAGCCCAGTATCCTGTCTACCAATAGGATCCAATGCCAGGTGCCCCAGAGTGAGTGAACCTAACAGGTAATGATCAAGTGATCTCTCTCCTGCTGTCCATCTCCACTCTCTGACAAACAGAGGGTAGGGACACCATTCCTTACCCATCCTTAGTAATAGCCATTCATGGACTTAACCTCCATGAATTTATCTAGTTCTCTTTTAATCTCTGTTATAATCCTAGCCTTCATTACTTCCTCAGGCAAGGAGTTTCACAAGTTGACCGTGTGTTGTGTGAAGAACTTCCTTTTCTTTGTTTTAAACCTGCTGCCCATTAATTTCATTTGGTGACCCCTAGTTCTTATATTATGGGAACAAGTCTTTACTCACTTTCTCCATATCACTCATGATTATATTTACTTCTGTCAAACCCCTCCTTAATCTCATCTTTTCCAAGCTGAAAAGTCCTAGCCTCTTTAATCTCTCCTCATATGGGACCCATTCCAAACCCTTAATCATTTTAGTTGTCCTTCTCTGAACCTTTTCTAATGCCAATATATATATATATATATATATATATATATATATATATATATATATATATATATATATATTTTGAGATGAGGAGAATACATCTGTACTTAGTATTCAAGATGTGGGTGTACCATGGATTTATATAAAGGCAATAAGATCTTTTCCATCTTATTCTCTGTCCGCTTTTTAATGATTCCTAACATCCCGTTAGCTGTTTTGACTGCTGCTGCACACTGCGTGGACGTCTTCAGAGAACTATCCACAATGACTCCAAGATCTTTTTCCTGATTAGTTGTGGCTAAATTAGCTCCCATCATATTACATGTAGAGTTGGGGTTATTTTTCCCAGTGTGCATTACTTTACATTTATCCACATTAAAGTTCATTTGCCGTTTTTTTGCCCAATCACTTAGTTTTGTGAGATCTTTTTGAAGTTCTTCACAATCTGCTTTGGTCTTAACTATCTTGAGCCGTTTAGTATAGCTTGCAAACTTTGCCACCTCACTTTTTACCCCTTTCTCCAGATCATTTATGAATAAGTTGAATAGGATTGGTCCTAGGACTGACCCTTGGGGACCACCACTAATTACCCCTCTCCATTCTATAAATTTGCCATTTATTCCTACCCTTTGTTCCCTGTCTTCTAACCAGTTCTCAATCCATTAAAGGATCTTCCCTCTTATCCCATGACATCTTAATTTATGTAAGAGCATTTGGTGAAGGACCTTGTCAAAGCTTCTGGAAAACTAAGTACACTATGTCCACTGAATCTCCCTTGTCTGCATGGTTGTTGACCCCTTCAAAGAACTCTGATAGATTAGTAAGACATGATTTCCCTTTACAGAAATCATATTGACTTTTGCCCAACAATTTATGTTCTTCTATGTGTCTGACAATTTTATTCTTTACACTTGTTTCAACTAATTTGCCCAGTACTGACGTTAACAACTTCCCGGTCTATTATTGCCGGGATCACCTCTGGAGCCTTTTTAAAATATTGGTGTTACATTAGCTATCTTCCAGTCATTGGGTACAGAAAACAATTTAAAGGACAGGTTACAAACCATAGTTAATAGTTCCACAATTTCACATTTGAGTTCTTTCAGAACTCTTGGGTGAATGCAGTCTGGTCTCGGTGACTTGTTACTATTAAGTTCATCAATTAATTCCAAAACCTCCTCTAGTGACACCTCAATCTGTGACAATTCCTCAGATTTGTCACCTACAAAAGCTGGCTCAGGTTTGGGAATCTTCTTAGTGCCCAAAAGCACGTCAGAAGGGGTGGAACCATGCCTCAGTTCCCCTCCCCACTTCCATGTACTGGCTTAGACAGGGGTTAGTAAACCACATCCACAAAGTTGTATATTCAGTGGGACCTCCAGCTGTGTGCACATTACTCATGCTGCATATCATTGATTGGGGTAGGGCTACGGTCTCCCAGGAGGAGGGGCATTTTACCCTCAGGCCCTCATTTGTAAGGTTCCCTGAACTGAGTAGTGGTGGTGTGACCAAATAAATTGAGTTGTGCACCACTCACTGATATCTGATCCAGTTGGACCAAACCTGAATTGGACCATACTAAGTTAAAGAGAGAGTGGTTCAGTTATGCATATCATGTGAAAAATTTCTGCAGAAAGTAGTACCAGGCATGTGGTGCATAATGAAATATTGGAGTTGCTCTCTTGACTACAATGTTACTCCACATTACCTTCACTGTTTTGCTGATATTTCAAAGTAATTAAGCATGCATTTAAACTTGTCCCTATTCATCAGAACATTTAAGCATGTGCCCTAGTTGAGGCCTTAATGTCTTGGGTATTCAGGAACTAATTCTCTCTGGCTCCATGTAGGCTTTATCTGAGGAAAAACATTTCTTCCCCTTCTCTGTGAAAACAGCTTTCATTTTCACTGAAAAAGGTTAAGAAAGATAAAACAAGTTGAAGAAAAACTTTTTACAAAACCGTCAAACTTTTTTACCCATGCATTAGTCACACATTATTTTAAACCTGGTCTATTGATGTTTGGTACACAATGGTACAAAGAAGACATTAAAAAAAAGGAAGTCTTAGTAAAATGATTTCAAATGAATTGCAGTCTAGTGTGACACATAAATAGCGTCTTTAACATCTCCCTTTTTCAATTGCAAAGTTGAAATGAATCATGCTTACTTATTGTTAAAACATGACTATGTTAGCAGAAAGATAGAAAGAAAAATGGTACAGTGTTTGTTGTAGCTCTACTTTTATTGTTGATGATATTTTTTAACAGCTCTTCATAAGTCCTTCAAAGAGAGAGGTTTTTTGTTTGTTCTGAGAAAACTGAGAAGTGATAATATATAATTGAACATGGACAAATTTGCAGGACACATGGCTACAAATAGAATGGGAAATACACTAAACAAAGGCCTAGATTCTCTGGTCCTGCTGAACTGTTCTCAGTGCTGGGTCTGGTGCTTATCTCTTGCCAATGTTATATCCCAATTTGCTCTTCTGAACAACATTACTATAACATTAGCAAGAGATAAGTCCCAGGTTCATCACTGAGAACAGTTCAGCAGGACCAGAGAATCTGTGTCTACTATTCTATGGACCATTCCTTCAAATCTTTCCTTAAAACTAGTTGGTCAAAAAAATATTCTTTTTAAAAAAGTTTCCATGGAAGGCAGATGCTTTCCATGCGCATACACACACAAATTGTCAAAAACCCATTTTTCCATTAAAAAAAGTTTAAAGGGAAATTTTTCAACCAGTCCTACTTAATCCCTCTTTTTCGATGGCAGTTTTCATATATTGTTTTCATAAATTATATACTTACACTTTCTTCCCCTATACTTCTCTATTATTTACCATAGTCGTCTCAGTAAGATTTAATTCTAAAAGTGGGAATGAAAAGTGTATATCTATATACTATCATCTGTGGGACCTTTGGGTTAGAACAAGGAAAATAAATGGGAACCTGTGTTAATTATAGTCCAGTGTATATTTTCACCCACACTTTTACTTAAGAACAAACAAAAGTCCAGGGAAACGCAACTCTTCCTCTTCTTTCAGGAGTAAATCTCTTTTCTTTAGTACAGCAGCCTTGCTTCTCACAGTACCATGCAACAGATTATTTAAGTGTTATTTACAACTGAAATTGAGATGGTTTGACCTCCTACTGTTCATTGTCAGTATCATATCCAAGAACAGTGGGAAGAAATCTGCCTGCCGCTAATATTCAATTTGTATTGCTTTGTATCTTTATTTCAGCAGGGAAACCTGCTAGACAAGCTGCAGAAAACAGATGTGCATTACCAGGTGAAAAATAGGTACATCACTTTGAATTTCTCTAGGTGTTTGGCATTATATCATTTAAGTGTCTCATTACATTTGCCAACATAACATAAAACTGATTCACTCCTGAATGATAAGCCACCAGCTCCCCCTGGCAAATGTAAAGGTGCTTTGTATACTTCACTTTTCGGTATAGAAACTCTCCAAATTCTTTGATTGGTTTTCAAGCTGGAATGACAATACAAAGAGGTGGGGCAGGAACCACATGAACCATGATGTGTTCTTATTCCTAAATAATGAAAACAGTGATTTAAATGGTGAGCTAGCCAACCCCTCTGTAATAAAATGACCATTATACAGAAACACCTTTTCCTGGACTACTTTAAAATATAGAGGTGCATTCTTTCAAGGTCATTTTTATTAGAAGAAAGTTGGATACTTAGATAAAATTATGTTTTAATCACACTTTTATTGTTGCTCCTCTGGCATACCTGCGAAGTAAAATTGTATAGAAAGCCTTTGATGCATCTACACCAGAAAATAATATATACATAATAATATATTGTAAAAGAATTGTTATGGTTGCTTGCTCTTGATTCTTCCACCCATATTCCCATTAAGTAATATTGTACTATACTCCTGGAATAAAACCAAGAAAATGAACAACACTACTTGGCCAAATTCTTATACCTTTCTTCATATTGACTAACACTTGAATTTACATGTTAATCCACTGACTTCAGTGAGACAATTCATAGAGTAAATCACAATTTGACATGAGTATGGGGACCAGAACAGGACCTTAGTAAGGTATTAGTTAACATGCATAAGGATGGCAAAACCTGGCCCTATATGAAATACAATACAGAGCCCAGAAGAAATTAATGTTTTGTCAATTGGTACAGTGAAAATATGCTATGTATGATGAAAAAAGGCATGCTGTATTGCTTGGTTCCTCATCTGAATAAGTGATGCAAGGCAACCAAGTACTTTAGTAGTTTGCATATAAATATCTTGTAAACCTAATAATTTTTTGCACTACAAGAACTCCAAAGTCTTTAAAATCCATCTTTCAATCAGCCCCAATTGCACATATGGCTGCTCACAGTAAACTACTGTAACAAGTTGACTTTGGTTTATTGCTTTCATTGACTCTTAATACTGGTAGCACATACCAGGGAGAGAGAACCACTTATTACCCTGCTATTGCAGAACAAGTTTTGGTAGCAAGCTCCAGGGTGATTTCATTTTGGGACATACTCCCCATACAAATTTCCCACTTCCTCACAGCCTCTCCAACGCTGGTCTGACAACATATCACACACTTGAAGTGTGGGGAATAATATAAGACCTATATAGTACCTGGTACTGGGTTATGAAATAGGAGAGACAGATAGAAATCTTGCTGATATGGCTAAAAGTAGTAGATCAAATATTAATTCATTCATATAGTTATTGATACATATGCATTATATGAAACAATATAAGTAATACTGCTTCATATACTATAACATGAATTTATCTTCCACATTTTCTGTGGGGGTGTTTAGCTTAGGGATATAGGGTAAAACTTCCAAAGGTGATTTAAGGTATTAATTAGGAAAGAATATACTCTAGACATTATACCTTTGCTACCAACATTATTATTTAAAAATCTTTTCAATATCATTGATCAATATTTTGATGGAGTTCTGGTCTGAAATATGTGCGTCTCTTTCAGGTCCAGACCATACTACATCTTTTAACAGTTTTTAACCAATTAGCAGTAGGACTGGTTTGTGTCTTCATTTGAACTTGGTCAGTAATAGGGTCTCTAACAAAGTTTCTCCCCTGCCAGTGACCTAAGCTGTTAATTGTTTCCTTTAACTTTAGAGCAGACAGGACCCTCTGAAGATACCTTTGTAACTTGTCTTTCCTCCCACCTCTTGATTGGTAGCATCACAGAGCGTATTGCTGCATCTGCTGCTAGGGCAATATGGGATAGCTGCCCAGATTTTCCCAGATGAAGTGATACAAACACATTTGGTGTGAATGTACAAATATGATTATGATTGGAGAAAAGCTACTGTGTGGAAACAACCTGAATCAGTTATAAAATTGTAGTAGCAGGTATGGCATCAGTGAGGTCAGGGTTATGTGGCAGTAGGACTCTGAGATCCTTCCCCTGTGGATGGGATATCTTTGGAGGGTTTTTTTGTTTTTTGTTTTTTTTCCTGAAAACATTAATTAATCTTTTCCAAAATCTTGACTGGCTTATTTCTGTGAATAGGAATATGGTAGAGACCAAGATAGGTATTTTGTGGGGTGAGGGGAGAAGAAGAATCTTGTTGCAGGTGAGAAGGGTTTAAAATGTTCAGAAATCTCAGGATGTACAATAATTTTAGGATGAGCCAGAGTCTCCTCCTACAGCTAATGAAGCATGCTACAAGCTCCAAAGCTAGTGAAATAAAGTGTTGAGGGAGAGATGCCTTAGAATGGTAGTTCCAGTAGCCTGAAGATGGAGACATTGCACTAGTAATCATGTCTGCTGGGAAGAAAGATTTTCCCCAATGACATCTGAGGTTTAACCATTTATAAAGAAAACAAAACAAAACATAGGAATAGAAATGTCTTGAGATTAGTAATCATTATATTAAATTTTATGTAGTACCTGGTATCCTGAAGTCTTTTGAAAAACTGATATAGGCACTAAACATAGGGATTTTTTCCCCCATGACTTAAATTGGAAAATTAATAAGTTAGGACGACTTTGTTATAATAACCATTGTTTAAGCGAGATAAGAAAATACTTGGAATATAGCATATCAATCAGCCATTCCAGATTATAAACATCCTAGGGTGCTAAGGGAGTTAGCTGATGAATATTCTCTACTTTGGACAGGAGAACTGGCATGTTGCAGCAGACAAGAAAAAGTACTACTGATTGCCAAATGAGGGATTCTTGAAAATTCCTATTATATGAGTCTAACCTCTATCCCCAGTATTATAGTGGAACAAATATTTTAAGAAAAATCACTTAAACACCTACAGCCTAATTCTGTAAAACTCCCATTGATATTGGACAAAGTTTGCAAAGTCAAATATCTGGAAGCCAGCAGAAACAAGAGCAACAAGCAAAATTAGTTTATAGAGACACGTGGTGGTGTTTTTTGTTGTTGGTTTTGTTTTGTTTATAAAACCATAGAATGAATGAATGAAATGAATGTAGTAATGTGTCTGGATATATTGTGAAAATTTAGTGCTGTCTGTCACAATCTGACCCTCTTACAACCAGCTGAGGGTCATCTCCTAGATGCCAGCCTCTCCTCTTCTACATGGAAGATAGGAGAATTGAGATGAGTAGTGCCTCAAGCTGCATTAGACCTGAAGTTTACCATTCATCATGCAATTCTGTCTCTCGCATGCATGGCATCTGCAGAGCAACATTCTATAGATGCAGTTGCAAGTCCATGAGCCATATCAAGGCTGCCTCTGTGACATTGTGGATATTTTCCAATTCACTCTTTGAATCTATATTTAAGATACTGAGTTATGATGTGTTCGATGGTTGGTTTGGATGTTCTCACCATAGTCACACAAAGCAGAGTCTTTGATCTTCTACTTGTGCATCAAGTGGCCACATCTTCCATGTTTTTTTCAGATGCGGTTCAGTGTTGCCCAAAGTCTGCATGGCAGGCTGAAACCAGGAGGGTGGCTTGTTGGGTGGGTGATAAGGTACGTGTTTGGAAAGGTAGGTGAGGTCCAGACATGCTGACTGGATCCAGAGACTAAGGTGGTCATAGGTTTTCTGTACTGATTTTTGTTATTTCAGCCATTGTTGTGGTACATTATCCATAGTCTGGCAGATAGGAAGTTCTGGGTAGTCTTTGGTACATTTAGGTTCTTATGCTATGGCTATATCTCAACAGACAGCTGGAGGTTCAATCTTTGCTTATACAGAAAGCTACAGAAGAGGTGTTGATTTTAAAGTTCCCATGATGATTTGTATGGTCTGATTTAGCTGACGATCCACAAGTAGGGTATGACAGCTTCTTGCCCACACAGGTGTACAGTACTCTGCAAATGGCATTTGGCATGCCATGCCAATACCAAAGACTATTGTCCAAGAAGTACTCCCATTTGTGTTTAAAGGCCTCAGTTTTGACCTTTTCTAACTTATCTGCACCAGAAATACTTAGGTCAGGTTAATATGTATGATGCTGGTCAGCCATGAATGAATTGGCCTGAATCTCAGCTTGCAACACATAATGGATGTGTGCAACACTGCCTGTCATTCAGCTTCCTTTTCCTTGTACAGCTGTGGGGGGAGGAACAAACCACCCAGAGGGAGCAGAAAAGGGGGGAGGGAACCAGAGAAACACAAACTGATTGCCACATCTCCTCCCCACCCTAAACAACTTAGTTACAGATGTCCCTGGCCCGGCCAGGCCCCACTAGGGCAAGTAGGGTGAGTATTTGAGCTATAGATGAATATCAGGGGAATGCTTGTAAGTGTGAAGAGTTAAGAGAATCAAACTTCCAGCAGAAAAGTTACATATTGGACTTCCATTTATTAGAAAGCATGTATAGAGCACAAAAGTGCAATCTCTTTCCATTGCCAATCCAGGGCCGCCCAGAGGGGGAGGGGGGACTAGTGGAGCTATTTGCCCCAGGCCCCATAGGGGCCCACATGAGAATATAGTATTCTATAGCACTGCAACTTATTTTTTGTGGAAGGGGACCCCAAATTTGCTTTGCCCCAGGCCCTCTGAATCCTCTGGGCAGCCCTGTGCCAATCCAAGGCTTAAACTGTTTTTTACTATTGCTGTATCACCAATGTACCACCTGTTATGATATTTCTGTGTGAAAATAATATTAGAAAGCAAATGTATTGCATACATCAGTGATTGATGGGAAACTTCTCTGGGGTGAAAGTGCAGCCCTATTGTTTGTGACAGTGAGATGAAAAAATGGATGAAGCATCAGTAACTGAGCAACAGAGCATAATGGCATTAAAACAGTTATATGTATTTTGTTTCATTCTATTTTATTCCAGAATAGTTTTCTGTTATGTGTTTTCTTAATGAAATTGTGTTAGGATTTAGGTATGTTTATAGAATGAAAGCATTACCTCACTGCAAACAATGCTTTACTATACGTAATTGCACAGTCTGATATCCATCCCAGTACTTGAATAGTTTTATTTTAGAAATCCAGATATGTTTTGTGTATACAAAGTGATTGCCTGAATAGCACGTTAAAAAGAGAAGACCATTTAAAGAGATTTCTGAAAAAAAGCAATTAACATATATCATATAAACAGTGGAGGAACATATGAAGTATTGCATATGAAACTAGTGCTAACTATAAATTATGGGCTAGATCCAGTAGCTGGTATCAATCTGTATAGTGCCATTTACTTCAACTGATCTGTGTCAATTTACACCCACTGGGGCTTGGGCCAATCTTATCTAGAAAATATCAAAACATGCTAGTAGTCTGGTTTTCTTCTCTTTTCTTTTAGTCTAGAGTTTTGGGGAAAGCATATAATTGTCAGTATTGGAAACGAAATGGTACAACTGTAGCATTTCATTACCGAGGGGCAGGCTCTAAGCTGATGTAAACCAGCATAGATTCACCAATGTCAGCAAGCCTGTTTATACCAGTAAGAGGAACTATCTCAAAGTTTGTAAATATATTTAACACTGACTCAGAGGGGAGCAAATATCTTCCAAGCTAGGATTAAAACAAATCATAGCTTGGACTTTGTTTTTCCTGAACTTGGAAAATCCAACTTTCCTTAAATGTCCTGGATATTGTGTGTGGCCTTGAAAAATAAATATATTTCTATGCTGTAATTCACAGACTCCACGTTTCATTTTATTTCAAATATCAGATATGACTTAATCTGTCTTGCAGGCAAACCCAATATGTTATCTAAACAACCCAGCCCTTAAATCTATGTTTTTGGTGCTTCTGTGGTTGGCAAATGGACACTGCACAAGGAAAAGCAGCCTCCCGACATTCAGTCACTAATATTAAATCAATGTTGTTTTTTGGGTTTTCTTTGTTAATCACATTTTCAGGATTTTTTTATTAATGTTCAGAAGACATTTCTCTGGCATAGTACAGTTTTAATCATTGGTTGTCATCCACTGGATTTTACAAAATTTAATCTGAGGCTACCGTATAGCAAAGGCAAGCAAAGTGAAAAAGCAGAGATGCTTCTAGTATAATTTCTCTTGCTGGAGGGGAAAAACACAAGGAATTTGCAAACATCAGCAGCTTCTCTTCAAACCTCCGATTATTCCTGCAAAATTGGTAGAGATTAAGAATTTAATTTCCATTGCTCCCTTTGGTGCTGCTTTGCTGATGTGTAAGTTTTGTGCTTCTAGTGAAGGACTAACCATAGCAGGCAGTTTAATACATTCATTGTGCAAGTTTAATTTGCTTTATTGTTTTACAGCTGCTATCCAAACTTGATGTGGAAAGGAAATCCAAAAAGAAAGAAATCTCTTTCAGAGTTGCAATTTTTGCAGTCAATTATTTTTTAAATAATTAAGCAGCACTAAAAATAACCCCTAGCATCATATTAAAAGATAAGCATGCTCAATTTTCTGATTTAAGCCTGTACTACTCCCCTCCCACCCCCATTTTTAAAACCTCTCACAAACTCACCTGAGCACTTAAATCCTGGCACATAAAAACATAGGAAAGGCTATACTGGGTCAGACCAAAGATCCATCTACTCTAGTATCCTGTCTTCCAGCAGTGGCCAATGCCAGGTGCCCCAGAGGGAATGAACAGAACAGGTAATCATCAAGACACCCATCCCCTTTTATGGTGCATTTCCACTTTTATGGTGCATCTTCTATGCTTCTATCTACAAGATGATGATCTATATCTGCATGTGCTGTTTCCTGTACATATTCTATTGCCTGTGAATTAGGGGAATTTTCAGCACGCAAAGAGGAAAAGAGGTAAGGGCAAGATTCAAAACCCATTGAAGTCAAAGGAAAGATTCCTTATTGATTTCAATGAGACATGGATCAGGACCTGAGAATCTATTCCTTGTACACCAGAACTCCCATCAAAGTGAATGGGAACATTTAAAAATAACTTATTTGAATAAGGGACCTTTGTGACATAGAAAGGAGAGGAGTAGGAGGCACTCTCTGCTGCATCATCCCCTGCTCCTGTAACCTGGTGCAAGCTTCTTCATAGGAGTTTGGGGTGAAGCAGGGAGCAAGAGGAGGTTTGGAAGGAGGCCAGCTAATCATGCCATTTGTAGAATCCACAGATTTCCAAGCAGCTGGAGTTAATGTTGTTTCAAACAGCGTTGACTCTCACTGGTCCTCTCAGTGGCTACTGCTCCACAACTCCTGTTGGGGAGGTTACTGACATTGCCTGACAAGGAGAAGAGGCCAGCCGAGAAGTCCAGAAT
Source organism: Gopherus flavomarginatus (assembly GCF_025201925.1). Lineage (NCBI taxonomy): Eukaryota > Metazoa > Chordata > Testudines > Testudinidae > Gopherus > Gopherus flavomarginatus. The sequence goes on from NC_066623.1 coordinate 65,898,790, forward strand.
GACTTGATTTCCAAAGAGATGCTGCTTTTCCACAAGAACTACTTTGCTCAGTGGATCCTCATACCTAGGGATGGGAGGCTTCATGGTTAGCCAAAGTCTTCCCACCTGAGTGGATATCTTTTTGGAAATAATACAAGGAACATGATATGGAATGTGTTGGAGCTCTTGTCTCCTTTCTAATAATGTTTTCTGCCAAAGGGGATGATCTCATTTTTGGCATTTTAAAGTAGTTCTTTTGAAGGTGCATCAATGTCCTCCATTTAGAACAGCAGCTCTCTTTATGCATCAATTATTAAATTCTTTCTCCTTAATATGTGTAAAGTGAGATTACTGCTATCTATAGAGTTTTCAGATGGATGAGATATGTCAAGTATGTAGTTAGATGTTAGAAGAATTGTCTGATCAAGAGTCAGTGTCAAATATTTTGTACCTGGTACTATATGAACTTTAAATAAATCTGTTTAGTCTTCTGGGGAACAGACTCTGCATGTGTACATGTGGTGGGTGTGGGCATATGGGCATGCACAGGATTAAACCTATATCTCCTTCCATTCAATATGTATTTTAGAGCCCTATGACAGCAATGCAATTACTTCATCCATCACTACATCTCATCAATCAGACAGTGCCAACATCTCAGTTCCATGAGAGAGAAGCTGCAGGTGAAGAGCAGCAGGCTATGATACTACTGGCAATACAGAAGTAATATTGGAGGGCAGAGTTTAGAAGAACTAGCTAAAGTAATGCCCTCTCCCTTCATTGAAGGAAATTGCCTTCACATTGTCAGTTCAGTGCACAGGCCAGGGTCCTACTGAACTCTTTGTTCCTCCTGGATATCTTATTAGTAACTGTAGCTAGAAATGCTTTTTTTCCCCACCTTTGGTCAGCCTGTTGGAGGCAGACCAAGCCGCAATGATACATGTGTTTGTCACTTCCAGTCTTGTACTGCTTTTAATTATCTGTGGTGGATAGCAGCAAAGGTCACTGTGGACTTCAAAGAGCTTAGCTCACAGCAGCACAATTCTTGCATAAGGCAGACAGATGAGAGCATATCACTCCAAAGCTGGGTATATTACACAGGATCTGCATCCAGAACCTAATCCAACTTTCAAAGTCTCTAATGAGCTAAACCTGGCTAATTTTTCTCTCTTTAAGACCCAGCATATTGTTATAATCATCACACATCTGATAAAGCACAGAACCTACTCGGTGGCAGACACTTGGCTATGAGATTTCCTCCTACCATAAATCAAGATGAACTCGCATCATATTGTCTTTGGAAAGAAATATAAGAACTTTCTCTTTGGAAAATCTTCTCTACTATAGCAGTGTTTGAATAATGGAACAGCAACACTTCCACGATACAAGCAACAGAAATTTCCAGGGGTGTGGAGGGGTGTAGGGAAGGGCATGAGAATATAAGAATTGCCACCCTGGGTAAGATCAGTGATCCACCTAGCCCAGTGTCCTGTCTTCTGACAGTGGCCAATGCTGGATGCTTCAAAGGGAATGAACAGAACAGGGCAATCAAGTGATACATCCCCTGTTGTCCAATCCCATCATCTGGCAGTCAGAGGCTTAGGGACACCAGAACATGGGGTTGCATCCCTGACCATCTTGACTAATAGCCCTCGATGGACCTATCCTCTATGAACTGATATTATTATTTTTTGAACCCCGTTATACTTTTGGCCTTCACAACATAGCCTATGGAACCCATTGCCAGGGGGAGTATGTGTTGTGTAAAGAAGTATTTCCCTTTGTTTGTTTTATATCTGCTGCCTATTTCATTAGGCGACCCATCGTTCTTTTGCTATATGAATGAGTAAATAATACTTCCTTTCTCCACATCATTTATTATTTTATAAATCTCTATCATAACCTCCCTTACCTGTTTCTTTTCCAAGATCAACAGTCCAAGTCTTTCAAATCTATTCTCATATGAAAGCTTTTATGTACCCTAAGTCATTTTTGTTGCCCTTCTCTGTACCTTTTCCATTTCTAATACATCTTTTTTGAGATAAGGTGATCATAATGACACATAGTATTTGAGGTGTGGCCATACTATGGATTTATATAGTGGCATTGTGATATTTACAACAACAACCACACACACACATTAAGAGGAATAATGCAGAATTTAGAATGTAGTAAATTGTGCTTTGAGTAATTTTGTTGGCACACATGTACAACCGTGATGGATGCATTATGAATAGTGAGATGAAAACAGAGTAGGCTATGTAATTACAAAAGCCATTTCACTCAGGAAGTAGGTCCTTCTACATACTATACTGAAATCATTTTGAAAAATACCCATGACTTTAACGGGCTTTGGACGAGACCCACCAACTTGACACCTTACTCTCACTCTTGACAGTACAACCTAATGAAGAGTATCTCTGTGAGACATGAGACAGATATCTTTTATTTTTCTTGGTTTCCCTTTAAATCACTCAGAATCCAGTCTTGCTGTGTTCTTTCACATCAGCAGGAGCTTTTTTTCCATGTGAAAAGAATGCAGCCCTGGTAATTTAGAACTGTTCTTTGATACCTGTTTCTTTTTAATCTATAGTATGTTAGATTTTAATGATCAGGAATATTTTGAGGGATTGGGAACCTATGGATACTGTTCTGAATACTTAGCTGAAAATTTAACACAGTTTTGATATGAAAGGGAGAGTAACAGGTATGTCTTGATTCTTCATTGTGATACATATGCAGGGAACTGCACAATGCTGTTTTTTTTTAATCCTGTAATATCTAAATTGTTGGAGAATGTCATTTATTCATTAAGATCTCAATTCAACTCCTAAAGATGTAAGCAGAAAAATCCCAATGGATTTTAATTGAGCTGGATTGGCCCTGAAATTCTTTTATTTATTTATTTATTTATTTATTTATTTAATCTGCCCATTATTGCTGTTACATTTTTGTCTTTTTATGTCACGGGCAAGCTTTCACATACCATGTTATAGTTTTCTTCTTGCCTGAAAGATTTTTCCAGTTGTGGGTGTAATCTTTTCATTGTCACTTTCTATAAGACCTCTCTCCTGATGCTTTTTGGAAAAGGGAACTTTTTGACTTTTAGGTAGCACGAAGTGGTGATGTTAAATGCCTATGCTGTAAAAAGTCAAAGAATAATCCAACAAGATTTGTTTTAATTGCCATTAACTAGCTAGAGTGTGGAACAACCAAAGTGGAAAGCTTGAAACTATCGAACCTGTAGATGAGAGCTTTCCCTATGCCTTGCCATCAGATGGAAGGATCTGAGTTAGGACAATTAATTGCTGAAAGATGGAAAAAGAAACTTTTTTCCTCTGAAGAATGTGAAAGTAATATTCACATTAATCCCACTGTGAGAGTGAAAAAATAAAGCCTAAGAAAGTTGTACATGAGTCCAGTTTATTACAGTAACTAGAAACAGAGGATGAAATCCTGATCCCACTGAAGTCAATGAGAGTTTTGCTATTAACTTCAATGATGCCAGGCTTCCACCCAGTAACTCCAAGGGGAATACTTTGAAGAATCTCTGTCTTCATCAGGCCATAGAAAATTGAATGAGGGTTGTGACAGAGTGGGAGTAGCTGAGGACTGGCTCACCATTTCTGGCAAATCTAGAGATTAGAAGTGGGTGATTATCCAGCCAATGAACTGATTCAGCTCATAACTCGGGACTGTTCAGAAAGGTGAGACCTCCCTCCTCACCATGCCAAGGGGGTATGTTGAGGCTCGGGCAAAGCCTTATGGTGTTGGGACATGAAAGTGCATAACACACAGGTTCACTGCAATGTACTTTATTTATAAGGTAAGTGTGTGAGGACTTCTTGTAAAGAGAAATCCAGGGTCAGGAAGCTCACCCATAAACGTGTGGGGGCTCGTCCAAGATCTTATCATTCTGATGTGGGAGAACACTGTGTTTCTCATCAGTTCCCCTCTCCAGACTAACTGTACAGTATGGAGGAACTCCTGTGCTGGGAAGTGGAACAGCAAAAGGAGCTATGCAAAGCCCTCCCAGAGTTTCATCAGACTCAGTGACAGAAAGGACAGTTCCTGTTATCAAGCAGAACAAAAACAAAGCCTACAGCGGTTTATTGCAAATCAATCACTGGTGTAGCAACAGCTCTTGGAAAAGATGACAAGTCCCCTGGCAGAGAGTGATAACTGGGTGGTGGGCACAGGGATGTGCAAAATGGGCCTGACAGATGGATCCCAATCCTTTTTGTGAACATTCAAGAGAATGGCTGCAGGAGCAGGCTGCGAGAAGAGGGTATGGGTTCTCTGACTAGCTCCCTACCTCTTGAGAGAAGCTCGAGCTGTTTCTGTGGTACTGAGTGATGAACAAGCAGTTTACTAGGATACTGTGAAGGCAGCCATTTTAGAACAGATGGGTCTGTATGCAGAATGGCATATGCAGAAGTTTTCAGTGTCAGGGTGGTCAGAGGGGACATGACCTAGGGCATTTGCGCAAAACATAGATTTGAGAAGTATGTGGCTTAGACCAGATGACAGAGGAGTTGGACTATGCTTTTGGAACAATTGTTGTAGAGTCTTCCTGAGGTCATTAGTGTTTGGGTGTGGAGGCACCAACCATCCACTTTAGAAGTCATCATCAAACTCAGAGGAGTTTGTGGAAGCTAGTCACGCTAGTAAAACGACTCATACATGTAGAGGACACAACTTGTGGAGGAAAGGTCAGGAACTACTGACAATAAAACCACAGGAAAAGAAGAGATAGAGGAAAGTGACCCCACCCATCAACCATCAAATCATTTGTTACCAGTGTGGGGTCCCAGGGCATCTGAAAAGGGACTGCTGCATATAAACTGTAATGTTGCTAAGTTCTGTAGCTGGATAGAAACCCTTGACAGGTAGTCAAAACAAACACCCATGGTCTCTATGAGTGTTGGGAAGCAACAAGTGTTGGATATGGTAGATTCTGCCATGGGGTGCTTGTTGGCTAGGAAAGATGGGGTGAAACCATACTCATGAAGCCAGGGGAAAATATTGAAGCCAACAGTGGCCACAGTGCCTCTAGAGATTCAGGGAACAATTTGGTGAAAGAAGGTTGGGGTAGTCAGGATTTTGCCCCAACCTGTGTTAATTGCAACAGATCAGAACCCCCTTCCTTTAAAGAAGAGGTGGAATGGTCAGAGAACCAAATGGCTAAAAAGTGAAGGACCACAGCAGGCAAGGTGTCCAGAAGCCAAAGGGGGACTAGAGAAGGAAGAAAGAAGACAGACTCTATAAGAGACAAGCCGAAAACCCAATAGCTGCGAGGGAAGACACCAAGGTAGAAGAGAATGAAAAAGGAGCAAAAGTAGAATAAGACTTGGTAGAGAAGGAAGGCATATGGGAAGAGAAGTCTCACCTCTCTGAGATCCTAGAATTCTTTACCCTTCCTTTCAGTCTCACATTTAACAGCACCCAAGACAATGAGTTGAATCCTTTCATTAACTGGTTAATCTCCCAGTCCTAATCAATTATCTCCCAATTTGGCCCATGAGGTGGAATTTACAAAGTGCACAGAGTAATAAGCCATCTCTAAGATACTCCTACTCTCTCACACAGGTACAGTATTATATAAAATAGCAAGACTTTAATTTAGTCTTCAGAATTAAACACAGAGAATAATAAATCAGAGAAGAATGGTGGGATTTCAAATTTGCACAGCACTGACGTAACTACTTCCATTGAAGTCAATCATTAAACTCCCTGTTGACTTCAGGGGGCACAGAGTTAGACCAGTGCTGAGCAACTTTGAAAATCACATCCAAAAAGTTCAGCACATATATAGGAATAGACTGGATCTCACCTTAATGGTTCCATCTAGATTACAATAATGAAATGTCCTCTGTCATCTATATCCTCACGTGCTCTTCCTGTGTTACATCACGCAAGCTAAGCGGAGCACTCCAAGGACACCTAGGTGCTGCAGGATGTGGTAGCAATGCTTCAGCAGTCAGCACTTTCCCCTCTGAATCAGATGTGAGAAAAGTCATATGGCTAGAGTGTGCTGTGGTGTTGAAAGTGCCGTTCTTTTGGTTAGAGATCTAAAATCAAGGTCTTGACGAATGCTATGACATTTTAAACAACAGTAAGACTACCTACACTGTCCTGGCCAGATTTCAGTGTGGGTAGCTACCTTTCTGCCTACTTAAAATTCCTCTTTTAGTTTCAATGGGGTAAGTTATTCTTCACTGCCTGTCCAAACCTGCCGTGCAGTGCTACTGTGCACTATTAAACAGTTGCTGTATTTCAGCAATGGATGAAATATTCTTGCATACAGGCCCCAATACTGCAAAGTGCTCTGCACAGAAAGGCATCTGTGCATGTAATCCCTGCACACAATCCCAATTAAGCAAATGGGGCTCCTATTAGAAATATGTTAGGAATCCAATTTGCTTCAGTGTGATTATGTGTAGCTGTAATGATTGGCTGACACAGAGCAGTTTGCAGGAATGAGGCTATTGGTAAAATTAGTCTTTAGGAAGCTGTCTGGTTGAAGGTGCCTTACTAAGTGAAGGTTCAGGTAATGAGCGGTGCTCTAGCTCTCATGCCAGAATGAAACAGTCCCTCACTTGTCTCTCCCCTATATCCTAAGGAAGAACCTATAACAAAACATAGTTCCAGGCTTTTTTTATGACAATCAAAGGTTGTTGTAACATCTGTCAGTCCAGACTCATAGATCCAGATTCTGCCACTCTTCTCATCTGAAAGGAAGTACTAGTATGAGCAAGGACTATACCATGTGAATAAGGTAGCAGAATTAGCATAAAACTAGCATGAATTTGCAGCCTCTGTTATATCATATGCTGGGAGATGTGTGTGGTGGGGTGGTAATTTGTGTGGCTGATCCCCTGTAGTTACATATCAATATGAGATCATTATATTTTTAATTTTTAGTTTCTTCACAGTTCCACTCTCAGCAAAAAATAGGTTGACATATGCTACCCCAGTGTATCTAGCTTCATAGATAGCTAGTGTATTGATAGCTGGAGCAAGAATATGTAATACAAGAGCAGGACTCTTGATCATTTGACTCAGCCCCTGGTGAGTCACCAGAATGAAGCAAGAAAAGGATAGAAGAGTAGAACATGGCTGTAATCCAATGTTCTGGGTGCCAGATCTCCAAGAATCTCAGATGTTTGCCATGAAACAGACTGAATCAGAATTAGTTTATAATGTTGTAATGCCATTGTATAGAAAACTTGATATCAGTTTTCAGGGTTCTGTTGACACCAAGATACTTGGGTTCACTGATAAGCTACTTATATCAAATGCTTGAGCATATACAGTTCTATGACTCTTGGCTGTAGAATCTCTGTGTTCACATCTGACAGTCTTTTTGAGAATGCGTAAATGGAAAAACAAAATCTTTGCATTTATTTTTGCTCACTTTTCTGTTCTTCTATATGAATGAGTTTTAAAACCACAACTGGCTATATTTAATTTCTATATATTTTGGTGCCAGATCCTCATCTGATGTAATTTGGCATAGCTCCAATGCAGGTATGTCTATTTGCAGTAAATTAGGACCTGGGCCTTTGGGGCTTTAAAATGTGTAAAACTGGCAGCTCACTAGTAATAAAAGCCTCAGAGCTGAGAAAATTGGGGCAGTGATAGTGAAAGCTTCCACAGGGTAGGAAGGATGATCAAGAGTTTAGAGGCTTGGCCTGAGATTAGGTGAGACAGGTTCTCTTTTTCCCTGTACTACAGACTGCCTACATAAATCTTGGATAAGTCACTTAGGCCAAGATTGTAAAAAGAGCTATTCTGATCACCTCAATGTGTGAGTGTTCAATTTGAGATGTTTTAAGGTGATCTGATTTTTCAGAGAGTCAGGGCTCAGCACTTCATAAAATTCTTGCCTCCTTAATGTGCCCTACAAACTGAGGCATCTTGTCACTAGGAAAAAACTTGACTTTAACCTGACTGTGCCACGGTACCCATTCTATAAAAGTGTGTGCACGTAGGTGGGTGGGTGGTAATATTTACTTTCTCCCTCTCTGTCTGTCTTGTCTATTCAGACCACAAGCTCTTTGGAGCAGAGCTATGTCTTTCTATGTGTTTGTGCAATGCCTAGCACAATGAATCACTGATCTCAGTGGGCTTAGGAGCCCCCATAATATATCTAATATTAATCTTTTATCTCAGCATATTTGACCTGAAAAGTCATTGAGAAACAGTGAGCATACAGCTTCATTATGCCATTTTACAGGATCACTTTTCAGTAGAACTTTACATTAAAACAAGAAAGGGAAAAACATCTGAAAAAAATTATTGAACGATTGTAAAACCCTTACTAAGCAGGGAGATAGACTGCAGAATAGTCTTTCTTTTGTTGATATTTTGCTGGCACCATTATATCAGTTGAAGGCTGTGTTGCTGTTTAGAGTGTCCTTAATGGCATTTTATAATGTGTCTACAAATTCCATGCAGAGCGTAGGCAGAAAGGAAAGGAGAGTCTTCCCAGTTTACCAGCAACTAGCTGATCATAACCCAGCACAGCTGCCTGAACTGCCAGTTATGGAGGTATGCACCCACTGCTGGGACCCATAAGGAAAACAAGCCCAGCAATAAAGGAAGGCGAACAGAGATAGATGGGGAGTCAGAAATGGTTGGGATAGTGGAGGGGCAATAGCTCCATGCCAGACTGCCTCTGCGAAACTGACAGGGAAATAAACTCAAGGGCTTTGCTGTCTTCCTTTAAGGGCTGATTGACTCTTTTTAGGTTAAGTTGATACAGTGTGCTAATTTGAGATGAATTGAGGGAGACCAGATAGGAGAAAGCTGTGACCTCTAGAGAGGCTGCCCCAGGAGCAGTTCACATATTTACTTGTGCATTTGTCATATATATTTCATAAGTCCTTGCACAATACTTCTGTGTAATGTCCTTTAAAAGTTGTTTGACACATTGCTGCACCTAATGGTACCAAATCCTACTGACCTTATTCAGGCAAAATCCCCAGTTCTTTAAAAAAGATTGTTGCTTGACTCAGACGGCCAGATCGCCTCAACTCTAATATTGTGCTGTCCTATCCCATCACTTACATTAAATGTGTATAAAAACCTGCCTTGCTATTACATGCGTTATGATGGCCACAAAATGTGTATTCCAATTTGTAATACCTGCATTTCAAGAAATGAGTTTAAGAACCATTGGTTCGATTTGGTCTATTATAAGGATGGGAGCCAGTGGTAAGATCCAGATCTAGCTTCAGATTCTAAACTCCCTAGAAGGTTGGAGGTATTCGGATCTTGGTTCAAGCCAATTTCTATCCTCTAGGCTGCAGAATGTATATTACAAAATGAACTAGAATTTATATTCTATGCTCTGTTTCCAAATATGTATCTTATGGTGCCACTTAGATACTGTAATATGATGTAAATCTAGAAGAAATTGCAACAGTGGGCCAGATCCTCAAATTGGGTGAGCTGAAGTAACTCTGAAGGCTTTGGTGCTGTGCCCATTTACACCACAGGATTTGGTCCAATGTCTATAAACAAAAACAAAATACAAATGGTAATGAATATAGGAAATAACAGATCTTCATCTGTGGAAAACAGTTGCTCAAATGATATTGTTGTTAGTAGTCGGGGCAGAAAGGCTGAGTATAGAATAGTCATGTACAATGAACACAGACTTCTTGAAACCCCAGGCTGTGCTACCATGGTACAGTTGAACATATATACTAAATAACATGCCAGTTTGAGGAAATTTATATTGCTGCAGTGTGTATTGTCTCTGTATGGTTTCCTTTGGATTTTCTTCTTTCCAGTGCATACTAGCCACAGAAATTACATAATAAAATATTAATGAACAGTGGGTGTAACACATTAACAATGATGACTGTATGGTGATATAATAACCATGTCCAAATTATTGAAAGGTGTAAATGCAAGCTGAATTATTCAGGGTGATGCAGCAGGAATATTGGGATGAAATTAGGCTAAGGAATATGGGCTGAAAATCATATTATTAGCTATTAACCCATAATCTTCCACTTCCCACTTTGGTCCTTGATTTTTTTGTTCCCCTCTTAAGTCACACCTTTGGTTCTCTATCTTTCACACCTTTGCCATCTCCTGGGGGAGGGAATGTGCAGCTCTTCAGGGCTAGGAAGCAACACTCCTGGCCCCTGTGCTGCACATAGGGACACAGTGAGCAGGAGGGAGCCAGCAGGAAAAGCAGTGAGATGCGGAGCAGGAGGAGGAAGTAGTAGCCTCCAACAGCCAGGATGAGGAGCTTCAGAGGGATCTAGTTCACGAGCTACAGCACTGTTCAGAAGTTGACATTCCAGCTCTCAGGCATGTGACAGCAGGAATAAATGTGTGACTGTCACTCCAGATGAGTGACACTTGATAGGGATGTATGTGTATGAACATATTCCTCTTAGTATTTTTCAGAAACTGACTGATTCATTTAGTTTTCAAAATGCTTCATTTTTTGTGAGCAAAGGAAACAGACATTTCAATTATCACTTACTAGCAGACCAAGATAACAGAAGTTTAGCAGTTGGTTTTGGTTTAACTCTTGCATTCAATATTGAAACTTTTTTCTTAAAGAAAATTAACAAATGAGGCTTGGAGAAAACTGCAGGCCAGTGGCAAAGCTCCATTTAGCACATCTGAGTATTTTCCCCTTTATATCACAATAACACAGGGTCCATTAAACATCGCATGAATTTTGTTTCAGACATCTTGCCCTTGCTATAGGCTATTTTTATTATTAATGTGATAGTCCTTTCTTCAAAGTATGGTTTCATTCTCATTAGGTTTGTTTATGGGAGATTCTGTCTCACGAATGCCTTTTAACAGCTCTAATATTTGTTTCTGTCAATTCTAATTTTAATATATACTCAATTTAAGTCTTCTGAGCCATCAGAGATGCCAGATTGTTGCACAGGAGAGCTTACTAAGTAAAAATGCTGAAAAATGAGTGTACTCACAGCTGCAGTTGTGTGGGTCTGATACTTCCACTGACTTCTAGCTCTTGAAACTAAGTAAACAGAAGTCCATGGCTCTTCAGTGAGGACAGAAATTAACTTTATATGACTCTCTAGTGCAGTGGTTCTCAACCTATTTACCACTGTGGGCTGCATATGCAGTTCTCTGTGCATTATGTGGGCTGCATCTACATAATATATATATGTAGATGAGTGGACTCACCCCTGTGGCGCCTCCTGCTGGTGACTTCTGGGAATTAGCTCATTCCAGTTCCGGAGAGCCCTCTGCAAGCTGGTGATTCACCTGTCCTCTGGCCCTGTGTCCCTCCCAGGATTCTGGTGCCCTTGTACCTGGGGTGCTGCCCGACTGAAGGAACCCCTCAGTCTTAGGGTCTCCCCTCACCAGGAAATGCCCACCCACTATTCCCACCTCACCTCAGTATAAGGCTACTGCCAGTCATCGTCTAGCCCCTGTGCCCTGGGGCAGACTGCAGCATCAGCCTACTCATCACTGGCAAGGTTGGGTTTGGACCTGCTGCCTTGGCCTACCCCTGGGCTGCCCTCTGCAACCCCTAGTACTTGTTGGCCTTCTGCTAAGCTGCAGCCTGGGGCTGTCCAGGCTGGAGCTCCCCAGCTCCTCAGCCTTTCCCCAGCCCTGCTCCACTCACGTACTCTGTCTCTAGCTCCCTGCAGCCAGGCCCTTCTCCCTCTACAGCCAGAGAGAGACTGTTTGGGCTGCTGGCACACAGCCTCTTATAGGGGCCAGCTGGGCCTGATTGGGGCATGGCCACAGCTGAGCCTGCTTCCCCCAATCTGCCCAGGCTTCTTGCCCCAGCCACAGCCCTCTCCTGGGCTGTTTCAAGCCCTCAGGGCAGGAGCAGGGGACGACTCTGCTACAATATACTACCTCTATGGCACTGAGAATGTCACATGGGCCACAGCTGTGTGCTGATTGGGCAGCAAGCAGCCCATGAGTGATTGGTTGAGAATCACTGCTCTAGGAGAAATGTATTACATGTAGCAAGAATTCCATTGCTCAAGTCTCTGACATAACAGAAGGATGCCTAAAAAAGGAGATTAACCACCACAAAGATAAGGTGAAAAGGAAACAATGTTAGGAATTGTAAATAAATTGTTGGGAAGCAGGCAGGTGGGAACTTAAAATTGAAATCCTTCCGTGTGTCTGTTATTTTTCTTACATCATGCACATACCCTCGTGTTTTACTCTAGATTCACGCATAATTAGCACAAGGCTGCTATCACTGGAGCATCTTTCTGTATTCTGTACAAAGTTACATGTACTCTGCCAACACTGCATAAAATGTTATTTTTACAAAAACCTTAGGTACAATTTTCAAGTGCCCAAGTGACTGAGGTGCTTAAGTGCCATTGACTTTCAGGTCACATTACTGTCTAAATCTATTTTTGAAGTGGAACTTAGGCTTCTAAGTCAGTAGGGTGATTTTGACAATTTTATCCCTTATCCAATTTTAAACATGGCCCCTGTTTCTTTTGAGGCCTCGTCACTCAGGGTTGTGAAAAAATTCACCCCTGTGGCTGCCATAGTTAGGCTGACTTAATCCCCAGTGTATATGTGGCTAAATCAATGGAATTCTTCTATACTCTAGAACTCTTCCATCAACCTCGCTACTGTCTCTGTGAGATGTAGATTACTTACATCAATATTAAAAACCCTTTTGTCAATGAAGAGAGTATCTACACTAAAGCAGCACAGATGTGGCACAGGAGCTGTGCCACTGTAGCAGCTGTAGTGTAGACACACCCTAACTGCACATGCTAGTATGTATGTGTACACTTGACTATGTATGGTGGGATAGTGAGACATGTCTCAAGGACTGGTGAATATATTGATCCCCAGTGACAGGGCTATGAGATGGAATTAAACCTTAATGTGTTGATAGCTAATGGAGATTGTCCTTTAGTTCATAGCGCTCCATAGGCCAAGCGGGTCCAGTCCAGAGCCCACTGAATTCATTTCAGTGATAGCACTTACAGCGCAAGATACTCTTTTATGTGAGTATAAGTGTTGCTTATAACAAGAGGGCATGAGCATAGCTGAGGTGATTTTTTTTTTCTTAAAGGAAAGTGTGCATATATACATACATCCACAAACATGCAGCCTCCTTTCTGTGGCTTTAAGTAAGAATCTTATCTTTATGTTCACTTTTTTTTTTATAGAATTGATGTGTGGTTGGTTAGGGTAAAGTTGAAAAATTGTGTGTATTAGAAAAATACAAAGGAGAGAGAAACAACATTTTTTTATCATTACTGCTGAGTGGCATTTTGGAGAGAATTGTGGTGTTATCTCTTCAATAAATCACATTACACTGTAGCCATCTTGAGTCTACTTATTTAGTACAACCCAATTAGCTAGTTTATTTAAGTGAAACATCAGTTACGTTGAACAAGTGTTCAGTGCAATGCTATCAAAGTGCAATCCCATCCATCAAAGCATGCCATAGCTTTTCAAGCATTAAACAAACTCCGCAGCAGGGCCAGCTAAACAAAACCAAACTTGTTATTTAAAATCTACTAAAATGGCTCTGATCCTACAAATACTTAATCATATGCTTACATTTTCAGTGGTGAGTAGTTCATTGAAGTCAGAGGGGCTATTCACATGCTTTAACATAAATATGTACATAAGTAGTCTGCTGGAGTGAAGCCAGAGTGAGGTGTAACTAATATAAGAAACATAGGCAAGATTGACTCCTAAATCCTATTCCCAGCTCAGTTGCTGACCTGACTTTTTGACTTCAGTTGCCCACACGTATTAAACTTAACTCCACAAGGACTTGAGAGACTTAATTAATGTTTGTTCAGGTCATTGAGTGCTTGATTAAGGGGTGGGAGGAAATCCTATTGAGGAAAGCACTTAAGCACATGCTTAATTCCCATTGAAGAGACTTAAATAAATGCTTTCCAAAATTTAGGTCAATTTATCCTCAGATGAAAAGCAAAGGAGGAAACAGGACTTGTTCATGTAGAATTCATTTAAATCAGACTTGAAGCCTTTGGTGAGAGCCTAAATCTACCAAGTCACACTGAGTCTCCAACATTTTATTTTAAATTTAAAAAAAAATTAAAAGGTTGTAGAAGATCACCAAGATGCACTTGTTTGTTTAAATATTCTTCAGAAGAACATCTTAGGCCCAGCAGCACTATGGTACTAATCAAAATAGTGTTAATGCATTTTTTATCAATGAACTTTTCCTTTTCTTTAAATCAAATTCCATTGATTGTCCCCAAGCTTTCCACAACAAAACAGCCAGCCAATCCTCAGCGAAGCATAGTTGTTGGTTTGTTTTCGTTTATTTGTTTGGTTGGTTTGGTTTGGTTTGGTTTTTGGGCCAAGTCATGACATTAGTAATTCATACTTAATATGAATAACTTTTCCCCCCACTGCATTAAGTCAGCCTCTGCCAGTGTAATAGGTAACCTAGCATCTATAGCAGTAATAGAAAAGATAAATGTCAGTCTAATGCAACACTGGATGGTATTGTTTATTTCCCCACAGATACTGTATCTGAATGAATCCATGTGGTAGCACAGCATCTATCTCTTTCACAGCACAAAGAATTTGATGCTGGAAGCAGAGATCTCTATACTACATGCATTACTGGACACAATTCAAGAGCAGCTTTATTGTTGGGCACCACTCCTCTATAGATTCACAAAGAGACCATGTATCTGCCAGCTATCTTTAGATACACATCCCACTTAATGTCCAAGTAGTATAGAACAAAAGCATCATAAAAACAGCATGTGTCACTGGCTATTGTTTATCATGAAAATCACAAACAACTTGAGCTTACTTTGGGCTTTTTTTGTGAGCATGTACTTACCTTTCAAGTGCTTTATTCCCTGGAGGGGCACCAAAGTACTAATCTGCTTCTTTCACCTTCAGTACAGATCACACAATTTATTTTTCATTCTTCAAACAGTCAGGGCCCTAGAGCACTTACAAGCTGAAAATCATGTTTTCTAATACAAAACTATAAAACTTCCTCTTTGGATTTAGCATATGAGATACTTTGTACGCCTCATAGGAAGCATAATATGTCACTTGTTGGGACCAAAAAATAAACAAACAAATTAAACTAACCTAACATTTTGCATGGTTATTGTGGAATAAACAGATAACTCGCATCACGCACAGAGATGCAAGAAGGCAGATGGGAAGATAGTATTTAAGGCCAATTTGCTTGTGTTATGGGTTGCACAATGGCCACAGAAGGGTTAATGAAATGCGGTGGGCTCAGTCAGTCCCATCCTGCCCCACCTGCAAAAGCTGTCAGGCTTGGAGGGTGTGGTTAAAAGGAGAAAGCCAGCTCAACTGAGGGAAGGCTGGGAGGGAGAACAGGCCTCTTGTGTTAGCTCTCTGAAGTAATGCATGGATGGAGGCTAAAACACAGTTAGAGACTATTAGATGCTGGACCCCTCCCCCGAGGGAAGATAGGCTTGGCAAAAGAATATTATTTACCTTGTTCTTCTGGGGCTATGATGTTCCTTTTTCAGCGTAGGGTATTGTGTTGTTTATTCTGCTCTGGACCTGCTTATGGTATGAATGGAGCTACTGTAATTGACATCCTCCTAATCTGCCAAAGGGGATGACCTTCCTCAATAAACCTCTGTTTGTGTGCCCTCTACTGGAGTCCATGCAGTGCTTTGTCTCATGCCCCAAAGCGACACAGTCACAACTTGTCAATCAGTAATTTCAGCATAGAGAAAGTCTCTAGAAGGTGAGTCATTCTGGCAATGTGTGTCTCATTGCTGATAACTTTCAGCAAGTAAAAAGAAAAAGAAGCAGTTCTCATCTCTTGTGGTAATGCTATTTAGTCAATTATCAGACATTTTGACCTTGAGTTTTGCTTTGTGTCTGCTCCCCCCCCAGCGCACCACTAGAGAGAACACGGTTTGTTACATTTAAAATGTGCATCCCTTCCAAACAGAAAATAATTGAACAGTAATGTTATGTGGGGATAATGTGTGAATGCTGAACAATAGTTACTGAGGCATTTATCAGTCATAAGCAGTAAGGTGCAGCTGTCAGGCATTTATCTTCAAGTGGTCGCTGTGTAATTCAGTTATTCACAATGAGTATGTCCATTAACATTATTACTACTGTAATTTGAGCAAGTGAGTCCCTTCAACTGGTCCTAACTGCAAACGAGACCATTCTTTTGAGCCAAGCTTCCTGGGATAAATAAATAACAACAAATTATTGCATAAGTTTAAAATTAATAAAAGAAATAGGAGTGCATGAGTAATAAATGACTTTAAAATACAGCACTGAGACACCAACATATAGAGCATTGGGTTGAACCAGGGATGAATCAAAATTGCCCTGATTCAGGTATCAGTGATCTTCCTGGTGTAAATCAGAGCATCCTCAAGACTTCTCTAACTTAAATAGCCTCCTGGAGGCCATTCTAGTAACCTAAGATGAGTGGAGCAAAATAGACTCTGGCCGCGCCTCATATGCTGGTGGAGCATGGACATAGGGTGATCAGGTGTCCCAATTTTATAGGGATGGTTCCGATATTCATGGCTTTGTCTTATATTGGCACCTATTATCTCCCTACTCTCTGTTCCGGTTTTTCAAACTTGCTATTTGGTCACCCTACATCAGGGGTTCTCAAACTGGAGGTTGGGACCCCTCAGGAGGTTGTGAGGTCATTACATGGTGGGTCGCAAGCTGTCAATCTCCAATACAAAACCTGCTTGCCTCCGGCATTTATAATGATGTTAAATATATTTAAAAGTGTGTTTAATTTATTGTGGGAGTTGCACTCAGAGGCTTGAAATGTGAAAAGGGGTCACCAGTTAGAAAAATTTGAGACCCACTGCCCTACATGGACAGGAGTAAGAAAAATAAGACTGGGTCAGGCTGTCTCTCTCTAACTCTTAGACTTTATTATTGTTTATATTTTTAGCACCTAAAAGCTTGATACTTAAGCCTCTAATTTCTGTTGTCTTCAATGTGAGATTTGCCTGTGTAGCAACTGAAGGATTGTGGTTAATAATGGGCCAGATCTTTGACTGGAATATATTGACCTAACTCTGTTGAAGTCAATGGTGCTATGGTGGTTCACTCAGCTGAGGATCTGGCCTTTTTAGGATGACCTGCTGGTGTGGCTTCTTTGATGACATTCATCTAATTACTGAATGTTCCTTATTTCTTCTATAGGGTGCAGGGTGAAAGATGTTGATTTAATCTGAAAACATAATAAATAATAGGATACATAACAAAGCAATAGTCATGAAAGAAAACAATATGTAAACATTTAATGTTGAGTTATCAGGTACTATGATCAGGTATTAAGATTATATATTTTATTTCCATAATTCATATTTAATGCATTTACTTTAAATGTTGTTGATGGCATAAAGTATTTCTATTACTCTGTCTTTCTTAAAATGAAACTGACACATTTTACATCAGGATATTAAATTTTAACAATCATTCTTTGTACACATTGATACTGGATAATTCTAATGGCTTGTCTACATGAGGCTACTCAGGAAAGTTAATCTGTATTATCTAAAGATATTATTTTAAAGTGGATTAAAATAAAATGAATTAAGGCCACTTCAGTGCTGAATAAGTATCCACATGGGGATTTAATGTAGGTTAACTAATCCATTTTGACATCACACCTTTCTTTAATTCATAATAACTTTCCTGGGTGTCTCCATGTAGACAAACCTCATTATATTAAAAAGCTTTCTACACACAAAACAAGTTATTTACTCTATTACCATACCTCTTCATATTTCATTTGGCCTCTCTTGTACATTAAAATCAGTGAAACACTTGCTAACAGTGAAAAATGTGTTTCCTGCCACAGCTCTGAAGTAGCACAGCAAAACAGATGAGCCTGGTTTGGATTTAGGTCCTTTTAATCTGAAAATCTGATCTGTTCATACCAGTAGTCTCATTCTGTAGATTTAACAAACAAACCAAAAAGCTGTCCAGTTGAGAATAGTGTTTAGATGTAGTGCTCGTATTATTTTGTCTACATTTTGACAATTTTTTACAGAAAAAAACACATTAGACTTGCTACTATATTCTTTCTAAAAATAAATCACAAGAAATTAAATGACGATTTGGGACTAAGCCTAATAGACAAACAGAATTGAATCTACAGATGGATTATTTCACTGTTTGGGGATTGAGTAGTGGTGGTGGTATGGAAAATACAAATAGTTTTGATGGTGCTTCTTCATCAGATATTTTCTCTCCACTTAAGGAAGAATGGGCCAGTTTTGTAGCTGGAATAAATCAACATAAACTCTATGAAGCCAATTCACAGCACTGGAGGATGTGACATAATGTGCCAACCTGAACGTAAATATCCACAGCTGATTCTCTGCCTTATTAACAGAAGAACCAAATAATATGGCAAGGACTGACAAACTTGGCAATGAAATATTTGACATGCCATCCCGTTATGCCAGGCAAAAGAAAATTCAATTCTCTAAGTGATATTGATTTCCAGTGTAGGTCATTTTAAAATGCTAAAATGATAGGAAAAGTTTGTTTCTATTAGATGAGCCTGGCAAGTTACACTGAGAGTATAACAGTCTCTCTGAAGGCTGCTCTTGGGTGCCACAGTATTTGAATATAAAAAAGTGGTGTGCAATAAATCCATAGCGTACAGACACATATCACTGTCATCAGCTGAACTCATCACTCAAAACCTATGATATTAACTTTCAACAATCTGAAGTCAGAATTTAAGCTCGGTGTCTGAGATATCTCAACTCAAAGAGATCTCAGATAATAAATGAGCAGATTGAAACCCAACAGGGTATCTTTTCTGGTGTTACTTTTGAATTTTGTGGTAGAATGAAGCTAAAGGAAAAAGAGAGAAAAATAGAGATAGTATTTTTGTCTTTAAAGCTAACACCTATAGGAAGTTGTAACAGGAATATTCAAATGTAGACAAAGTAAATACAAATCAATTGGCGTCAAGGGAGCTACACAAATATACATCCACTGAAGATCTGGCCCATTGTTTCTTTTTACTTTTTAATGAGATGTTCTTCAAAGTGTTTTTAGCCATTTCTTTCCAACTTAAAAGGCTGTTTCAGTGAGTTCTCTGTATCTCGGGTCAGATAACCAGCCTGGTTTAATGAAGAGTTAAATATAACAAAATAGTTTCCTACTATTTCTCCATGCATCTACAGGAGTCCTTTAGCCTTCCTGGCTGGTCTTCTGCCCTCTTGCTGTTTCAGACCTTCAGTATTAACTCCCAGTTGTTCCTTTTCTCTAGGATATGTCTACACTACAAAATTAGGTTGATTTAATAGAAGTTGATTTTTTTAGAAATCGATTTGATACAGTCGATTGTGTGTCCCCACTAAGTACATTTAGTCAGCGGTGTGCATCCACAGTACCGAGGCTAGCACTGATTTTTGGAGCGTTACTCTGTGGTAGCTATCCCACAGTTCCTGCAGTCTCCGCCACCCATTGGAATTCTGAGTTGAGCTACCAATGTCTGATGGAGCAAAAACATTGTTGCAGGTGGTTCTGGGTACATGTCGTCTTCCCTCCATCCATGAAAGCAATGGCAAAAAAATCATTTCTGGCCTTTTTTCCTGGGTTACTCGTTCGGATGACATACCACAGCAAGCATGGAGCCCGCTCAGCTCACTGTCACTGTATGTGTCCTGGGTGCTTCTGGCAGATGTGGTACTGCAGTGCTACACAGCAGCATCCCCTCGCCTTGCCTTGTGGAAGGCAGATGGTGCAATACGCCTGCTATCCATCATCGTTGTCCCATGGGTGCTCCTGGTTGACCTTGGTTAGGTTGGTTGTGGGCACCTGGGCAGACATGGGTGCTCCTGGCCAGCCTCAGTGAGGTCATTCGGGGGTGCCTGGACAAAAATGGGAATGACTCCGAGTCATTCTCTTCTTTAAGTTTCGTCTAACGAAGATTCAATCCTGCCTCAAATATCATGCCTGCTGGAGGCTTCTGCCTCAGGCTGCTCTCCCAGAAGGCAGCACCATACAGTCGCACCTACCCCAGCCTGACCCCTGCTCCTATGGCTCATGAAGCCTGAACAGTATTAAGGAGCAGTTCAACTATAGGCTGAGCAAGTGCATAATGGTGGTAGAACGTGCCTTTGGACGTTTAAAAGCTCATTGGTGCAGTTTACTGACTCAGTTAGACCTCAGCAAAACCAACGTTCCCATTGTTATTACTGCTTGCTGAGTGCTCCACAATATCTGTGAGAGTAAGGGGGAGACGTTTATGGCTAGGTGGAGGTCAAGGCAAATTGCCTGGCCTCTGATTACGCGCAGCCAGACACCAGGGCGGTTAGAAGAACACTGCAGGGCACGCTGTACATCAGAGAAGCTTTGAAAACCAGACTACAGTGTGAAAGCTCTGTTTGTTTCTCTTTGATGAAAACCCGCCCCCCGGTTCACTCTACTTCGCTATAAGCCAACCGCCTTCCCCTCCCCCTTTGATCTCCAGTTGCACAGGCAATAAAGTCATTGTTGTTTCAAATTCATGCATTCTTTATTAATTCATCACATAATGGGGGGATAACTGCCAAGGTAGCCTGGGAGGGGTGGGAGAGGAGGGAAGCACAGGGGTGAGGTAGTTGTAGGGGCATCCCCTAGAATGGCATGCAGCTCATCATAGAAGCGGCATGTCTGGGCCTCTGACCCTGAGCGGCTGTTTGCCTCCCTGGTTCTTTGGTAGGCTTCACATGGCACTGCTGAAGGTCCCTATTATAACCTCTGTCCTTCATGCCTTGGAGATTTTTTCAAATATTCTGGCATTTCATCTTTTGGAACGGAGTTCAGATACCCCATATTCGTCTCCCCATACAGCAATCAAATGTAGTACCTCCCATTTGGTCCATGCTAGAGCTCTTTTGCAATTCAGGTTTACCTGTGCTGATGAGCTCTGCATGGTCACCTGTGCTGATCAGCTCGCTGCACTGGCCAAACAGGAAATGAAATTCAAAAGTTCACAGGGCTTTTCCTGTCTACCGAGCCAGTACATCTGAGTTAAAAGTGCTGTCCAGAGTGGTCACAACTGAGCACTCTGGGATAGCTCCCGGAGACCAATACCGTCGAATTGCATCCACACTACCCCAAATTCAACCCAGCAGGGTCGATTTCAGCACTAATCCCCTCGTCAGGGAGGAGTACAGAAATTGATTTTAAGAGCCCTTTAAGTCAACAAAAATGGCTTTGTCGTGTGGACAAGTGCAGGGTTAAATCGATCTAATGCTGCTAAATTTGACCTAAACTTGTAGTGTAGACCAGGGCTAAGTAATAGCCAGTGTGACTACCTTTGCCAAGTAAAGAACATATTATCAGTTTGGCCAGTCTATTCATCCAACAGATGAAAGAAGAACTATAGTAATGTGTATATCTTACAAGAATCCAAATAATATAGATATCTGAGCACAAGAAAATAACTGGTTTCTGTAGCTGTAATTTGATCAAGATTTTGAATGTTTTATAGTTTAGATATTTTCACACACAAGTAAAAATTAAGGCTACATTGCACAGAAATTTGTACCTCAAATGCATACCTGTGTGTATTTGTCATATGCATGCAAACATTGCATTGTATGTATGATGTCCTGTTCAGACACTAAACCTTCTTAATAAACCAGCTATACTTTTGCCCCATGCTAGTTCCATTGAGCCAAATCTTGTTCTGGCTTAGCCTGTAGACTTCCACGTGTGTAAGTGCGGACAGAATTTGACTTATTGAAGTCAATGGGCGTTCCAACATCTACTTTAGAGGGCTCATGAGTGGGCCTGCAGAAGAGATGGTCTAGTGAATGTCGTTACCCCAAAGACTTCCTGTGTAACCTTAGGCAATTCATTGAATAAATCCTGTTCCTCAGTTCCTCATTGTAAACAGAAATATATTTTAGGATTTTAGAATAGAGTGATCCATATTACCTGTAAAAAGCAGGGAATACCAAGCCAATAGAATTTGACCAAAATGATAACCCTTCACACAATAATTGTTTGTTTTATTAGCACATAAAAATGTTACTAATCCAAAGCTATTTAATGGGGAAATAAATATTAACATAGATTTATTTTAGATAACAAACATTGATCTCCATAGCAGACACTTATGATGAATATATCTTCAGAGGAAAAAGCTGTGAAAGAAAAATGAATGGGCTTGATATAATTTTTGTTCCAACTCCATTTGAATTTTTTTCACAAGATTCTCAGATCTGGAGTTGATAGAGAGAGATCTAAACAGAGAGAGAATTATGGTATACAAATTTAACAAGAAGGGCAATTTTCATCTGAGCAAGATCATACTTTATCAAATACACATACAGACATGCTTTAGGAATGAGAGATGATTCAGTTTTTATATTACCTCAGTCCTTTTCTTCACGCTTGATATTTGGCCTAATATATTGTCTTTGCTTGATATTGATCAAGGGGCAAGACAGAGTAACAGTAAATCAGAGTTACATTCAACATGATGTTCAACAGGCCCAGTGGTACCACGATATGAAAGGGCAGACACCAAGCAATTCATCTATAATCGGAGTTCAGGAATCCTGGGCAGACTTCGAGTCCAGTGATTTTTCTCTGCCTCTGGTCATCTTTTGCACCAGTGAACTTTCCCCAACAAACCTCTGTGGTGCCCTCTTCTGCCATTCTCTGCACCCCCACACAGAGCGACAACCCCTCCCCCCCACTTAGCTAGCTACAGCCTCCCTCCTTATTCCCAATACAAGGTCACAAGACCCCAGTACTCTCAGTCCCATACAGCTTTGGGCAACAGTGATACTGGGTGCAGATCTGGTTTGTCCTTCTTGGGTGATTCCTCCCTGTCACAGTGCTCCTCCTGGCTCCTGTCCTGGGGCTTCCCCGGTAGGTGGTTCTGTTCCTCCCAGTTTTTGGGCAGGTTCTCTGCTGCTTCACTATGTGAGGGCCTGCTTTCTGTAGGCCTCTAGTCTGGCACTCCAGACACACACACATCCTGTTGCTCTCCCTCTCTCCACTCCCCTGGAACAACCATTGCTTCCTCCTCTTGGAACAATCAGCACTTCCTCTACCGAAGGTCAAGGTTTTAAAAGGGCCATGCTCACTAAAAGCCCAGTGCGTTACAGTACTTTTAAATATTCTTATCTCTAAAAGATGAGTGTATTTCAGCTGGTGCTTCATTAGGTTGCTTGTTAAATATAGGGATGAGCCATTCTGGATAGTATATGTGAAATATAAATGGTCAACTCAGACTTATCAGATATTTCACCTATTGTGAGGAATTCACAAGACATGTCTGTAAATTAATACATGCATTTGGAAAGTTCAACATCTTTCTCAGAAGGGGAGCTTACTAGTGGAATATAAATGTGCTGTTACTATGAATAGACCACATAACTAGGAAAAATCTTGTTAGAGCAAGTATCTCAACATTTGACAGTTCCGGCTACTGTTCATTCAAATGAAAGACAAGAGCTTGGGAAATCCATTTGTTTTCTTTTCCTGTATAAAATATTCCTGTATCAGAATTTAGTCAAAGAGGTATTTGGGGTATGGTGGTTAGAGGGGATTGCTTCATTAAATATGTCCACATAGCTAAAGTGGCAAAATATTTGTGTGTATACAAGGTTTATATTTCTAGTATTTTGAGGTTTATACATCATTACATATGGTATTGTATAACCAAAACACCTCCTAATACTGCAGAAAAATATAACCAAATAAGAAAGCACACAGTTTTCTAAGTACAACTAATCTTGTGCTGCAGGATAGTGGAAGAAGAATGACACAGATTGGTGAGAAACTACAGCTCACATTGCTAGAAGCCCGAAAACTTTAAACAAGTTCTGATACACTCTATTCAGTTCCATGCCCAGAGCTGTACTAAAGGAAGACATTTTGTAGTCATGATGCACTGTGCACTTGTAGTAAACAGCTGATGGATAGATAAGTTAAGAAAACATTTTGCTAAAACTGATTAGAACAGTCCTCCCATTTCCTTTAAGCAAAAGACTTCCAGTACATCTGCTGTTATCTTACCTACAGCATTTTTTTTTCACAATTGTGTAGACACGTAACATACTGTGCTCTTTCTGAAGATAATGTTGAATGCTATCTGAAGATATTATGATGCTCAGATTTTTTTTTACTAGTCCTATCTTGTTGGATTCTATTTCTTTTTTATCCTCCAATGTATCATAGTAGGCAGAGTAATGGCGTCATTTTCCCCCCTTCCATCTGATATACAGTTTCATGAGTTTGTTCAGGTTTTCTGAAAATTAAAATATTGGAATATAATCTTAAAATAACACCATACTGTCTAGTATTTAATTGTTGTGAAAGCAGAATATGGAGCAGTTTTACTGTATCTTGGTGGAGTCCATCATCTTTGTCATGATATACTCTTTTCCTCAGTTTCCCAGTAAAAGAAAGTGGTATTGGCTTTGATAATGAGTCCGGAGGGCTGCAGGAGAAGCTAAAGCCCAGGGATCCTTTCCAAAGTCCACAGAAGTGACTGAGCATCTTTCCACTTTAATCAGGTTTGGATCAAGCCCTAGGAGAAGATGTGTTGGCTCTCTATGGAGACAGATTAACTAAAGATATTATTAATTCATAATGAAAGACCATTAGCTAGGGCTGCTTATGAAAGAAAGAAGTTGCAAGGGGAACTGCTGTCTTTTTTCTCCAGAAGTCGGTTTGTAGAATTTGATCAGACAGTTTCGGGTAGGCAAGCCCAGATGCTTTGTATGCTTTTCTGTGTACTCTAGTTTATTTGAGTAGTCAGCCCAGAGACAAATGGGAGAGCCCCTGAATCAGAATTATTTTTTATCCAAACCAATAAAACAGGTCTCACTAGAAAAGAGATTTGGTGACTTATTCTTTGGGACTGGAACTGGGGTCTAGTCATATTTGGAGTGTTTTTTTAGCCATATAGCCTTCTACCAGTGCCCCAAAAGGAAATATTACCCGACTCTCACCTACACAACAATTACTCCAATTAAATGGACTGTTTCTGTGCCATAATGTAGAAGCTTTATTTGGAATTAACGTGTAATTATCCAAATTTCCAGTATGGATGGGTTATCTGTAGTAACTAAACCTAAATTTCATAACTTCTATGACTCTTTTTATTAGTGTATGCAGAATGTGTTTTATGAAATCTCTAGAAAACAAAAATGAAAGAAGCCAGAAATTAGGGAGTATTGCTAAAAGGTGATCTTGATTAGAGCTGAGAGAATAACACATTTTTCAGTTTGATGGAAATTTAAAATAAAATAAAATAAAATAAAATAAATGTTTGAGGTCACTCAAATGAAACATTTTGATTTTGTGTATTATTAATGTTTTTTTTAAATGTAAATAATATTAAAGACATTTTTGCAAACTGGTCATTTTGAATCAGTAAAGGGAACCGTTTCATTTCAAACTGTCTAAACAAAATATATGTTTTTGTTTTTCTCCAGAGTTTCTGTTTTTTCCCCACAGACACACATTATTTTAGCATTACTCTTTTATTCAATATTTCACTTTTTCTGTCATTCCTAAGGAACTGGAATATCATGGCTCAAGATCTGCACTGACGTATCCTCCTTCCAACCCATACACTTACTTGGGGTTGCATAGAATGTTAATTAATATAAAGTTTGGCCCCATTTCTCTTCCCATTGTTAAAACAACCAATTTTGTTTATGGTATAAAATTAATAAAGTATGTATTAAGAAGCAATGGACCCAACCTGCAATATTTCAGTCCAAATTTCCCTGAAGTCCAGGGCTGTTTTGCTTCTGGGGTTTTGGCTCATGTCATTGTAGAGATTAGAGGTTAACCAAAAAGTTCATAGCTAGATCCAGATTTTCCCAAAATTCAGTGATATTACTTACTGAGTTTTCAATTCAGGCCCATCTCACAAATATTAAGTTAATAAAAAGGAAATATTACTAAATGAATATTAGATCAAAAACATAGCAGGATATGCATTACATACTTTGCATATTTAATATAGGGCAACATTTTAGAGTTTCCTAAATGTATCCATTTTACACAATCATTAAACTGTCCCTAATGTTGGACTAAACCACTGTATCATGGAGGAAGATTGTAATCCACTCTCTAGCAAAATTTAAGTAATTTTTTTTCAAAGCTTTTAATGCCGATGGTATTTTTGTTTGAGAAAGGATAAAATACATTATTCTACTCCTATTTACATGAATGGCAAAATTCCTATTGACTTTCCAGTGCTATAGGATTTGTATTCTCACTACAGTGAAATATTCCTGTGTTTTGACTCTTGTCTTTCATAGCTAACAAAACCAGACAATATTACTTTATAGTTATCCTTCATCCTTTGATTTGATGTGAAGATCCAACACAAGTTCATCCTCTAATTCTTCTTGGTTAGATCTGTGGAGGGGAAACTTGTTTGTTGTGGTGGTTTTTTTGTTCTTTCCTTCGCAGAACTACTCCATGTAAATGAATTCTCTAAATCTTTCCTAGTAATCTCTTCCTTAAAAATCCACTAGTGAATTTTTCTCCTTCCTAAAAATATTTCTGAAAATATTGGTTTGAACAAAGCTATCTTTTATCTAAAAGGTATAGAACAAAATACAGGACTGATTCAGACCCGCTTGAGTGAACTGTAACATTCTTGCTAAGCGTACCAGAATTATCAGATCACTAAGAGAACTCTACTCGAGTGTGGTAGTATGAAAAAGAACTGCATGATAGAATTTGATAAACCAAGTTTTCAAGGGCATTCCAAGACATTTAAAAAGTGATCTCTCCCAGCTATGCTCACTCTATGCTTAAACAGTTTTAATACATTTTTTTCATAACTAAGGGTTTTTTTAATCAAAAAGTATCGTATAGGATCCTCATGAAAGTGAGATGTTTTTCTAATAAGGTTAGTCCTACTAGCAAAATTTTAAAAAGTTGGTAAACAGGGAATGGGGAGAGGAACACATTAAAATATATATTATTCAGGCTGAACAAAGGAAGGGTCTTTTTGTTTCCTTGCAGAATATGGTGGGAGATAGAGATTTGTTTGGTTGTGAATTAGTCAGAAAGGACATTTCACAGAATTCACCATAAAAAGGTGCAAAGTGAAAACTAATGTGGAAAAGCACAGAATAGAAAGATGCTTCACCACTGAAGATCCTGATACCACCATATGTTGCATGACTTCACACACAGAGTGTGAATTTCATGTGCAATACAGGTGAATCTCATCTGACGTGGGGGTTCCGTTCCGCGGTTAGTGCTTAAAGTGAAAACCGCGTATAGTCAAAATTACATTCAGTTGAATGGCGCGCGGAATCGCCCGCACTATAGGTATAGTATTAAAATTGTTATTTTTCTCTTTTTTTTGTTTTTGCCGACCACATAAAGCTAAAATCACGCATGTTAAATGCGCATAAGATATGACAGACCTGTATAACATTATAAAAAGAAACAGGCAATTTGAGGCCAGGACTTCCCTATATCCTTCCTATGAATAAATAGCTCTCTCACAGTGAACACAGTTCTCTAAGGCCATGATCAACTTCCCACTGGAGTAAACAGTGAAACTCTTGTTGACTGAAATGATGCAAGATCAAATCTTAATTGAATTAGTATATGTGGTTATTCCAGAGCCACACTTTTTTTGCAGGCACCAATTAAGATCAAGAGGTGCAGGGGGTAAGGTGATGCTGTAGGACAGGGAGCATATAATCTCATCACTCTTTTTGCTGTTCAAGCAATAGAGGCTTGATTCTGTGCCCACTGCTGTCAATGGCAAAAGCCTCATTAAGACCAACGGCAACAGAGTCTGTTGTGTATATCTGCACATACTGTTTTGTGTTAATCAGACTTTGCTTGCTAGCAAAATGACAAATCTTGCAGCTCTTAGTCCCTTACACAGGTAAGGCTCCCATTAAAGACAATGAGGGTTTTGTCCTGCTTAGAATTTGGCTAAGAAACTTATGTGAAGTGTGATGAAGTCTGGAGCTTGATCCTCATTTTCACATTCCCTGTGCCATGCTAGCAAAGGGTAAGGAGGGCCTCCATAATGGACTGACTAATGCTACCTTATACTGGATAAAATGTCAGACCTGCTCAAATGCTAATCCTCAGTTGGCATCATCATGCCTTAGTATTACTGAGACTAATAGATATCTTCCTTTAACTCAAACTACTGTTCCCTATGTAGTGTGTGCAGTTTAAGTGCCAGCTATTATTTCAGTAATGATGAAGAAATGTATAATAATCTGCAATTATGCTATAGTGTATAACCATGCATTCATCTAATTCAGAAGTTCCCAAACTTGGTTCGTGGTTTGTTCAGGGTAAGCCCCTGGTAGGCCATGAGACACTTTGTTTACGTGAGCGTCCTCTGGTACATCTGCTTGCAGCTCCCAGTGGCTGTGGTTCACCGTTCTGCAACTCCCATTGGCCAGGAACAGCAAACCGCGGTCACTGGGAGTTGCGAGCGGCCGTACCTGTGAACGCTCAGGTAAACAAAATGTCTCATGCCCCGCCAGGGGCTTACACTGAACAAGCCGTGAACCAAGTTTGGGAACCCCTGATCTAATTGAATGTTAGACATGAAGCATCATATATTTGTGTTAATATATTACTTCTGATTCTGATACAACTTTTTTGTTCCTAATCTTTAATAACAAAGAATTAAATTCTAAAAACACTTGGAGAGAAGTCAGGTTTTGATAAGTGTTTGTCCTGTCTTCTTTAAAGTAATAGATTATGATATACAAAAAGCTCTGCAGAAGCTGTACATAATATTTGCAATTTCCCCATTTTTCGCATAGCTATATTGATGCTATAAATGTTGTCCTAACATGGAATGTAATTTCAAACCCCATGTCATACTAATGATCTAAAGCTTTGAGATCTTAATATGAACATTAGTTAAGCCTCATATGTCTGTGGGAAGTAGTTATAATACATAGTATTATGCCCATTTTATAAAAGAGGGAATTAAAGTACAGAGGAGTTAAGTGACTTGACCCAGGCTACACAGTGAACTGGTGGCAATATCCAGCATAGAACTCATCAGTCATATTCCCTGTCCCCTAACTACTAGCTAGACTTATGTTGCATGAACAATTATATCAATGCCTGGCTTAGTTGTCAGAGAAGTCCCATGAGCAAAAAAAAAAAAGAAAAAAAAGGAAAAGAAAATAACACAGTAACACAGTAAGGTAGTTCGACACTTTTTTTCAAAATTTGCTTCTCAGGGACTGTTTTTTTGTTTTTTGTTTTAAATCCTAACATGAAAGGATGTAGAATTTGGTGCCATGAGGATTCTCTTGTTTTTGTTTTGCATTTGTGAACATACATATCTGATTTACATGGTATACATGTTTGGAATTTCTATGTATTCCTGATTGTCCTTTTAGATAAAATTTCTAAGTAGTTTGTCCTCTGCTTTCCTTCTAGTTGGAGATATAAAATTGCATCAGAGTCTCAAGGGGATTCTGGAGCTAGAGTATGAGTGTTCTCTTCAATAAAGGACCGTCTGTAACAGTGAAGAGAATCCATAGCTGCCATCTTTGTTTCTCACAAATGTTTGTTTAAAATTGTTTAAGGGCCTGATTTTTAAAGCCTCTTTACACCATGCTGGCAGCATAAAGGGTGTCTGACTTTACACACACTTTAAATTCCCTTTCTCATCCAGAGTGGTGTAAAGAGGGCTGAAACTCAATGAGAATCAGGCTATACATTTTTAGCAAATGTCAGAACCCTCTTTAATTTCAAGAGGCTATTATGTGAAGCAACATATATTTAAAAAACAAAACAACCCAGTACTATTATATGTTCAATCTAAAGAATATTCATACTTGACTACTCTTTAGATTTAGCCTTTTGTGGATGACTGAATAAATACTACTGTAATACAGAATTATGTGCTTTGAAACAGCATGAAAAAGGAAAGACGTGTGATAGCGTTGATCCATAGCACACAGTGATCCAGAGTTAGAAAAGAAATTAGAATTTTCCAAGATTGATGGAGAAATCTCCTGAAAACTTTGAGCCTTAATTACCTGTCCCTGGTCACAGGTGTTCCCTCTTACTGCAGGGATTATCTGTTGACTTTTTCTTTTCTTTTCTTTTTTCCAGCTCAAGCTACAATTCCCATTTTAGGGGTAATACAGATTCTGACCTGTACCAACAGGAAAATGAAATTAATCATTCAGGACAGATTTCATACTATGGAATATGCATAGTTGCTCATAATGCCAGTCACCTTAGAAGTGAGCAAGGTGGTAGAAATGGAGTTTGAAGGAAAATAAAAACAAAAGAAAATCACATAATGAAAACAAAAAAACCCACCCACAGTTTGCCTGTTTTTTCTCTTGTCTGAACTTCACCCACTCCAATTTCGGAGAATCTCTGAGCTGTATGTCTTTAATAGACACACGTCCAAGTTATACACCTGTGGGAAAAAATTATGAGATTTTTATTTTATTTTTTTCAAATTCAAAGATGCTTATCCAAATCCCAAATTATCAACATTCATCCAAATCTGAATATTCCATCCTAACCTTGTCTCAGCTTTACCACATGGGAGGCTTTCATATAGTTCCCTGTCCATTTTTTAAAGTGTTTGTGGGAAGCAAACTCAGAGTAAACAGTTATGCCTCTCCCTGATGGAGAAATGAATGATTTGTTTTTTTGTTTGAGTCTCTGAGAAATTAAGCAGATTATAAGTAATATAACTGCATTGTGCTAGTTTAAGTAGAGGTACCATTGACTTTTAATATTTTCAAGCAGGGCATTTGGATTTCAAACCAGTGATGGAATTTCATTACTTGGAATATTAGGTTTATATTTAATAACAAATAAACTGGTATAATGGTACATAAATATAAATATTGTACTACTATGTGTAATAAGGCATTTGGAACAGAGTGGCTTGCCCCTGAACCAGGGGTAAAATAACCCTGATTACAGGATGAGTCACACCTGAGAGGAATGAGGTGACTCCAGTACAAAAGAAACAAAATGGTACAATGAAGGGGGAAGCCCAGGAAACTGCAGCTATGTCTGTAGATGCTGAAAGGAGCAAGGAGGTTCTTGCAGGACCATAAGTCATCAGGGGAAAGACTCAAGAAGCAGGAGAGAGTGAGCAAAGATTTCTGAGCAGGGAGGTCTGGGAGAGACTGGAAAGGCCTGTGGAGAAGAACAGGCAGAAGATGATGGGAAGGAAAAGTCCCTCAGGGAGGTGAGGCTGTGCCCAGGGAAACTGGGATGATGACTGTGAGTTTAGTATCAGAGGGTAGCCGTGTTAGTCTGGATCTGTAAAAGCAGCAAAGAATCCTGTGGCACCTAATAGACTAACAGAGGTTTTGGAGCATGAGCTTTCGTGGGTGAATACCCACTTCCTCAGATGCATGTAATGGAAATATCCAGGGGCAGGTATATATAAGTGTGCTAGCAAGCAAGCTAGAGATAACGAGGTCAGTTCAATCAGGGAGGATGAGGCCCTGTTCTAGCAGTTGAGGTGTGAAAACCAAGAGAGGAGAAACTGGTTCTGTAGTTGGCAAGCCATTCACAGTCTTTGTTCAATCCTGAGCTGATGGTGTCAAATTTGCAGATGAACTGAAGCTCAGCAGTTTCTCTTTGAAGTCTGGTCCTGAAGTTTTTTTGCTGCAGGATGGCCACCTTAAGGTCTGCTATAGTGTGGCCAGGGAGGTTGAAGTGCTCTCCTACAGGTTTTTGTATATTGCCATTCCTAATGTCTGATTTGTGTCCATTTATCCTTTTCCGTAGAGACTGTCCAGTTTGGCCGATGTACATAGCAGAGGGGCATTGCTGGCATATGATGGCGTATATTACATTGGTGGATGTGCAGGTGAATGAACCAGTGATGGTGTGGCTGATCTGGTTAGGTCCTGTGATGGTGTCGCTGGTGTAGATATGTGGGCAGAGTTGGCATCGAGGTTTGTTGCATGGATTGGTTCCTGAGCAAGAGTTATTATGGTGTGGTGTGCAGTTGCTGGTGAGAATATGTTTCAGGTTGGCAGGTTGTCTGTGGGCAAGGATTGGCCTGCCACCCAAGGCCTGTGAAAGTGTGGGATCATTGTCCAGGATGGGTTGTAGATCCTTGATGATGCGTTGGAGGGGTTTTAGCTGGGGGCTGTATGTGATGGCCAGTGGAGTCCTGTTGGTTTCTCTCTTGGGTTTGTCTTGCAGACTGTGAGTTTGTGTTCTATTTTTGGAAGACCTTGTGTTATTTTGGACCATTGGGAAAAAGTTACTGACCAGGGTTGGGGGCCTAGAATGAGTTATTAAAGGGTCCTGATGAGGGGGGAAACAGAAGCAGGATGCTGTACAGTGACTGCTGGCCAAAAGAGAGCATTTGAGAGGTGTCTGCTTGTGCTAATATTTTATGCTACACTAGATAATGGTGCAGGGACTCTATGAAATACAGAGAAGAACATTTGAGGTACAATGAACAACATTGCAGTAGATTGATTGTTTTCTGGGTAGCAGATATTCTATAACCAAAGAAAGGAGTGGAAATGGGTAGTATATAGAATTAATTTGGTTGTATCATCTCTGGATCAATATACTTTTTTCCAGTGAAAATTAATGAGATTTAGATCAGTAGTTACAACATGTAGCAATTCGTTGTTAATGTGTAGCTCATAGGGGGAAAACAAAAACAAGCTCTTTCATAATGACAAAGGCTAATGAAAATTTTACTTTCAACTTATATATTTAAGTTGGGATTTTAAAAGATCCTGGGTGAGTTAAGTGCTTGAATGCCTGTGGGAATTGGATACATCACTTACTTGGCTTTCCTTGACAATCCCAGCCTAAAAAGCTGTCTGTTTTGTTTTAGCTTCATTGAGAGACAACTGTGGACCAATCTGAGACCATGATAGCGGTCCACAATTATCTGAAAGAGCTGAACGCTGTGAAGTGAGAGTGGGAAAACTTAGATTAAATATAAGGGAAATGTTCTTTAACAGTGAGAGGTTTTGAGCTGTAGGAAAGTCTCCAAAGGGAACTGGTAAAATCTCATTGCTTAATACTCTTGAAACTAGACTGCAGAACTAGAGAAAATAACAGGAAGCTGTACTATAGAGAACAATTCCCCATATGTAAGGGAATTGACTGAATAATAAGGTTCTTTCTCCCCATTTCCAGCCTTTACAATTGTATTTAAATAGTGTTTGTCAGTATTTGTGTATAAGATTTCTGCAGACTTGCTATAGTTCCCATTACTGGTTTTATTAATTAAGCTTTGGAAATCAGTGTCTAGCCCAGCAAAAATCTGCATGTTGTTAAGTATAGCAGTAGAATAAGTATCTCAAATATTTTCTAGTATACAATGTCTGTTTAGTAAATGGTAGCTGTGTCCTTACTATACTCCCATAGATTTTACTATTAAGCTAAGGTATCATAATGCTTTTGATAATAAAATTCTGGCATAGTAATTGAAGAAATATATTTATTTTAAAAAAATATCGTTAAAAGGGACTAGATTTTGCAAAATGGAAAAATGTGTGCCTTAGAATAAGGTTCAATATTACTTAATTTATATTACACCAACTTGTGGCAAGGGTGAGGGGTGTTTCTGGTGACTGGAATGCCATAAGTAGCACAAATAGCCTGACTATTATCCATCTTTTACCAGTTTTATATTGGTGTGACTCCACTGACATTTGAATTACATAGTAATCAGAATCAGTTATTTAGGTGCAGATTTATTTACAAGTACAGACAATAAGATTTGTTTTTATAATTAAATATAAACTATATACAAAACAGCTACTTACAAACACCCTGAGGTCAAACTATAATTACAAAATAGTCAAATTATAGACCAACCAAAAGTGACTTTCCAGTAGCAAATCTCTATCAACTACAGCAACTTTATGCTGCAGAGTTAGAGTCTTTACTTCCACTTGCAAGGAAAAGATTAAATAGCTAAGGAGGCAGAAATAGACTTTTGTTTAACAATATGTACCTAAACTACACTTTCACTCATTTCCCCTATGGAGACCCTTTCAAAAACAGCAGGTGGGGAAAAAGGATGAGAGCTTTTTGAATCTACTATGTTATACTTCTAGTAGTTATTCATTTACTCTCCTCCTCAATAGTGATAGACGCTTACAAACTTAGCTGAGCAATGTTTTCATGAAGGTGTCTTATGCGAATGCTCAGTTACACTGGTGATGCTCATTGCAGTAGAATTCATGCCATGAAGCCCAGGCTACAGAAGACAACACATTACTTTTGTTTGTGGAATCCTGACCAAATCCCTTTTGCTATCGTCTGACTGGTGGAACACTTGTGTACACAGAAGTATATTGAGTTTACACAGTGTAGACTATACTGAATTGATGGTTCTACTAGGCACACAGTATCCTAGTAGTATCCTAGCACTGGAGTCTGTTTAATGGCAAATGGTATCTGTCCAGATTTCCAGCTTATTGCAATGCACAGGAACCAATTAATGAAATAATTTTCTGTAGGGAGAAATTTCTCTCCCGCACAACCACCATTACTGCTGTCATGTGTCCAAAGGCCTGATGGGCCATGGATGTAGAGTAGTTTCCCTGCGTGGGGGAGGTGCCTGTATGTGAGGAACCTGTCCAGCAGAATGAGCACATCCACTGTGCACCACAGAGCTGAGCATGAAGGAGTAATTTGAGGGCAGGGTATGATAAGAAGATCAACAGCTATGTCAGTCCACCAGCTAAACCCATCAGTTTATGGGATGCACAACTACCAGATAGGTCAGTATAGCCAATGAGATGCAGAGTGATTCTGCCTATTCTTCATGATCTGGAAAGGCTCATTTCATCCCTCAAGAAGCTTCAAGTCTACACCAAACCTGTTTAATCAGAGAAGCATTTAGTGTTGATGCTAATAAATCACATAGGGTGTAATAAAGTTGTGGCATTTACAAATCTGTTTTCCAAGTAATGATTCATTAAATGTAAGAAATCTACCTCCCTGTCTGTTATGGGACAAGATGCTGAGACAATTCAAGATAGAAGCTCTTACAGAATGTGAGAGTTGCTTGAATTTCTTGTTGAGAATTTGCGTCATTTTCTCCACTGATGAAAATCAGCATAACTTCATTGAAATGAATGGATCCATCCCTTTGTATTTGTTTCTTTGTGTATCCTTAATGTATAATAGATCTAGGCTGAAAGTCCAGGTTTTGCTGTTCGTTTGTTTTGTACACAAACTCACTCCCCATCAAACATCACAAAAAAAATAAGTCAGAGTCAAGTAAATTAGTATTCAAGCTGATGTGCAATATTCTTGCCTCAGAAATTACTCAGATTTTTTTTAATGTTTGGGTGCAGGATACATTTTAAGTCTTTTGTCTGGTGAGACAAACTTTTGGATATGTGGCAGAAAGGTTTAAGTTCACGGAATATGCCAGATACTTCCAGTTAATGAGACACACTCAATTTTTCCTCCCCACCACCTTTGAAAATGATATTTGACATTTCTTCAGCAACTTGAAAAGGGTTAAGAGTGCCTTCTTTTCAGATGGCAACTCCAGCCTGACAATTTTCAGTTAGTTTTAGGTTATTTTCAGTTTTTGTGTTAAGGCTGACACATTTTAGACATGGCCAATATTTTCCACATAATGAGATGTGGCCAGCATTTTTCAGGTAGTAAAAAAAAACAAAACATTTTGACTGTGTCTTAACAAGCTGTGGCTGGAAGTTGATTTTTTTTTTTAATATAAGATGTGATTGACTTTCCCAGTCACGTAAGTGAGGTCAATTTTTTGCACATTGAGATGAGGGAGACCTTGTTTAGAAGGATGTCATGACATTTGGTGTTCAGAGAAACCCCAAGTCAGCTGTGTAATTGTTTCCAAGCACTAAGAACATAGGAACGGCTATACTGGATCAGACCAAAGGTCCACCTAGCCCAGTATCCTATCTTCCGACAGTGGCCAATGCCAGGTGCCCTAAAGGGAATGCACAGACCAGGTAATCATCAAGTGATCCATTCCTAGTACAAAGGTTCCCAAATAGCCTCCTGCAAGTGCTTATTGGTCTCAATCAACAGCAGGGTCCCATTGTGCAGTGTGCACATGCATAGTAATGAACAGTCCCTGTTTAAAGAGTGTATAATTTAAATAATTAGACAAGACAGGCAACAAAGGGTGGGGTTATATATAATTCCTATTTTACAGATACAGATAGAGAGCACAGAGTTTGTCACTGGTCTAAGATCACACAGGAAATCTGTGGGAAATATGGGAAGTCATTCAGATGTCCTTAGGTCACTCATAAGGGGTTAATTAAAACAATATCCTTCTTCCCAAATACTAACATTATTATTTATTTGTGTTACACCAGTACCAAGAGACCCCAATTGAATCATCAGTACTTTCCATAAAATTAGCCTGGACACTGTCTTCTCTTTGTAATACTTTAGGATATGATCTTTTGTTGACAGTGAGGAGCTGGATGTGGGTGGGACTATAGAAGAAAAACATACAGTTGTCAAGGTGAGAAGAAATGAAGGGTGTGTATGAAGTGGAATAAGGGCAGCCAAAATGTTTAGGTTGGAACATGAGAATACATAAATCTAATTGAGACAAGAAATAAAGTTGCTTAATCTATGTAGCAAGAGCAGATGGTCTTAGTACCCACCGACACCTACAAATAGTCGCATTCCAGGAATTTCACTGAAGTTTCAGAAATGTTTAGATATTCTATCGCTGTAGTCATTATGTAATAAAACAATGCAGAACTTCTATATTAAAACCTAGCAAAATTTGTGTTTTTTCTAGAAACCTGAAGTTTACCCTTTGATCACTTCAAAAATGCACCAAATTATATAAAATTTTCATTGTATATTAACTGAGTTTCAAACACTACCCTCCTTTATGGTTGCTGAGGATGAATATCTGATTTGGAGTGGAAATTGTAAACATGGTGAATTTCACATGCTTTCAAATCTTACATCAAATTTTGGCACTTTGAACTGAGCTTTACTCTGTCACTTTTCAGATTTGAGACTGAAACTCAAGAAATGCATTTCTATTTAAACCAAAGGCAAAAAGGAAAGCACACTGGACCGCCTTTGAGCCTAAAGAGATAACCTTTACATTGCTCTAGTCAGAGCACAGCTCTGTAGGAATTCTTGACAGGGGTGTGGAATGGAGCATTTTATTCTCATCGCATCTCAACATTTAAGAGCAGAATTCTGTTAAGGCATTCTGTTATTTAGAGGGAATACAGATTCTCCTTGGGGGCTGGCTTTAGGGGGAAGGTAAGGATACAGATTTTAAGATTGCAGCTGTACTGTAATACAGTAAACAGGG
This sequence comes from Gopherus flavomarginatus, assembly GCF_025201925.1. Lineage (NCBI taxonomy): Eukaryota > Metazoa > Chordata > Testudines > Testudinidae > Gopherus > Gopherus flavomarginatus. Next base: position 65,936,060 of record NC_066623.1, read on the forward strand.
GGAAAAATCCTTATCATATTTCTCCTGCTGAAAATAAATGATGAAACGTACTTCATTAGGATGAGTAGAGAGAGTCATAGTAAAAAAGCATTCTGATTGAGCTCCCTACCAATATATTGCCACTGAATACTGCTGGAGAAGCTATTATGTTTAACGTCTGAAAGCTCAGAATTCTGCATAAGCCTTCGGTGCTGAGCAGAATGTGCTGAGCAAGTAACTTTCCTACTGATGATTTCAGCAATATGAGTGATTGCAGAAGTAGCTTGAACTAATAAAAGCTTTCCTTTAAAAAGTAGGTTGTACATTTTTTAACATGGAAGTTGCTGGTGTTGTGGAGTATGAATCTATTATAAAAGGATACGTTCAATAAAATTATATACACAGAGAGAACCAAAATATTGGCCTACTGATTCATATAGCAAATTGTCAAAGAAGCTGACTACCTCTAATTGCAAAGTAATTTAGATTCCCTGTGTATTCTGGAGTGATTTCTACTAGTCTGGGTGTTAACAAGCATCCAAAATGTAGAGCAATTTCCCACAGATCTGCAAGCTGTTTTTTTTTAAACATCTCATGAAATACCAGTACATATTTTAATAGGTGTGATCAGTGGTAAAGTGGGGGTAAACTGAGCCACATGCTTCCTTCCTAAGGGACAAAGTTCTAAGAGAAACTGCACCATATTTTTGCCTCACTCCTTAGGAGAGAATGTCAGGTGCATTCTTTAGGGAAAGTAGAAGGTTGGGGGGCCATTCCCATTGAGTGACTTCTCGTCTTGCACAAATGGAGAATAGGTGACCTGCAGTTTCTGGAAGCAGGAAAGAGTAGGCAATAGAGAAACTTCTTCTCATTACCCCTTATGGGGCCTTTTGCTCCCATATTTTGCTTCTCTCAGCAAGATGGAACAAAGTTTCCAGTTAACAAACTGTTATGGTCCTGTGACTCTTACTTAGAAGCTCAACTCTATTTTAAAAGAATGAAACGTTTGGCCTCCATTCAAGCATGGTTTTACCAGCTCAAACATTTTAATGTTAGTGGAAGCAGGTGCACATCAGTGTTAACTGCTTGTTCAAGTGCATGGATTTATGCTGAAGAAATTATTTTCCTAAACTGGGTTTTCATGGTAAGAGTTTGAAAGATGTCTGATTCTGAAGTTTTTGTTGAGTACATCTGGCTATGTAGCCATCCATTTGGACTTCTAACAGCAGAACATAACACCTAAAATGATAAATTAACAGAAGCCTTTTAAGCTGCTTCTTTGCTTCAAACCTCATTTAGCTCAACCTAGTCACTGTAAAAACGAACAATACATAATTAACAGGCATTCTCATTCTTACAAAACATATCACGATTTCCTGTTGGGAATACATGAAGCAGCCACAATGTGTTTTAGTGGTGGAAGGTGATGATGCAAACTAACAAAATATGAACATGGCTTGAGCAGATAAGACTGGTTGCCTTTTCACTTGTCATCAAAAGAACTGCAGTCCCATCCATTATATAAAATGGTCAAAAGTTTTGTACAGTAGGTAAAGTGTAGTAAAATGGCGGATGACTAAAGCAGTTGGTGCATCTATGAAAATCTATTAAAGGCAGATTTTCCTTGGATGTTGTCTATTCAATTTCAAAAACTTTTAGTGATCTCAAGGTTCATCCCCCAACTGCAAATTTACTATGTACTCACCATCACTAAATGGTCATCAAGCACTGTAGTAATTGTTCCTGTTTGCAAATCTGCTTTTCCAGACTAACATAGGAAAAACTTAGCTGAGTTTCAGGTGAACCTGGGCAAAGTTTTACATGAAATTCTCTTCCTTGCCTTATGGTTTTCTGTCATGGTTATGTGAAATTTGACAGTTTAAGATACTTTCTGTGCAAAATGAGGTGGATTTCAATAATTGTGGATGAGTTTTGATGAGGGTTGTTGGTTTGTTTTTATTTGAAACCAGTGGGAGTTTTTGGTTTTCAAGAACTTTGAAAATCTGATTATTTTAGTGCCTAATTCGGGATTTAGATTTTTGAGATTAGCCAACTTCATTTGATAACATTGTTCTTTATCTCTTTCCATCTCAGTTACACACCTTTAAAACTTCAGTGAGATCAAACTAAGTAATACCAGTAATCACTGGGGCATTGTGAAGCTTAGTGTTAAGTGGCTGGAGATCCTTTGGTAAACGAGCGGTGATCCATAATAATAGTCTATAATAATATTGCTATTTTTCTTATTGTCTTAATCACCAGTAACTGAACATTTTTCAAACTTCACTGAAAGTATTTCAAAGTAGCATACATAGCAAGTGCACTGCAAGTTTTTAAAGTACAAGGAACTAAGGATAATCAACCTTGTTGTTTGTTTTTTGTATGTTCTGCCAATATTAGAGTGAACAGCTTCAATTTATTTTCTGTAACCTCTTTTTGAGTTGCAATGACCTGATTAAAGTCTATTGCCTTTGCTTGCTGATAAGAGGTTTGACCTAAGAGAGCATGGCCTCTACCAAAAGGGTGCAGAGGAATATGTTGGTCTAAAGTACACAGTACTGATGTTTTTGAGTGATAAATATAGAGTGTGGTTATCTAAAATTAAGTCATGGACACAGCTTTCTGGGCAGATAAGTATTTTAAGTATCTCAGAAGTGATAGGTAGGAAGACTTGTTGACCACATGCAGTTTCAAACCCTTCATTTTAAACAAGCTGCTCTTTATTCTTCTTTATATAACCCTAACCAACCTCTGAAGTTTGCAAATCTGAATGGTGTATGTTCACTGGGGTTTCACCAAAAATTTAGGGTCAGATTCTCAGCTACTGTAATTAGCAGAGCTCCACTGCCATCACTTGGTTTCACCTTTTTTCTCAGTACCTCTCCTCACACTCCCTTCAACCCATGCTTTGAGTCTTGAATTCAGACAACTGCAAACACTGAAAGCAAAGTACATTCAAAAACATTGAAATTATGTGACACTGCCAAATGTAACTCAATGGGAGCAGCGGGTACTTGGCATCTCTAAAAATCAGGCCACTTCAAGCCATATTTAAGCACTTCATTGTTCCTGGCCCTTACAAATACATATCTGGGAGAGAAAGAAGGAAAATACAATCACTCTCCAGCCATGCCCTGGTGTGGTGCAACTCTGTACAGCTTCAATGCAGAACTGAGCTTCACAGGCATAATCTAACTTTGGGGAATTAAGTGCCTAATTTTAGGCATCTATGTTTGAAAGCATTGAGCCGAGTGGCTTACCCAGTATCATATACACAGCAAAACAAAAGTCTTCTCATTCCTAGTCCTGTGTTTCTCCAAAATAAAAAGTGCCATAGACACAGCGGAACTGGTCTAGCTTTGTGTATGAGGAATCTGCACTCTATATGATGTGAGGCACAGTTCTGCAAGGGCATCTTAGTCCCAGACATATAGAGAAAGAGGAGGCAGTGAATCCAGAACCATCACAAATCCACCAGTCATTCTTAATGCAGAGGATAAAACACAGTAGGAGCAGAAATAACTGCAACCCAAAGGCTGCAGTGAAGATTCCTGGGTTGTTCCACAACTGCATTACGGCCTGAGAGGGGAGGCTTTTTTTGCATTATACTCTTTATGCTATTTTAAAACAGGCTAAAGATAGTCACCATCTGCCTCTCAGTGTGGATGGGCACAGCAAATATATCTGTAGCTTGGCACATACTGTAATTGGCTACCTTATGTTTGGTTCATAGCACTTTTATTTGCCTCCTGTTAATTTTTGTTGTTTTCAACAACAATGGACTCAAACATTCTCCTTTAAACAGGAACACTGTTTCTGTTTTATTTTTTTCTCCCAGAATTTTTCATCCCTAAATAGGACTGATCAGCATGAGAGCGATCTGCATTTATTTCAAGAATTTTAATCATAAACCAGAGCTCCACCAATCTAACCTCAGTAGTCCTTAAGGGAGAGGGAGATTAAAAAAAAAAACTATCTGAACCTGGAAATTCCTATTTTTTAGCAGAGCTTTGAGATTGACAATCAACACCAAGAACATATTTCTAAAAGCGAACTCTGCCCATTTTTGCCCTGTTTTACTGCGTAGAAAGTTTGCAGGCAAGAAGCATTTCTCAGCAGGAATAAACTCAAGTGTTTCAGGAAAATAAAAGGTTGTAATTAAAATGGGTATTTCTAAGCCTGCTGGGAGAGGATAGTCAGCTTGCTGAAAGGAAAAAGTAAAAAGAAACGTGTCCTATTATTAGAGATACTGGCAGCTGTTAGTGATTTTCAGCAGTATCAAAAGAGACTGAAAAACACTCTCCATCAGCTTAAATAACTATTGAAAAGTGTTGTGATTAAGGAGGGCATTGGATTAGGACTCAAAAGATTTGTGTTCCATTTTCAACTTTGCCACAAACTTCCTTTGTGAGCTTGAATAGGTTTTATAATCTTTCTGTGCCTCAGTTCCACATCTGTAAAATAGGGATAATAATAATTCCTTTATTTCACCCTTTGTCCTGTCTATTCAGTATGTAAGCTCTCTACAGCAGGGACTGTCTCTTACTATGTATGTGCTGTGCCTAGCACAATAGGGCCTCACCTTGGTTGTGGGCCCCTTAGCACTCTTGTAATTCTAATAACATAATTTTATACAGAAACAATTGTTTTAACATATTACACACTAAAAATGTCTTCTGGTTCCTTCTTTAATCCTTTCAGTGTCATTTTACTGGTATAGGGAGTGGATATGCCAAACCTGTGGGGGGAAAAATGCAGAAATTGGGCTTGTTTTTGGCTTGATTGGTTTGTGAGTTGATTGTTGGTTATTTTTTTGGCTCGTAGCTCGTTGCTTGTTTGGCTTGTAGCATTTTTTTTAATCAGCTCCCAGCAAGCAGGGGAAGGGGGGAGGGGAGGTAAGGGGCAAGCAGGGACAAGGGGGGAGAGAGTCGGGTGCACAGCAGGCCCACCACAGTCCCAGACTGCACACTGGGGGGATCTAGTCACATAGAGTGCTGGGGCTCTTAGGATTGGCTTCTTTTGGCCTTGTTTTGAAATATGATTAGCTTGATTTTTAGCTTATTGTGAATGTCAGGGTACTTATTTACCACGTGAAAATTGGCAATTGTGACAGGGAGTTGTTTCTATTTTCAGTGAAAATGAATGCACACTGAATTCACTGGAAAGATTCCCACTAACTTTATTGGGTTTTGGATTCAACCTTTAACCTGTGAGTATGACTCTCCACTGTCTTTTTGTAGTGTCATGTTGGGGATTGAGTGAGTCCCAAGAATCTTGATGTGATCTCTGGGCAGCCACATACCTTATTCAAGCTGCTGTGTATGATGGCTTTTATTCCAGCTAAATGAGGGGACAATTAAATGTCCCTTCATTAGTGATATCAGAAACACTGGAAGCCACTGCCCAAAAATTAGACTGAATACGTATGCAGAGGCTGGGATTGATTTGACTGAATACAAATGTAGAGGCTGGGATTGATTTGGTTGCTTTGATATGTGTGTGTCAGCTGGAATAAGAAGAGCTAGGAAACAGGGGAGAGAAACAAAAAAATCAAGGACATAAAGAAGAACATGTACTTTGGTCCTGAGTGAATTCTGAGAGAGAAATTTTAGGGCAGGGTGCTGGCTGGAAAGAGATTTTGAATTATGAACAAGACAACAGTCGCCTGTTTGAGCTCTACTGTGTTCAGGGAAACAGAACTTCCTGTATATTCCTTATTAACAAATACAGTTGCATCAAAGGAATATCTGGCTCTATCATCAGTTTATCCTGCTAATGCAAACAACCCACAAGGCCCCAAATACCAGCTAGCTTCTTAGGCTAAAGGGGTAACCATAGTTAAATGGGCACAAAATGAATGTAAAATACTATTAGTAGTGTAAATGAGTGAAGAGTTCTGATTGGTAGCATTTTACACCATTCCTCTCAAATGATCCTCATATGAAGGGACATCACTTTTTTTTTGTCTTAAAGTTATTTAATTTTCTTCACACATTTAGTGTCCTGTCACTTTTATTGCTGAAATGAAGAAACCTGAGATAGCGATTATGGAGGAGCTATTCACACTAAATAAAGTGAATCATACCACATTTTGTGTCCTGAATGAATAAATTTTTGTGTCCCTCATTTTGGTTCTTTGTCACACATGTCCTTGGCAGACTCAGAGAGATGTTTTATCTCTATATTGCACAGAGGTAAAAATGTCAATACAAGCTGCAAGCCAGTGGAAAATCAGGGTGTACTAGGTTCTACTTTCTCCAGAAAAGTTCAGGGTCTTCCTTAGCTGCAGTGCTATAATAAAATGTTAACTAAACCTCCGCTCACTAGAGAGTTACTCATCTTTTCATTATTAATTGTACTTTTCATTTTTACAGCTTCTGCCACTTGGGTTCTAAAGAGTATACGAGACATCACTTTTCCACAACAAGGTGCCCACCAAGATTAATGACATTAATCACTAGCTGTAACAGCTTATTCGTGGAAAGTAAGTACTTCTTGCCGTTTGAACTTTCATGCTACTGGGCTGTATACAATGAATGGAGTTTTGCCTGAAATGTCTTGATTTCATTGGAATTAAATTAGTAGTTATCTGAAATTTGCTTATCTACTAGACTGGAAGGTATTAAGCCAAATGAATAGGACCTTCTGAAGGTCAGGGGCTTATCATTGTTAGAAAGCTTTTTTTAAAAAAAAATATTTAAATAGCAAATAAGAACTACCTTTCGATCTTTGAAATCATTCATCAGTTGGGGGAAAAGGGGTTTAGAAATGAGTGGGAAAATACCTCACTATTTCTTTATCAAGAAAATATATATATCCTTAAAGGTACATAGTTCACATCAAGTAGACAGCCACAACTTAGATTTTTAACTAAGGAGGTGTTGATAAATTATATAGTCAATTGGTTGACCACACTTTAGTTCATTATTTTGTTATGAAACATACTCAAGAGACCAAATAACCTCTGTCAGTCAGGTTTATTAATACGATACAGGAGAAAAGGTTCTTTACAACAGCAGTCTCTGAAGAACAGTCCCTTGTAGTGATGTTACATTCACCTTACATAGAAGATGTGCTGTCCAAGTTGCATACTTCAGTTGGTATTATTTATATGATTTTACAAGTTATACATTTCTTTACACATGACTAAAATTCAACCCATCAGTTTGTTCCAGTTCCCTAACCTGTTGTTCTGTTCCTTCCTTATATTTGTTTTGGAGACCTGGAGCATTCCAGGTATTGATCCCTGCCTTGTACTATGACAGAGAGTGAATGTACCTTGATTTTAACAAGTTTCCTATAAGCTTGGGCCAAATGCTTATTTCATCAAATGTGAGAAGTTATGGTAGGGGTCGGCAACCTTTCAGAAGTGGTGTGCCGAGTCTTCATTTATTCCCTTTAATTTAAGGTTTTGTGTGTCGGTAATACATTTTAATGTTTTTTAGAAGGTCTCGCTCTACAAGTCTATACATTATATAACTAAACTATTGCTGTATTGTAAAATAAACAAGGTTTTCAAAATGTTTAAGAAGCTTCATTTAAAATTTAAATTAAAATGTTGATCTTACACCAACAGCCTGCTCAGCCCACTCTTGGTCTAGGATTCTGTTCACCTAGGCCGGCAGTGGGCTGAGCAGGGCCTGCGACCAGGACCCTGGCTGGCAAGGGTCCAGCAGCCAGAACCCCAGACCGGCAGCGGGCTGTGCAGAGCTGGCAGCCGGGACCCCAGACCGGCAGTGGGCTAAGCGGCTCAGCCCACGGCTGCTCAGAGGTTCCATCCACTGGCTCCTGCCAGCCAGGAGCCTGGCTGCCGGATCTGCTCAGTCCGCTGCTGGTCTGGGGTCCTGGCCCTGCCCACATACCTTGGGTACCTAACTTATCCTTGTTTCTGGCCCATTCTCTTCCTCTCTCTGCACTGAGTTGAGGGTGGGAGTGCACTGAGCACAGGGCTGTGGGTGAAGGGTCTGGCCAGGAGCTAGAATGAGGAAGGGGGCTCAGGGTTGGGGCAGGAGGTTTGGGTGTGAGGCATTTACCTGGGAAGCTCCCATTTGGTGTGAGGGGTGCAGGTGGGAATGTGTGTGTAGGGGGGTGCATGAGCTCCCGTTTTGTGCTCAGGGTGGGGGTGGAGATGTGAGAGGTGCAAGAGTCAGGATGTGGAGAGCAGGGGGCTGGAGGAGTAGGGGGCAGAGAAGAGCGGGCCGGGCTGGGCAGGTTTTTTAATGGCATGCTGCTGCCTGTCAGGACTCTGGCAGCTAGCAGCGTGCCATTAAAAATTGTCTTGCGTGCCGTCTTTGGCACGCATACCATAGGTTGCCAACCCCTGAGTTATGGGGTACTATCCATAATCCTGTTCACATATGCTATAGGCCATTTCAGGCTATATCCCTATACAGTATATGTTTATATGCTAGTCACAGATATTAGTCCCAGATATTAGTCACAGATATTTTAAATATTGTTCATTAGTTAAATCATTTAAGTTCAACCAGTAAAGACTTCCCCCTTTTTGTTAAGTATTTGTCAATGGTAGTGGCATCTCTAACTCACAGTTTTCGGTAGGGTCACTGAAACCCACCTTGAATGAACATGCATTCATGTCCTGCACCTCTGCTGTTGGGCTGTTTAGCTATGTACTGCTTTGGCATTCAGTACTTAAATGCACTCTATGGTACAGACTGCAGCACCACAGCATCTGCTCCTGCATAGATCTCTATGTCTAGAAGATCTGTTCTGTTAGGTGAACTGCTGTTGATGGCAGATAAAACTAGGGTGAAGATAAGTGAATAGAACAGTAATTATAATTCCTCACTTTCGGTGAAATAGTGTGGCCTGTGGCACAGAGCACAGGACTGAGACTGAGGGGATTTGAGTTCTGTTGTGAGCCTGCCTAGTCTCTGACCTTGGGCAAGTCACTTCACTTCTCCATGTCTGATTCCCCTTCAGTAAAAAGAGGATAATAACACTGACCTCCTCTGTAAAGTGTCTGGAGATGAAAGCACTACATAAGAGCTTATTACTGCGAGCACGACAGTGCTCTAATGGTATAACTGCTACTTCTTTAAGGTGTTTGTGACCCAAACATGCTTTCAAGTGCTCAGTAAGACAGCAGGCAGATGGGACAGAAGGAGGTAGCAGTCCCCTGGCATGACTATGATGTTACTTTAGTCATATCAGATGTCACTTTGCCAGAGGCACAGATGAAGCTGTTGCTGTTTGACATTTCAAGTTTAGTGATTCTAGCTGCTTCCTTATATATCTTTTCTGGCTGTTTTCTTTATTTTATTCTTATTTCAGTCTCCAATAAATCTATTCCATAGCTAAAGGGTTAAATTTTGGCTCTACTTCCTCATTCACAATTGCACACAATTTTTGGATAACCTATTGTTCCTACTTCGAGTGCCGGTCCCTATAAGTATTCACTGTGAAAGTATGCAAGCTTCGTGAACCTGGGACCAGAAATTCTTCAACAGCAGTGTCCGCTGGTCTACATCTGCATGCTATACTTCCTCATACTTCCACCCAAAGGCATAAACAGTAGTGTAGACCGACTGCCCCCAGTGGCTTTTCTGACACTTGCAGTCTGGAACAAAAGCTCCTATATCCCTTTCTTCTCTCTGCTTTTCATCTAGGAGCTGTAAATCGTAAAAAGTATTCTTAGTTAGTTTAGAGCATGTTAGTTGGAGATTGGGGAGCTTCTTCTGCTAGTGGCCCCCTTTTCTTTAGGGTGTTGTATCCCAGGTGCCAGGTTTTAAACATCACCTGTCATGCCCCAGGGTTTTCCCAGTGAGTGAACCTCAAGAAATTTGTCTGTACTGCCTTGGAGAAATGCACATACCCTCAAAGTATGGTATCTGCTGCACCTTCCCTTCATGCAATACTAAAGCTCATGATTTGAGGCTCCACAGGCACCTTATGGAGCTTTCTGCCTTGGATCCTGGACCCTCCCTCTCATCCAAAGCCATCAGGCAGTTCGCTGCCAGTTTCTGGTACCAGTCATTCAAATCTCCTTCAAACACAAGGATTCTGTGAAGTGGAGATATGTGGGGAAGTTTGTGTCTCTTTCATAAGTCCTCCACTTCATCCCTTCCTCAGCACTACCAGAGACTTCATACCCTAGAATGGATGCAGTCGGAGCCTGTACAGCAAAGACAACATTGAAGATACTGAGAGCTCTCAGTGCCCTGAAACAATGTCTGTGCCTCAAATGGGCAGGAAGGACAATTCTACCCCTGCTTGCCTGTACTATACACACACCAACCTTCTGTATCTAAGACTGCATCAATGGTCCTGATAAAGTCAAGAACTGGGCAGCTACCTCCGGCGGGGTACTCAATATGTTTTCCTGGAGGACTTGGTTATCTATGCAGACATGTAACTTCTGCAGATACAATACTGTTACAGGAAGTCCTCACTCAGTCGACCTAATATTTGCCAATACAGGGGCCTACTGGGAATTGGAGGCTTGGCATCAGTCTCTTTTCCACCCACTTCTGATCTGACAGGTCTGGATACTATGGTATCTCTAGCCTTAATGATGGAATGAGGAGGGCTATTCATCGGATAAATATGAGCCATTATCAATGGTCCCTCCAGCTAGACAATAGGACTATCAGTCCAGTCAAGGCTTCCAGATCCACTCTACCTCCCCACCCATATAAAAAACAATCTGGCCTTGGCATCTATGGTAGCCACCATCGGGACTACTTCCATTCCTCTACTATCAATCATGTCAATCTTATTGAAGTCCATGCAATCCATACTTCTAGGCACCCAAGAATGAGGAACCTGCATTGTGCACCCAGCAATGGACACTAGCAGGTGAAGAAACACAATCTCCATGAAAGCAGTTGATGGAGGAAGATCAACTGTACCAACGGATTCACCGACAAGTACTGTACTTGTCCTCTCCAGAAAAGGCATTATCACCAGCCTCTACCTCTCCTCTAGACGATTTAAGCAGTACCAGGACTTCTCAGAATAATTACAGACACTATCCAGCTTCCTTCTGGAGGACGTCTGGGATTCAGTCAACAAGCTCCCAGACATACTTCAGGCTACAGGTCCATCTAAAGTAGCACTTCTAATTTAATGAAGCATTATGGGAACCTGCCAGAGTACTATGGCATACATCTGTGTCCTGTGCCCCAGCCCCAAAGTGGTCTCAGAAATATTACTTTGTTTCCTCTATTCCAAAATAATGGAATCTTTCTTTCCACCCAAGCCCTAATTCCCTGGTGTTGTATACAGGTGCTTACAGAACAAAGTCAGCTACAGCCCAATTTCACCCCACCAGATATACACCAAGTGACTAGACCTCTTTGGAAGGAAGCTGTTTGCTTTGGCTACCTTAGCATTCTGGATAGCTAACCATCATGCTTTAATATTCAAATTTCATCATCTTCTTTGTTTTCCCTTTTCCCTTTATGCTGCTTTTCCTGGTGAAGGTTGCAGCATCATCATGGAGAGTAGGGAGAACCAGACCTCCCTTTTCTCAGCAACAGATTCTAGCTCCTCCTAGGGAATTCCCATGCATTCCCAGACCAGCAGGAGATATAGTCCCTCCAATGTGGTCTGAGTTGGCCTCAGGACCTCCTATCAGTAGGATATGCCCAGTAGAGTTCCAAAGGAAGCCTCCTAGGACACATCCTTATCAGGTGTCTGAGCCACCTCAGCTGGCTCTACTCAATCTAGAGGAGTAACAGCTCTACCCCAAGGCTCTCCTGAATTGCTGAGCCACTCACCCTGTCTTAGAGTAGCCCAGCCACCCTGCAGAGAAGCCTCATTTACACTGCTTGTGCCTGTGATCGCATCCTTTTGGTCATTAACCATAGTTCATGACCATATGTGAGGATGGGGGCATACATCGACCTGTAAACTGAGAGCTTCATCCAAGAACTCAGTTTTGCTTCAGTAGGGTGACTAGACAGCAAGTGTGAAAAATTGGGATTGGGATGAGGGGTAATAGGTGCCTGTATAAAACAAAGCTCCAGATATCAAGACTGTCCCTATAAAATTGGGACATCTGGTCACCCTATGCTTCAGCACCACAGATCAGTACAGCATCCACATCTCTGCTGCTGCCACACCAATCTGCCAGTCAATCTCACACTCCCACTTACCATCACTAGTAAACAAGACTAGATTCTTGAGCTCATCCACGAAGGGCAACAGCTCCCAGCTCACTTGGAGAGAACAATCCAATTTCTTGCAGGATAGGATCATGAGCTCCAGTTTGGAGGTTCTCATTCTCATCCCAGCCACTTCACATTCTGCACAAAACGTTCATGTGCACACTAGAGATCACAGCCTGAAGAAGCCAGGAGGACATCAAATATGTCTTCTTAAATTACAATTTGTGAACCGGCTCCCACAAAAATGCAGACCTCAGTTCCAGGACATCCTGGATGAGAGAAAGCAAGTTGCACAAACTTCCCTCCAGGAGTCCCTTATTACAGCCAACACAGCAGCGCACGCTCCATGGCTACCACAATAGTCATGAGAAAAGTGTCACTGATACAGGAGTCTGGTTTCCCCCAGGAGATCCAAACCACCATTGATGATCTCTCCTTAAGGGTACCAACTTATTAGGCTAAACACTGATGGGTCTCTTCAAGAACTCCTGAGCTACTTCCCATTCTTTGGATATTTATACTTTGGCACCCAGGAGAAAGTATTCTAGACTGCCTCTACCTCATCATCAACCAATGTCTCAGTCTTTTTTCCAGCAGAGGACATATGAACCTCCCAAGAAGCAGTGAAGCACCAGTGGAGTAAGCACTTACCATCTCCACCACCTCCAGAAAAGATGTTTTGAAGTGGCATTCGAGGGTACATAGCCAGTCTCTGTAATGGCTGCTAGCATCCCATTTGGTGACCACCTGATCATTTGTTCCTAAAGTAGCGGACCATCATAATAGACAAATTGGTGCTGAGTATTGTATCAAAAAGCTAGTCTAGAATGACTTCTTCCCACCCCACCTGTTTTTCCCATGACATGAAAGGATTCTTAAGAAAGAGGTAGTAGAGTATATTCCATCCTCTCTAAAAGGGAATGATTTGTACTCGAGTTATTTCCTCATTCACAAAAAGAACTGGGATTGGAGACCCATTCTGGACTTGAGACAGTCGAATGTCTTTATATGATACTCAAATTTCAGAATGACCACTTTGGCCTCTCTAATACCTCAGGTGACTGGTTTACAACCCTTGATTTGAAGGAAGTGTATTTTCATTTGGACAGTCACTCTGCTCACGAAAGGTTCAGCACTTCACAATGAGTCAGGAGCACTTTTAATACAGGGTGCTTCCTTTCTACTTCTCCACAGCCAAAAGAGTATTTACAAAATCCCATGCAGTGGTGGTCACATACCCCCATAGACAAGGGAAAGCAATATTTCCTTTCCCAGAAAAATGGCTGCTCATAGGTTGATCATACTAGGAAGTACAAACAACCACCAACACTGCTCTTCAACTCTTCCATTGCCTAGGACTTCAAGTGAATTTAGACAAGTCCATATTAACATCCACACAAACCATACAGTTCATTGAGGCAGCCTTGAACTAAGTCATAGCAAGGGCCTACTTACCTAAAGACTGATTCCTAGCCAGGAGGGATCTCATTGGCCAACTTCATCTCCACATATAGTGGGCTATACTAACTGCTTACAAATTGTATGTTCACTCATTTTTATCCTATCAGGAGTCATTTGCTGCTTGCTTGGTTTGAAAAAACAACAACAAAAAACCCCGGCTTCTAATGTTTCCAATGGGCTTCAGCATTTTCTTTTAGCTCTGAGTCTCAGTGCTAGGGAAAGATGGGGATGTGGTCTTGTAGGGGGGAAAACTTTGTTAGCAAGCAAATGTTTGCATTTGGGTTTCAGTACCTCCTAAAGCTTCATTTTATTTCAGTACAAAACTTCTATTCAAAACGAAAAGAACAACATCATGAAGGTATTTGCCTCCCCCACACCAGTCCTCCACACCCACACACTATCTTAAACATGGGAAAGAATTGCCAGATTTGAAGGGTTTGCTGTGCCTAGCTTTTCATACAGCAACATTTTCTTTTCCCTAGGTGAATGAGCAAATTGTGGCTTCATATCATCTCTAATGCCAGGTGTCTAATTAGAGTTGTTTGTAGAGTATATAAAATAGGATGTGACGGTTAGGAAAAAATGATGTTGGGGGAAAAATGTGAAAAAGAATATGCTAGAAATATGAGCACAAGTACTTCCCAGGGTGGCAGAGACAGTACTGATAAATCTGTATTATTCCAAAAAACAAAACATAATTAACTTATATTATACTCGCTTGAAAAACCCCCACACCTTTAATATACAGTTTTGTGAAAAAATTCTCATTTCAACCTCAGAAGTAATGGGAATGGTTTTGTTTACAAGGATCCAGCCCATGGTAAACCTTAATTCCCTTCCTTTTCACTCCTTTCCATGGGCAAGTAATCTTTCTGGCCTATACCTGCAGTAAACCTCTACCCATTCTATGCCAGCTCAACTGTGCTGTCCAGTGAGTTAGAGGGTGGAGCCAAGGTTCTAACGGTTCCCCACACCCACCTACTCTGTGGAGTAATTAGGCAAGAGAATATGTAACCCTATGTGGTTCTGAAGGCCCAGACCCAAGGTCACATATGGATGGACAGCCATAGTCCAAATCATATTACATATCAAGATATATAAAATACTAGTCACAACTTGTATCACAAAATAACCTACAAAGTCTTGCCTTTGCTTACAGATGTTTAAAGACCTATCAGGTAAAAAATAATTCTTCAGTGGATGTTAGGTTGATGATGAACACTATAGAAAATCCTGTGTAAAGTTTTCAGCACAGAAGAGTTTAACTGATGCATCTATAAGCCAGTTTCCTTCTACTTCGCCAAATCTTTCAGAGGCAGACTAGGTTCCCAGTAGCGCTTTCACAATGTGAAGGAAGTTTGATAACCACTGAAGGGTGTGTGCGTTCTGGGGTGGGGCTGAGGATGAGGGGCTTGGGGTGCTGGAGGTGACTGGGGCAGGATGTTGGAGGGATGCGGGCTTCGAGAGGGAGTTTGGGTGTGGGAGGGGACTCTGGGAAGGGGATAGGGGTGCGGGAGAAGGTGTGGGGTCAAGGCAGCACTTACTTGCAGCTCCCAGAAAGTGGCCTTGCAGCCCCTAGGCGTATGGGTGGCCAGGGAGGCTCCGCACCTGCAGCTCCAATTGGTCATGGTTCCTGGCCAATGGGAGCTGCAAAGACAAGTGCAAGAGGCTCCAGTGGTGAAGTGCAAGTGAAGTGCAAGAGGCTCCAGTGGTGAGCCCTGATAAAAGGGCGGGATTTGGAATTCCAGGGAGGCTTCAGTTGAGGAACAGAGTGGGGGAAAGAGGAGGGAAACTCAAGCCCAAGAAGGGCAGAAATTGTTTTAAGTTTATACTTTTGGCTTGGGGTTTTTGTTAGGGGATTCCAGGGAAATCCCTGAGAGTGCTGGCCCTGAGAGGCTGGTGGGGGTGGGAGAAGGACCACAACAGGAAGAAGCCCAGGGAAGTAGCAGTCAGTAGTCTGAAGAAACAGACCTTGGCTCCTGATTTTAGGGTCCCTGGGCTGGAACCCAGTGTTGTATAGAGGGTAGTGTGATGCCACCGAGAAGGAGATAAGAATGACTGAAAACCCAAGGACAAGGGTTTGCAAGGGTTCCTGGGCCCCGATTTGGGGCTGGAGACCTGATATAAGGACATTAGATCCTTCTTTGTGGGGCTGTTCCCCTGGAACTGGTGGATGTTAATCATGACTTCTTTGAAGGGCTGAGTCAACGGAAGAGGCAGCCCACTGGGAGACCAGAATAGCTGTTAGCAGAGAGTTCCAAAAGGATGGAGAGCCCCTACACTATGCCTGGCCATATGGAGGTTCTCCAGTGTGACTGACACACACCACTGCACAGATCACTGTTTAAACACGATTTTTATTTCTGTAGCCTACTTACTCCTACATAGTCTTAAAGTGAAGTAATGATCTCAAATCTGTGACATTAGCACTCACTCCTATGGCAACAGACTGATATCAACCATACAAAATTAGACTTTCCCTGCAGGATAGAGCAGCAGGAGAAGCAGGATTGCAGAATGAGGGAAGGCTTTTATTCTAACACAAATAGCTTCAGTAATGACCAGGGTAGAAGCGGAAAATTTCTGGGAGAATAAATTGCCTTTTTTGGTTTTGTTTTAATGTTCTTTTTCAGCTGGCCCTGGCATGATAGCCCCTTCTGTACAGAAAGGAAGCTGTCGCTACTGAAATAACATGACTTGCTGATGATTTTTGTTGCATTTCTCCTATAAGCAGGGGCCACAGTATTGGCTTTCACAGAACAACAACAATAACAAAAAAATACTTGTTGCTGACTGCAATTCTGTAGTGCAAAGAATAAGAAAAGCCAGGCACTTGATTGTGACTGACTCCAATACAGCTTGCATTACTCCTCTGCAGCTGCATTAAGGTTCCCACAGATCTTAGGGCCAGCACAGCTGTCTGTGGTACTTCTATGGCTCTGGTCACTGTAGTATCTGAGTGTCTCATGATCTTTTAATGTATTCATTCTCACAACAATCCTGGGAGGTAAGGAAGTACTATTATCTCCATTTTACAGATGAGGAACTGAAACAAAGTGGCAAGCCCAAGGTTATACAGGTAGTCTGTGACAGAGCAAAGAACTGAACCCAGGTGTCCTGCATTCTAGGCTGGTGCCCTAGTCACTGAACATCCTGTCCTTCAGCAGGGTGGTGCATCCAATACTCTTCCACCTTCAGGAGTGACTGGAGGGGGTGAGGAATAGGTGGTATCTTGACTCTGCTACCAGTGTGCTGGCCAGCACATCTGATCCAGTGCAAGGAGGAGTTTACACTATGGTGACAAAAAGGCTGTAATGAATTACTTCTCTCCCTCCTTCCCTCAAGAACAAAGGGATATCATTACCAACTCTTCCTTGCATGGTACAGCTATGCATTATCCCATACTCAGAGCAGCAAGCAAGGGTTCAACAGTGCTGTTCAAAATAAGTATATAGCACTTCATATTATTTTCTCTTACCTTGCAGCTTCTGACAAGCTTTTTGTGCAACCTAGACTTAATATTTTTTTTGAAAAAGGAAATTTTCAATCTTGCCATTTTGAGACTGACTCATTTCTCTTTAGCTATTTTTCTCTACAAGACAATTGCAGAGCTCCTAGTAATTTTCAGAGCAATGTTAAGGCACACGGGGTTATTGAGAACTGCTTATAGTAATTTTTCTTCTGCCTGAATTTTTGATGACTTGTTTCTTCACTGCATGAAAGGCTCTGATCAGATTTTATATACAATGCTAACCTACTTTTTCAACGGCAAGCACTTCAGAGTTGATGTGCTGTAGTCTCTTAAAAGAAATGGATCTTCCCATTTGACTCCCTTTCCCAATCAAATTGTGACTTTAGGTTATTCATACTGAAATGGATACGTTTATAAATATATTTTTTTCTGGTTTACATTGGTTGTTTTTATAATTTTGAAAGTCCTAAAGATTCGTAGAGAAACCTAAGGAGAAGTGTAGGTTTGATGCCAGATGTTTGTTCAAGCACTGGAAGCTGTTGAGAGTTGAGTTCAACTGGTATCAACTGGTCCGGATTTTGTCTGGAGAGGCTGAAGGTAACCACTTTAGACATTTAAGCCTTGTCTAGACTAAGGTGTGTTGTTGGAGTGCACTAGTGTTAACCTAACACAGTCTAGTAAGGTACTGTTTTTTGTAGCCTAGATGCAGTCTATTTTCTGACAGGGCTGTCTTGATGGCTTAGCACGTGCCTAGCATGAGCAATGGGAGACTCAAGCTCTCAGTGCTCAGGCTGCAGGACTGTAAAATTTCAGCCTAGCCATTGGAGCTCAGACTCTAGTCTTGTGTCTGATTTGGCTTTGTCCTCAGCTAGAGGAAGTGTTGCTGGGCACTGAAACTGTTGGGTGGGATCCTGGAGGACAGAAAAGAACATCTGTAGGGGGAAATTACATTAGAAAATAAGGCTGAAAGTTCTGAAAGCAATAGGGTCAGTCAGAACAAGTATTGATACAGAAATTTAAAGAGCATTTTTTTATAACAAAGAACTGGAAAGTGGGGTGAATATTTTCATATAAAAAATGTGGGGTGAGAAGGATGAAAGGGTTTTTTATTTCTAACCCCCCCCCTTTAACCAATTAAAACAATTTTGCATAAAAGTTTTATGCAACAATGAATGGGACAGTGAAAAATTAGTGGATGCCAGACAACAGTCCATCAGTGAATGATAGATACATTGATACAATGACCTGATTGAGGTCTATAGGTGCTACCATATTAACAACAACAATACTGAGTTACCTTGGATGACTATGTGAAATCAGACAAACAAAGGTGAACTAGCAGCCTTTCTGAGTTTGGAAGTAACTGAAATAAGATTCAATGTCCTGGATGAATACAGTGGGGTAAAAATGTTATGTCTTGGAATTTTAGGATAATATCTTGACCAAACGTTCCTTCTAAAATACTTTTATCCTATCAATCACCTTATCAAAAGAAGCAGCATTAGATATTGGAAGCTTAATATGTTTGTGGAAAGGGAAAAGTTACATTTATGGAGTTTTCTGCTGGCCAATTAAAGTGGGATATATTAAAAGGAAGGAGTAAATAGAGCAAAATATTAATATACATGGGATTGCTCTTGTTAATGCCTATTCAGTACTTAATGTAGGAACTAGAAATGGATGAATTTATTATTTTAATCTTGAGGTATCGTAAAAGATGATGGTGATGATGGGAAGAAATGTGAGACAGTAGAAACTTAATATGTTAGATGTAGGATTAAACTGAGATCATAAAACAATTAAGATGGCTGTTTTATCTTCAAGGACTTCTATATCACACTGTTCATATCTCCGTGATTCATACTTATGCACATGCTTAACTTTAAGCAGAAGAGGGTTTCTACTGAACAAATGGAACTACTTGTGTGTTTCGATTCCCTACTGAATTGAGCTCTGTTTTTCCAAGTCAAAGTGATTCTTGTGTGTGTATCTATACTCTGTATCTACTTAAGGAACTGTCATGATGAAAGGTGCTGCAGAAAGTTAAATTAGTGTTAAATCTCTTGTAAAGTACTTAGAGCGGCGGCAGCAGTTTAGTATAGATGGAAGTCACTAATGGAGTATTATAGGTACTGATATTATGTGCAGACCAATTTTCTCCTCTTTGTTAGTAGCCAGGAAAAGGGAACAGAAGAGTGATTAAATTAACTGGTGCAAAACTAGGATGGGGTAGAGGGTAACTGTCATCATATGGGCCATAGCTATCAGAAATTATGCTGAACACAGTTGAAACATGGCTAGAGAAGTAGGCTTTGTAATGTACCATGGGAAAAGTGTTATGTAATGAAACTGGGGGTGGGGGAATCCAAGATATGTATTATGTGCAATATTATCTATGTAGTTAAAATACTAAGGAACTATTCAGGTGAAAACTTTGCTTCAGAACTTGTAGCTGTCATAACTTAGTCCCAGATTTGGACCTTAGCGTCCAAAATATGGGAGTTAGCATGAAAACCTCCAAGCTTAGTTACCAGCTTGGACCTGGTACGGCTGCCACCACCCAAAAAATTAGAGTGTTTTGGGGCACTCTGGTCCCCACAAAAACCTTCCCTGGGGACCCCAAGACCCAAATCCCTTGAGTCTCACAACAAAGGGAAATAATCCTTTTTCCCTTCCCCCCTCCAGGTGCTCCTGGAGAGATACACAGAAGCAACCTCCGTGAATCCAAGCAGAGGGAGTTCACCCTCTGTAATTCCAGTCCTGGAAACAAAAGCACTTTCCTCTTCACCCAGAGGGAATGCAAAATCAGGCTAGCAAATCCAACACACACAGATCTCCCCCTGATTTCTTCCTCCCACCAATTTCCTGGTGAGTACAGACTCAATTTCCCTGAAGTTCCCCACTAAAGAAAACTCCAACAGGTCTTAAAAGAAAGCTTTATATAAAAAAGAAAGAAAAATACATAAAAAATGGTCTCTCTGTATTAAGGTGACAAATACAGGGTCAATTGCTTAAAAGAATATTGAATAAACAGCCTTATTCAAAAAGAATACAAATCAAAGCACTCCAGCCACTATAGACATGTAAATACAAAAACAACAAAACCATGTTTGGTACTCACACTTGGAAACAGAAGATTAGAAAACAGAAATCACTTCTCAAAGCTGAGAGAAAAGCAGGTAGACAGACAAAGACTCAGACACAACTTTCCCTCCACCCAGAGTTGAAAAAATCCGGTTTCCTGATTGGTCCTCTGGTCAGGTGCTTCAGGTTACTTTTTTTTCAGGTGAAAGAGACATTAACCCTTAGCTATCTGTTTATGACAGTAGCTACTTTCAACAATGTGATCTGCCTTAGGCCCAGGTTAAATTGCACAGTTAGGTTCATGTAAGGTGCTTCTCTAATTAAGCTTAACTTAAATTTGGCTCCTGTCAATATAAGTGCCTCTCTAAGCCGATTTAGTAACAGAGTGCCAGAGAATCACTGTGTTGCATCTGTTGACCATTACTGGCTTTCAGGAGATACCCCAAAGTGCCTCACACTGACAATACAGTCAATAGAAGTGCTCCTGGTGAGGAGACACACACATAAGAGATTTAATAATCATGGTGGCTATATGTTGTCATAAATTAGGTTGACATAATTTTGTACTGTAGACATGGCTTTAGAGTCTAGCAGTGCCAAGATATTTATGTTCTTTCACTTTTGGATACAAACAAGTGTTGCAAATGGAAAATATTAATGTAATAAGAAGGAAGGCTATTGTATGTGATTAATTAAAAAAAAGTTTCCTAGCGTCATTATTAAGCATTTGTACAGTATTATAAACATATGAAAGTTTACAAAACATAGACTGATGTTCTACTACAGTTTACCATCTCAAATAGACAATACATAGGAGACTGTTTCAATTAATGGAGGTGGGAGAGATCATTGATTATGAGAAGAGTTAAACAAGTTTTAAAGAGGGACTAGAAGAAGGAGAGATGGCAGCCTGGTGGACAAGAAGTGGGAGTGTCATAAAACAGCCCCATCTGGATTGCATTCCTTACACCTTCTGGGAAAGGGAAACCCCTGCCTGAAATCATCCCATCATCTTACATTCTAGGGGGAAGGGGATAAAAATCCTTGACAAGGAGAAATTGGGATCTTTGTGCTGTCAGGACTCCGAGCAGGCAAAGATTCCTAAACATAAGAAAGAGATCACCATGCTGCTTAGCATTGGTCAGCCCAAAGGAGGTGGAGGGGACAGCTGCTTATTATAGAAGGTTATATTGCCGTTTTAAATCAAAGACTGTAACTAACTTGTGTGTGTATGTTTCCTGTTTTAACCTTGTCAGTAACTCATTTATTTTCTTAGTTATTAAATCTTTAGTTAGTTTATTACAAGATTTGTACTCAGACCTTAAACTAAAGACAATGCCTGTAGCCAATGACATGGGGTAAGCGACTGGGCCTTTGGTAATGGGAGTACCCTCAATATTGTTGTGATTTTTGGTGTAAAGTGACCATCTGTCACACCGTCCAGCTTGCCTGGGTGGTAAGATAGACTGGAATGCCCAAGGGGACTGTCTGTGACTACATGGGGAGACTGTTATAGTGCTTTAGGAGTTCAACTTAGTCCTGGGTTGGTGACTTCTATTTGTACAACATACAACCAGTTTGGGGTTTCTGCCCTGATTTTTGACCATCTGCCCTGAT
This sequence comes from Gopherus flavomarginatus, assembly GCF_025201925.1. Taxonomy (NCBI): domain Eukaryota; kingdom Metazoa; phylum Chordata; order Testudines; family Testudinidae; genus Gopherus; species Gopherus flavomarginatus. The sequence goes on from NC_066623.1 coordinate 65,957,804, forward strand.
GTTGACACTCAGTTGTGAGCCACTCCAGACAATGTAAAAAGCAACAGAGTCCTGTGGTACCTTATAGACTACAAATGTACTGGAGCATAAACTTTCGTGGGCGAATATCCACTGCATCTGACGAAGTCGATATTCACCCACGAAAGCTTATGCTCCATACATGTGTTAGTCTATAAGGTGCCACAGGACTCTTTGTTGCTTTTTACAAATCCAGACTAACACGGCTACCCCTCTGATTCCAGACAGTGTGACACTTATTACGAATGAAAGTCCTGTGCACATAAACCATAAACCATGTCTCATAAATGTAGTCCAGACAATACATCAATTAGAGTAGAACCCCAGCTCTCTGGTACCCCTCCAGCATCCCTCACCATGTCTCACTCCCCGCTTCTGGTCCTCTCTCTGGCCCTTAGACATCTCCCTCTGCTGCTCTGAGTCTTCAGCTCTCAGTCTTTCTTGGCAATGGCTTTCTTCCTGAGGAATGGCAGCAGACGTAGCCCATCTATTGGCTCCCTAGCCCTTTTCAGCTTCCCAGCAGTGGCACTGGCTCAGGATAGATAGGCAGCTAGACCTTCCACTGGCTTTCTGGTCCTCAGCTCTTTTCAGACTCCTGAAAGTCAGTTTAGCTCTTGAAAGTCAACAGGCCATCTCCTCCACTGGCTTCCTCATAATTCCGCCCTCTTTCCAGAGAGGACCTGCAAAGAATTCCCCAGAGGTGCCCTCTCCTGATTGCAGCCCTGACACACGTGCACACAATCTATCTCTCTCACCCACCACTGCCCCCACTTCCTACCACAGGTCTCCCTGATCTTTTACAGCCACAGATGCTGCCCCTCCATCTTCACTGGCCAAGCTGGGAGCATCTGTTTTGGCACAAGGGGCTGGATATGATTAATTCATAGGGGCCTGCCATCCTATAACAGGGAATTGGTGGTCCACGTGTACGGATCAGTGTGAAAGAAGAGAGGCTACTTCAGATCTTCTCTCAGGGATATTCTTGTATGTAAAATCATGCCACGAAGGCACCTTTCTATACTCATAGTATTTCAGGGATTTAAAGGTCAAAAAGAGGGGCCAATATGATAATTTTGTCTATTCTTCCACATCACAGACAATGTGATATTGTTTCTAAACAGTATGTTTATTGATCACCTTACAATATTATGACTGTTTTCAAGAAGCATTGTCCTGAGAAATCCTGAAGTCATAGATCAGTCTATTGCTATCATACACAAAAATCTCAGTAGCCATCTTTGCAAGATGCAGAAAGTGGAAACACCAATTAAACTGGTCACTTATCTCCAAAATAAGTGTAAACATCACCAAATTTTGAATTTGTGTACATCTGCAGTGGCCTTTTCACCAAGGGCCTCTGAAGAGACCTGCCAGTAAATACATGAAAGCCCTCACCCAGTGCCCATTGGAGTCAGTGGAAAGGCTTCCATTGACTTTAATAAATGTTGGACTGGGTCGATCCAAAGAAGTTAGGTAGCATGTTAATGAAGTCATGTAGTGGTGCTTTTATGGTGGTAAGCCTATGATATGCTGATCGATAGCTCCTTAAACTTGAGCAGGTTCTCTTTCCTGGATCTCTGGCTGCAGGGTTGTTGTTCATTAATTCCAGATGAATAGATTATGGAACATGATGAGGCCAGTGAGCCTCTCCCAGCCACATAGCTTAGTGAGCATGATAGTAAATAGCCATGCCCAGCATCTAATAATAAAAGAATAAGAAGGAAAATGTGAGTTCTTGGAACAGTAGCCTGATGTTTCAGAAGTTCCTGCAGCTTCCTTGCTGTTAGTTGGAATTGAAATTCCTTAGTATCTCTGAAAATCAGGTCCAAACACTTTGTTTCTTCCTACTAGCTTTTATTAAAAATAATCTGCTTAGCTTAACCTAATAACAGAAAGGGATTGTGGGGAATCTACAGTTATATATAACTTACATATATTAAGATCAATAGTAAGTGAGGCAGGAAAAAAGTTGACATTCAAAGACCAAGAAGATATGTTGCAAAACCACTTAGCTCCAAAGCATATAGTAACATCAGAAAAATTCAGATTTCACAAGTGTGAAAGTGGGAAAGGGAAAGCATGAGCACATACATAGATAAGGTAAAGAAATTATTGGAACACTGTGATTCCAGATACTTTAAGTAATTCTTTGTGACACATTCAGAGTTGGTGTAAGGAACAACATCCAAAAACTTTTACTTTTAATAGATGAGCTAATGTTTAACCCCTCCCACACACAATGGGCTCTGTCATTAGATATAAATTGAAGCTGCAGGTCAGGTATATGTACAGCCGATTATATTAGCTGTTGTTTCAGCAGAAATTCAAAGATGTCTATATTAATCTTTGTTATCAATCATCTATGGAGTGGACAAACAATGAGATTTCCTACAGGTACACATGAAATCTGGGATAGACATGGTACAGAAAAGGAATTAAAGTAAGGAAAGATATGGAAAGATTAATAATGGGAGAACAAGGTAGGAAGGATTCCTGGAAGATGTGTGATTTGAAGGAGCAGAGGGAGAGGGCACTCGGCAGAGAGATGCAGAGTGAAATTTTATTTGTGCATTTAGTGTTAGTGGAATGGTAATGTAGAAATATCTTACAGATGTAATAAGGAAGGACATAAAGTTGAAGCATGATGGTTTAGGGCTGAAATGTGCTTCAAATGTTTTTTTTTTTTTTTTAAAAGGAAAGAAAGCAAGCGTTGAATGCCTGCTAGGCAGCAACAGAAGAAAGCAATAAAAGAATAGTTAACCAGCTCCCACTTCTGTTTTGTTTGTGATCACAGATAGCCAATCTTTTATGTATAGGGCATGACAGCAGGTTTGTCCATGTTACTTTGCTTTTATACACTTCATGACCGTATCACCACTTGGTGTATATCAGTGCTGCTCCATGGATTTCAATGTAAATGTATACTAGTTGAGTATCTGGCACCAGTCTTTTTAGGGAGGGGGCAGGAGAGTCGGGAGAAGGTATTGGGTCTCTACTGCTAAAACAGGACACTGAGTGAATCTCATTTATGAATGTTTCAATGTGCAGGGAAAAGCCACTTGGCCAAAATGTCACAGAAAAGCAAAATTTCAAGAGGTGCAAAAATCACCCCAAATGAAATGTCAAATGGCACATAATTCTGCACTCAAAATATTAGAGTGTTCTTGGAATTAGCCAGAATATATTTGCCCATACTTAATGAAAAATAGTTCGGTAATTTTTGCTGTTGACTCTGTCCAGGACATGAAGCTCTCAAGAAACAATCAATCCCAAGATTGGGATTGGGACAATTCGTAAATGTTATGGTTGCAAGAGTATTCCCAGGTAGCTTCCATATAGTATGAAGGGATGAGGGACTAATTAAGAAGAGAAGAATGTGTTGCCTTCTGAGGCATGATTTAAAAAGGCCTAGTGAAGTTTCAAAAAATCCATTTAAGGCTCCTGATCCTACAAACTTTTCTGTGCATGTTTACATTGAAGCATGCAAATAATCCCACAGAAATCAGTTGGACTACTTGTGTTCAAAATCAACTACACATGTGTTTGAAGGTTTATGGTCTAAGTGATGAATTGTTCACATCCTTCCACTTCCATCTGTTCACATTGGGAAGGGCAGGGATTTCAAAACCAATAAACATTTGTCCCTGAATACTGCATTCAATGTAGATGATGGACACATGATGAGGAAACCAAGAAGTTCTCAGGAAAGAAATGAGGATTAGGTTTGTAACCCACTAAGCTTTTTAACAACATAGTTTGTCAGTCTGGTATTTTTTTTTGTGCACTATTTTGCCATTTTATTTATTTTAATCAACCTTTTTCTGTATTCCTTTCTTAGTCTTTGAATATCAAGTTACTTGGAGTTTGTGCACAAAGAGAAGTTATCCCATTTAAGATTTTGTTTAATTCATATGATTCTACAAGTCAGTTTTTGTAATTTCACAATGGCTTCCAGGGCAATGAATTATCTTTGGTACCAAAAATTGATACAATTGTATCATCACTGCATGGATCATGCAGTTGGAGATTCACTGTAAATAGAAGAGCTGCTGTGTACCCTTAACATATAAATCCTAATGATAATGAAATAATTTTAACAAAACTGATCCCCTTAGGTTCACTGGCATCATGCAAGCCATATTGCAGTGTTGATGATACTATTTGTATATCATGTTATAATTTTTCTAAGCTTAAATCTAAAGTAGAGGTTCAGGAATATGCATGAGGAGAAATATATAAATTAAACGTCTCTTTAAAATCAGTCTAATCTAAACTAGGACCATAATACTGAAACGCATTAACTAAAATTGTATAGTTATTGCATAATGGCGCAATAAGGCAGAGTAAACTTTGAGTCTGCGTGCCTTATCTGAGAATTTTCATACATAAACATGTTTGGATATCTTTTACATAACCTTAATTCTGAATTTCTTGTGTTCATAATGCTTTGTTTTTAAGATAATTACAACATCCTTGTGAAGGTTTTAATCTGAATTATAGCTCTTTACTCTCAGTCCTATATTAATGTAAATTTTATTTGAGTATTCAGTACAACATTGTGCTGTAACTTGTCTTCTGAAATACCTCTGTCACACTGCTACCAAAACTCTATTGCAATAGAAAATGTTTTATTTTATTGTATTTGTGAAGAAATGAGAAATCAAATGAACTTGAATATTTTGATATTGGGGATGTAAAATCATCCATATAATCAGTGTGCATTTATACTCTGTGAATTCTGGAATATTTCCACTAGCAAAATTCAGGCTGTTTAAAAATGTGACATTTCTGGACATATTCTGAACTGGATCAAGAAGGCATCAGTATCTCTAAATATAAGGTGTTTGTGGTGTGCTGTGTATAGGCATGGGAGGTTTTTTGGGGGGGGGTGTTGAGGGTTTTTTGTTTTGTTTTCAAAAACATTGGTAGAATTTTCTGTTTAATGAAATTAAAGGAAATTGAGTTCTAACAATAGAACATGGGAGTAGCAGTTTTTGCCAGCTAATGAGGTAGTAAGACTCTGCTAGATGCCTGGCTGTGGTCAAAGAGCATACAGCAGACCTCAGGAGATGGTATCAAATATGGTTTAAAGCTCATCTGATCCTGATCTGGCTATGTGGTGGAGTGGTCTCTTCTCCTATCTTAGAGCAGCCAGGAAGGCTGCTGGCTGTTAGTCCATTGCCTTATTGGCCTCTTACACCAGTGGGTAGCTGGTGTATCAATGGGCATGATGGAGGCTATAGTCATGTTCCCTGTACTCAAGCTAAGCCTTCTTTACAAGCAGCAAGAGAACATATAATAATTGCTCATGCTGCCTCAATGTCATCAGAGGATCCCTATTGATAGCTTTAGGTCTGCTTTTTACCAACGGCACAGCACAAAATGGCCTGAATGCTGAAGAGAATTTGGGACAATGTGACTGAACCATGGATGTGCATTAATACCAAAATGCTATATGAATATCATCACTCTGAAAACTGATTATGAGATGAAGAGACAACTCATAATGTTACTCACTATTTTATATACCTCATCACAATTCTGAAGCTTTATGTTGCTGCAAGCTTGCTTGCTTTGGGAAGCTTGCATTGGGAAAGCTTCCTCTCTATCTCTCTCTCCCCTCTGACTTGCTGCCCTTCCTTCAAGCATTCTCTTTTGATGATTTTTAGGTCAAGTTGGATGTTTAAATAGTTCTAAAGACATCACTTTAAACGCAAGGATGGAAATGACACATAATGCACCTCAGTCTGAATAAATTAGAAACACCAAAACGTCATCTCAAGCATATCATAGTTGACATTGGGCTGCTTTTTGGCTTGCAAGAATTTAGACCTTCCATTTTGGAGAGACACAGCTGTAGCTAGTGAACCTAATTCCATAGGCACAAAACTGGAAGCCTCAGATTTAGCAGCACAATTCCCCATTGGCATTAGTTCAGCAGTAGCCATAATATTCATTACAGACCAGTACTATTTTGCTGTAAACTTGACTCCCTTTGTTGCCACTGGGGAACTTTCTTCCTCAAAATGTCATCTACCTATTTCCTCTATTGTTGGAGCAGTACTAGTGTCCCAGCTTCATAAAGTTATGTGATTACACTGTAACACAGAAGTCATTCACTTCTGTAGAAATTAGAATACAGCCACCACAGAGGGAATAAAAGCACGAGTCAAGGCTTAAAGCAGTAACAAAAGTATATCATGTACATCTTGAGCATAAAGGGTAAGATACCGTTTGCCGTCTGTGGCATAGTAGAGATCATAGTAGAATGCTAATTGCAGTATGACTTCTTTTTAAAGATAAAAGAACTTTTTTAAAAACACTTTTGTAGAGAACTAATTTCAGGACAAAATAAAAATTCTCATTTTACTATTTAAGCTGTCATATATGAGGATTTTGTGACACAACATAGCAATTTTCTAGTAATATACTGGTTGTAATTAGATACCTTGGTATTGTTGCTGACAACTATATCAGTTCACTGATATTATGAAAATCAAAATGTGACACTTTATGACAAGATATGACAACTAATGAGGATAATGGAATTTTATGATATATTTCTGCTCATTCTGTCTTACTAATTATCTTTGACACCAAAAGAGTGTGTATCTACAGAGACTTTTTTCTTACTGCTCAAAGTTTAAAATTAGCATAAAAATTGCCATTAGATTTAAGCAATTACACCTTTGAGTTTTGTTATCGGAAAAGAGGATTTGTTATATTTACCATGGCCAGATTCTGTTTCACTCAGATATAGTAGTATCTTGCTAGGTAAGTAATCCCATGGAAACCAGTGGGAATATTTTTGCATTAGAGATACTATTCAACATAAATACAGGTGGCAGAATCTGACCCAGTAGTATAAATTGTTTAGAGACTAAAATGATTTATTCTATGAATGAATTCTCCTCTGATACTGGAATGAAGAATTTCAACTCATACCCATTGATGGGTTTTAAATTAATGGCAGCCAGGAAAAAAGCAAACAACTGGGTGTCATGGACAACTCAGTGAAAATATCTGACCAATCCACAGCAGCAGCTAAAAAAGCAAAATAATAGTAGTGTGCTATAGTAGAAAGAGAGAGTCTAAAGCATGGGGCCTGGTAGGAGGCCTAAGGCCTAAACTAAAATGAGCAAAAGTCAGGCCCTATTATAAAGCAAATACCTGCTTGCAGTTTCACTGTCCGATACATGAACTTGGCAAGAACAGGGCTGGCATTATAACAACACAAGTGCTCCTAGGCACTAAGTATTCATGTAAACACATTTCAGAAGGGTAGTACCAGAACATCCCAAAAGACAATACAGGGAGGCACTGATCCCTCCTAAGGATAACAGAGTGATAGAGATGTTCTGATCTGACCAATAGGTATAAAGTAAAGGGTGGTTACTAACTATATCAGAGGAGCAAGCAATATATAACTTTTTTGGTATCAGTGTATAAAAGAGAGGTCATAGAAGAGGTGTCTGTCTGGCCAAAGTGGGAGCTAGTCCATTGTAACGGGGATGTGTGTGTTATTGTAACCATTCACTAGGGCACTAGAATCGTGTTTTGTTAACAATAAACCTGGCTGAGTGCCTTTGCCACTGAACTGAGTCTATGGCCTTCTTCAGCAGCTCAAAGTCTGCTATACAGGCTGTCTGGCCAGAGCCAGTGTGGCACGCAGAGAGAACAAACATGTAGCCAACAACTTACAACAGGTGCAATATTTAAGGGATAGGGAACAGCACTGAAGCTATCAGCATATATCTGTAAAGTCACCTTATTCTGCGTATTGTTTCATGAATAAGAAAGTTGGGGGGTAGAGCAGAGGTGTGGCAAGACTTCAATATCTCTCAGAAGTAGGGAGCTTGCAAACAATGTTTTTAAACATAAGCTAAGATAAAACTGAAATACTGGCATTTGATACCAAATACTAGTAAAATTATTTTCCTTTATGATTCTGCTTTCTATTGGGTGCAGCCTTGCTTCAATTTAATCTGTTAAGAATGGTGTTGTCCTTGATTCCGGGTACTCTGTGCAGGAACACATTTAATCTGTTTTGAAATGTGTTCTCCATCACTGTCCTTAGGAACATTGCTGGAGTATATTCTTTTTTTTTTTTCTTTTCTCTCAGGCATCTGTGGAAATGGTAGCCCTCAACAGTGGATTTGAAGCTGGACTATTGCAATTCTATTTGCTGAGCTCAAGGTACAGTCAGAATATGGTGCACATCTTGTATACTATTCAATTCCTATAAGAGGCTCCTTTCTGATTCTAATTAACTCAATATATTCTTGGGGTGCTTGAACAGGATGCCTGTAGAGAGTCCCTGGTATTTTAGGGAACAAAACCAGCATGTTTTACTTGCTGTGTATGGCAAGTTCATGTCTGTTGTTCATGAGTATTCCTGTTGCTGTTGGCCACTTGTAAAAGTAAGAAACTTCTGGGATTCTGGAACAAAATTTACCTCAAATAATTTCTCATCTAAAAATTTATTCCAGAAATGAAGTATTCAGTATTTGCTGTTTGTTTTCCTTTAGACTTCTGTTTTTAAATGTTTCCTAATCACGTATGGAGCAGATAACCTAGGTCAAATTATGATATTAGCCACACAACATAAATAATGAACAGAAAATAGCTCTAGCGAGTACTCTGTGAGAAACCTACAACTGGAATATTGTTGGTCCATGCTATTCAGTTGAAAACTTGGTTTATCTTCTCTCATTTCTTCTCTGTTCTTTCCTATCTTTTTGTTATGTCAAGCCAAAAAATAGCTCTCCATTGTCAGATTGCTCTCTTAAATGTTTTACAGTACAGCTAATCACATTTATGGATGCTGTAAACCTAACAAATAACAATGATAATTACTGTTTGTGAAAAGGTGACAATTGGCAGGCTTAGGAAGATAACTTCCTCTATTTATTCACAGAAAGTGTGTAATTTATCCACAGAAAGTGTGTAATTTATCCACAGAAAGTATGTGATTTTGACCTTGATGACTCACTAGTAGGACAGACTAATTTGAGGGCTAAAGGGCTAATTGCAATTGCCATTAAAGTCAGAATGCAGTGTTGTTGTAGCTGTGTCAGTCCCAGGATATTAGAGACAAAGTGAGTGAAGTAATATCTTTTATTGGACCAACTTCTGTTGAAGAGCTCTGAGTAAGCTTGTCTCTCTCACCAAGTCTGGGGAACTTAATCAGAGTGTCACAGCTAAATACAACATGAAATAGATTGGTTAGCATAAGTAGATAAAACATTTCAGTGGTGAAACCAAACAATTACTACAGCCTTGAATGAGCTCACCAGAAAAGGATAAAAGACAAAAACACATCACCTATAAGTGAACCCTTTTTTTTTTTTCCCACAAAGTGATCACTCTGTCTCTGACCTATAAGTCCTCATCCTCAAAGGAAACCTGCACAAGGTTTTCAAACGACAAGCCTGGGAGCTTAAATTCATAAATCTCCTAGACACTAAAAATCATGGACTGAATAGAGACCTTATGGCTCTGAATTTATGGCTTATTATAACAATATATAACCCACTAACATTTCCTCCTCCCCCAGTGCTTCCCCACCTACTTTCCTCCCTATGACTCTAGGAGTATTCACTTTGAATGATTCCTTGAAGTATGTGTTAACTGTTTAGCATAGTAATCTGCTCCATGTTGTATTTAACTGTGACACTCTTTCCCAAATTTGAAGAAGAGCTCTGCGTAAGCTTGAAAGTTCGTCTCTCTCACCAACAGAAGTCAGTCCAATAAAAGATGTTACCTCATCCCCCTTATCCATTTCTGCGTGGGAGGGGAAATCTCAATTTTTCATTTTTATTTCCCTCTCCCACAATGTAATATGAGGATCATGATATGGAAAAAAAGTTGAGCACCATTGTTTAAATTATAACTGAGGAATAATATGTGTTTTTGTTTTTTTGTTTTTTAACATGGCTGCTCCATGCTTCTACTTACTCAACTCTCCCTAATAACTGTAGATACTAAAGCTTGTTGTGAAATGGTTGTATCCACTACTGTAGAATGCCACAGCAACAGGAATGTTACTGCACCATATCTGAGCTGTTGACTAGGAGTCTTTTGCACTTTGGAAGGATTTAATTATTGGTATAGTAGAAAAGGGAAAGAAGAAGCAAGGTGAAATCTGCAAAGGGAGCTGTGAATAATGTGGAGTTGGCTTAGGAAGTAAGATACTTAGTCTGAGTTATTGCTGCTGTTTGGCCAGATGTCTAAAGATTTGTGCATATGCAAATGGATGGGGGTGAGTGTATATGTGCATCTGCTGGTGTAAAACCAAACACAGAAATGCATATAATTTTCAGATGGTGCAATTTGAAGTATGTATTCATTTAAAGTTGTCCGCATGCAATTGAGACATTATGGGCATGATCTGGAAATTATGGGACTTGAAACTTAAGTCCAGAATTACACATCCCTGTTCAGGTATATGCACCTTAAGCTTGGTTTTTATGTGTGTGCAGTTGAGGACTTAGCTGGTAGTGGTTTACATTTCTCCTTCAGAGCAGAAAAACAATGAATGGAGCATTAGGGTTGCCAATTTTGCTTGGATCAATTCCTGGAGGTTTCATCGCATGATATTACCTTTCATTAAAGATTAAACTTTAATTCCTGGAGCCTCCAGGACAATACTGGATGCTTGGCTACCCTATGAAGCATAGGTGGCAGGAGTTAATACTCTGATTAGAAGGTTAACAATGAAAGTGTGAGGAGTTTTAAAGAGAGTAGTGTTGTAGTTTGGATTTGTCCTTTTAGCCTCTGGCATTAGTTCCCATTGAATCAACTTAATAAGGGGACTGAAGACAATAAAATGCCCCCTGTTAAATAAATGGCACCAGCAGGTGATATTCACCTGCAGAGTGTATTTATATAGGCTGTAATGAATTGTGAAGTATTATGTGATACTTGAAAGGCAACCTACAAAAATTACTTTTATTTGCTTAAATAGTGGTTTAGAAAGGAAGTATTTACCAAGTTTTGTCACCTGAGAGCCTGGTTCATTAGAAGGGATTTTTTGTTTTATTTTTTCATTTAAAAAATAATGATTAAAAAACACAGTTTTTTAAAGTATGATTTTAGATAAAAACAAATAGGGCTAGTGGTAATAACAGAATATCTAAGTTATTAGAAAACCACCGTATCTATGCAGACAAAAGCACAATTTAATATTTCCGAAAAGTCCATTTTACCATAAATATAGGCATTTTGTAGTTGTCATTAGACCTATCCATTACTTGTCTGAATGTCAAATTCAGTCAATAAGAATGGCATCTGTTCAGTAATGTTTCAAAAATGAAATGTTACTGTTTGTTATACCTTTGAGTCAAGATTCTTCTTATCCCTGTACATCCTGTTAATTTAATGCCTGTGAACGATGTCAAATTGACAGTCCTAGAGAATGAAGCCTGCTATTTACAAAACAGATATGGCATGAGTAATGGCAGAGCAAACTTCTCCACATTGTTCTATCAAGGTGCCTTGATTCTAACCTGGAGGGACCACTTTTAGGAATGAGTAACTAGTTCACTCACTATGCATATTCAGTCCTCAGCTCAGATACCACATTGTGCCCTCCCTCTTCCTGAATTGCTGCTTGGCTTGTACTGAATATGCTCAATTCACATCTGCTGAAGCCACTCTCATCACTCTGCCTCTCCACTATAGGCAGGTATGGGTAATCTCTGCCTTAGAGTATTTGCTGAGACTGCCAGTTGTGAGTGTGTGTGCAGCTGCTTGCATGGAACTGGAAGGAAGCATGGAGTGGCTCAGACAACCCGGAATGCTGGGTTTCTACCCACAAAACCTTGCACAAGCATGGGAGTAGTGGAGTGGAGTCTCCCACCAAGAGAAATAACACAAACAAGAAGTGAGAAATTGGTTCAAAGTTCAGAATACCTGAAGAAATATGAGGCCACAACAGGCCACAACAGACTAGTGGTAAAGGCCATGTGTTACAGTAGGCTATCTACTAGTAACCATTGGCCTCAGCAAACACGTAAACGCTTGCACAAAAGACACAAAAACAAAATTAAAAACAAAAAAGATTTAATAAGTAATAGACATGCAACATGGAGGAAGGATAAGAGGTTCCAGTGAGGAACGTTTTGGAAGGGGCACCAGGAAATCGGTCTGTGTATACATGGCTTGAATGCTAGCTGTAGTTGCAGCATCTCTGTAAATAGTTCTCTTAATAAAGATCTGGTTTAGTTTTAGAAACATGGAGTCCTCTCTTATTATTCCCACTGCACAGTACATGAACCTATGTGCTTTTCTTTTTATAAGTAAGCCAGTCTCCTATGAACTATACTGAGGTTACCTATAATTTACTTCACAAGACCAGTTCAAAATCTTTTTACTATGTCTAAACCAGTTTATCGTAGACTTGAGCTTCATGTGGTGAGTCTTCAGAAACGGAGACATTTCTCAACACACACCTTTATTCAGTACTACTGCCTTGATTTAGGAGCAAGTACTGGTCTTGGTAGCAGAACAATCTTTCAGACATTATTTAGCTAGGTACTCTTCAGTTCCCTTATACAGCTTTTTACTGGTAATTGGTCTCCCAGGAGTGAGAATCTCCTGAGGCAATTATCAAGGAAGATAAATGTACCTGTTACTGAAGTTCTTTGAGTATATTGCCTCAACCAATTATGCTGCTAACCTACACCTGTTCCTTGCTGCTTTGGAATTTTCCTGCGGCAGTCTGTATTACCAAATATGGTAACAGTCCCTTTCCTCACCTCAAACCAAACACTTTTGCTGGCTACCATGCTTTCTAGGTCAGCGGTTCTGAGCGCATGGCCCATGGGCCGTATGTGTGTTAAAGGCCAGCCCACATGCCTTGGGGCCACCAGCTTCCCAGTTTCCTGACGCGGAGGGGTCCGAGCTGCTCTGCTCCACGGCATGGAGGGATCTGGTCCGGCTGCCCTGCTGCCCTGCATGGCAGGGGTGGGGCTGTTAACCTGACCCATGTGGGCAGAGTCCAGAGTCATGGCTGCCTCCCTGCCCCACAAGCTATGGGGTCCAGATCCAAGGCAGCTGGCTACCTCGCATGGCAGGGTCTGGGGCAGACAGCTGGCCCTTTGTGGTCCAGGGTGGGCAGCTGGCTGCCCCACACAGCAAGGATGGGGTTGGAGCTGCCTCTACCCTGCGGCCCAGATTACACAGTGTGGGCCAAATATGCAGCCCACAACGTGTAATCTGTCAAGAACCACCGGTCTAGGTGGTTCTCAGGTTGCCATACTGAGGCTGTGAGCCCAAGAGGGGAACCTATAGGGGTACCATTCTGGATCTGTTTCAAAGCCCATAGAAGTAAGTGGTAGTCTTTCCACTAAATTCAGTGGACTTTGGATTCGGCGTTGGAGAAGCTTTGATATTGGAGACTAGCCTGCCTGCCTGCCTTCCTTCCCTCCTTTATAGTCTGATTTTATTTTTATTTATTTATTTATTGTAAACTAAATTGTGCCTTGTATTTACTATCCTTTTGATTTATTGGTAGTCCTCATTAAGTCATTTAACTGAGTAGTAGGAGTCATCCTACCACCCTTTCCTAATTTTACCAGGGATGAAAACTGTATCCAATTTATGAACAAAATACTATGGAATTTTAATCTTCACACTCCTAATTTGGATTGGAAGTATTTGTTTTTCAGGGTCTTTTTAAAATTCTGCAGTGCTTGATTGGAGAAAAAGGATAAAAAAAACCAATAAAACTGCTTTGGGGATGTATAATTCAATGATAAAGAGATGTCATCAATCTGTTGCACTTTAATGAGTTGTAGAGTTTGCCTCCCTGACTTAATGATCTCCTGACAAATATTTGCCTGCCATCAGTTTTATTTTTCCATGCTATGTGCTTTAATTTAAAAAAAACCTGTATAACAGTGAATAATTTTAAAATATAGAAAGGGAGATCAGCACCCTTATTCCTTTTGAATAGCACATTAGCAACAGCATCCTTGAACTGCCTTGTTTGTAGAGCAGCAGCAGTTCCACTTGAAGGACCCTGTTCTCAGAAATTCCATACAGAGTACTAGGCTAAACAAAACATAACAAAAAGATGGATTTTATCTTGTGTGAGTAGCAACAGTCTCTATTTCCCTACCCCTTCCAATTCACTCTATTATTTGAGAGAAAAGCATCATTTACATGGGAACAGAGGTATATGAGCCAACTCTTAGGGTACGTCTACACTACCCACCAGATCGGCGGGTAGCGATTGATCTATCAGGGATCGATTTATCGTCTGTAGTGTAGATGTGATAAATCAATCCCCGATCACTCTCCCGTTGACTGCTGAACTCCAGCTTGCCAAGAAGCAGAAGCAAAGTCGACGGGGGACCCACGGCCGTCGATCTCGCGCTGCAAGGACACGAAGTAAATAATTCTAAGTCGATCTAAGTAGGGTGACCAGATGTCCCGATGTTATCGGGACTGTCCTGATATTTACTTGTTTGTCCCGCATCACGACCGATGTTCAGTCGGGATGCAGATTGTCCTGATATTTTGCCCTCTGGAGCACAGGTGGAGGGGGCTTGTAGAGTTAATTGCAGACCTGGGAAAAGTACTCTGTTCTTCTGAATCTCAGCTCAGTGCCCAGTCCACAGGGACATACTGCACTGAAGTAGCAGGATATCTCGCTTTAGCAAAATCCCTGCTCCATGAGAGATTATAGGCAAATAGAATCTATTTATACATGGAAACCCCAATATTTTCCTCTTTTGTGCCATCACATATTGCACCACGTCCAAAACTCAAACTTTGGAAGTGTACTCTTGCACATTCCTCTTTTCCTGTATTCACATGTAAGGTGTCCTAAACAGAAATATTGGGGCCAACTGGATGGGAAAGGGAAATGCTATTTTGTAACGAGATATGGAACTTTTACCTTTAGATCATTAGTTCAAAAATAAAACCAGGTCAGTAATGAATGACAAAGAGCCACTATCATCTTATCACTGTTCTGTGGCCTGTAAAAAAGGAGGCTTTTTGTCTGTTGCTTTTTTTGTTTCTAATATTTCACTTTTCACATAAGCTTCAAAAGGGGCCTAGTAACAAGTGATCTATAAAGGATGTAATCATTCACTATGAGTTTACAAGAAAGTTAAAGCCTGGGAGAGAAAAAGGTACAGCTTTAAGACTGAAATAAAAACATCTGTTTATTCAAGAGAGAGGTTTTGAAAGGATAATAATGGAATGTGTGACATTAATTGGAAAGACTGGAGGAGTGGAGAGGGGCTGTGGGGAGAAGTGAGGATTCAGAAGACCAAGACCTCAATGTTTTATGATCATTAAGGCCCCATTCTAAAACTGGATCCATACGCAGGGACACTAGCACCGACCACACAGCCTTATTAATTTTATGAATTCAGTGGAATCAGCGCTTCTCACTGGGACTCGTCATATGTGTAAAGTTATTCACAAAAGTTTGCTGGATTAGTCACTAAATTGTCATGAGTTGGGATTTTGAAAACCATTCAGCATTTGTCTGATGTTACTTCCATTGAAGTCAGTGGGGGTTTCACCATTCATGTTGGCGGGGGGCGGGGGGGCGACCACACTAGGCTTTTCAAAATGCCATCTACTCTCTCTTTAGTTTCTTCTCATATGAAAGCTTCTTATTATTCATGACACCTAAGTTGCACTTTTTCTATGGGGCTTCGATTTTAGTATGTTTTTGTGATGAAGTAAATAATAATCTGTGTTGTATCCAAGGTGTGGGAGAAGTATCATTTTATATAATGGCATTATGACAGTATTATCTCTAATGCCTTCTTAAATTTAGTTTCTCAGTCACTAGTTCATTTACACTTCACATTGAACAGATCTGTCCACAATGACATCTAGCTGTCTTTCTTTTCAGTAGTATCACTCAAAGTATATCTTTCCCCAGCCAGGAGTTCTGGTTGTATAATCTAGTCCAAGGCCACTATTCCTTCCTTTTAGCACTCATCCCTCTAAGTGGTGCAATTTGTACCATCTTTCCAAAGCCAAAGTCCTTTCCATGAGGCATACTATTCACATGGCATTCCCTGGACAAATGGCCTAAAAGTTACTCTGAGCCCTGATCCTACCATTACGGATCTGACTGCTTTCTCTCCATATGTCCTTAAGCTGTGCTACAGGAAATGAGAACCGATTAATCAATAGTTTTGAGAAAATTGTTTTAAATTCTCTCTTACTTCCAGTATTCGTGCCCTATCTGCTATTCCTATAAATAAAGTGATATAACTGTACATTTATACTGCCTTGCAAACAGTGGCACCAATACATGCAAACACTTAAGAGCTTGCATAACTTTGATTACATAAATAGTCCTATAGATCACAAATGGAATTATTCATATGAATAAAATTAAGTATATTCAAAAACTATTTGTCAGATCAAGGCAATAGAGAAGACTTATTCCAAGCCCCAAAGAGATTATAATTTAAGAAAAATAAGTAAATATTACACAGGTCAGTGCCTAAATTTCAGTAAGGGAAAATGTGGGGATTGTTGATGATCAAGTGTGAAAGATTCCTTTAAGAGGTGGGGTTTTAAGGAACCTTGTAGCAAACTTAAATTTATGGGTAAATGTCCAGTACCTGATTCTCCATGGCCCATGACATAGTGTAGTCATTTATACCACTGCAGAGGAGATGTAAATTATTAGTAGAGTTGAATGGTAGTATTTTTCACTCACTTTGTACTGGCATAAATGATCACACACAGTGCAAGTATAATCCACTAGTGAGTGTGTTACAGCGCTCACTCTGCGCCTGATCTACGGAGGATAGGAGACTGTTACTGGAGCAGCAAGGAAGCCATGGCTATTTAAATCAAACTGTACGGTTTATGCTTTTTGATGTGAAGGTCCTCAGTGTGTTGGCCAACATGGCAGCCATTACTCAAGCCAATGAAGAATTGGGACATCGAAGATTAAGGAAAGTACCAAAATGGGCCTGAAATTTCTCCTTTTTTTTTGGTTAGCTCTTTTTGAGTTAAATCAACAGGACAATCACATTTGCTTAGCATTTTATATTGGAGGCTAAATTGTATCTATAGTCAGATGACTTCAATCAAAGTCCATGCTCTTTCTTTCAGGAGAAAAGAGTGTGTAAGTATTTCAAGTACTTTTCCATGCACAAAAAAATTAATAAGGCAACAAGATTTCAGAGGTCAGAGCTGAGAATTACTCTACTGGAAGTGATCCTGTCACCCACGCACTTATAATGAGAAGCAGAGGATTTGAAAATTTGGTTTAGAAAGACAGTTCTGCTTTTGTTTCCCTTTATCACTTCTGTAGTCAAAATAAAGTAAATTATACAGACACAAAAATGTCCATCATGAAATGATAAGCTGTAAATATATTATCAATATCACTAGCACAGTATTATCTTGTTTTGCTATTTTAAAAATAGTGTTAAGTTATCTTTAATTTTTTTAAAGGATAAAGATTTTAACAGAGAGGACTTTTGTTTCCTTTCAGAACTAATCCTGGAAGCTTTGCTCATCCTTGGGAAGAAGAAAGAGACCAGAGGAGGGACTTTCTATACAAAAAAATATAAAGCTCCTGAAATCACAAAATAGATATGAATGTGACATTTTCCGTCTCCCCCCCAACCCAACCTGTTTTTTCTCCACCTAGAAAGCTTTAGTGTGAGCCTTTTCAGTTTCCCATGTATAAGTAACTGGTTATTCATTAAACCAAATGTCAAAAGACAGAGAGCAACAGAATCTCTTGAAGCAACAATTTTAGTCATTTGTATGTACCTCATGCTAGCAAATGGAGCAGAATGTTCAAAATCACTTACTTGAGGACATATTTGTCATTATATGGGCCAGCTCTGATGGGCCTTTCAAATTCTAGCCAGAATTGTATGTACTCATGGCCTGGGCATGTGGATGCTGACTGAAGTTTTCCACTGAGCGGCTAGAGGAAAGATTTTTCTAAACTGCATCTGTGTGATGCATCTATGGTTTCTTGGCATCTCATGTCACTAATGCTCAAATTGCCAGCCCTCATAATATTTGTTGTTTTTCTAAAGCTGCTGCTCCTGGAGTCAAGGGATTATGTGGGAATCTCTTTTATTTTTTTAAGTAGGTTTCCAAGCCTAAGGGTTATGGAGAAAAGCTTAAAAGTGACTTCAGTGCACCATGAAGGGAAGGAGTGGTATCTACAGAATGGTGTCTGACTTCTGATATAACTCATTTTAGTTGTACAGGTAAAATGTTGCAAATCTGATGTGTGCTTAGAGATAACTCACTGATTCTCATTCACTTTGGCAAAATGTTACTTTTCTCCCCTCTTTTCTTAGTGTGTGTTGTTTTTACATTTTCACACTCCTCTGCCCCCCAGATTCATGTGCACCCCAGAACTGAGATTACCTTAATGTAATAATTTATTGTTTCTTCATGTATTTTTTTAACTAATATGCTTAGGTTGAGGGTGGAGGGGGGAGAAGAAGAGTAGGGGTCAAATCCTAGCCCTCAAATTGACAAAGGTTAGATAGATTTCTTTGGAGCAGTCAGATTTCCTGCCCCCATCAACTGCAATTCAAATCCTGAAAGGGAAGTTTATTGCAGGGTAGAGTTCTAGTACCATTTCAAATGGGTAGAGAGTGTGTTTTAGTTTCTAGTATTCCTGGGTTGAGGGAGGGCTTAAATACTTTATAAAGGCCCTTTATTTAAATAGTAACTTAATAAGTAGCTTTAACAAATCTCATTGTGGGGCATGGATTAGGTGAATAGTGTTGAAGGAAGGAATTAGTGTGGATGATAGTTCAGAAAAGTGGCCTGTGTAAAAATAGTCAATAAAATGTCAGATTTCAGTTCTCCTATGAAAAGTTAACACTCTCTCTCTTTCCAGATGACATTCTTCTCTTTTCATCTTCTGCAATACAAACTGACTTCTCTTCCAATGGCCCCAGTAACACATCCCTTAACCTTATACTCTCTTATCCCAGGACAAATCCCATTGGTGCATGGACCAACATATTATTTGCTGATCTTCTGTAGAGACCAGCAGAAGGTCCCCCTCGCTGCTGGTTCATGGTACTATGCATCAAATTACATTTTTGTAGCTGTATCTGGCTTCAGATTTTTATTATGTTTAAAATAAATTTCTTTTGTCTCATTCTATGCTACAAGGTGAGGCACATATGCTAACCTGTAAAATTATGGAGCCAAATGCTGCCCTCAATATGCCCATGAGAAGACTCATTGACTTCTTGGAATTACTTGAGGTAATAAAATTAAGCATGTATGTAAGATTTTGCAGAATCAAGGATCACTTCTAAATCCTGACATACTTTTAAACCATGACATTTCTAGACTCTTAATTACTCTTACACTTCTGTACAATGGGCCAATCTGAAAGTCCTTCCTAGGGTGACCAGATGGGATGAATAAAATATTGGCACACATGGCTGGGGGGTGGAGCAAAAAAAAAAGTGGAGTCCCGCCGGCAGAGAAAAAAAAAAAAAGAAACCCTGAGTGCGAAATATCAGGACAAATTGCATCCAGACCAAACATAGGTTGGGACGCAGGACAAACACCTAAATATCAGGACAGTCCCGATTTTATCAGGATGTCTGGTCGCCCTAGTCCTTCCTCAGTTTTTGTTCAGTAGACCTGGCTCAAAAACCTGAAAAAAAAGTGGAATTTTCACTGATATATTCAAAATTTCAAGAAGAATTTTCATCTCATATTTTTAATTTGCAGTGTGTCAACTAGCTCTACTTCTCTACATCCTTGTGCAAGCAAAATAGGAGTCAATCAGAGCAAGGAAAGAGTAAAAAAAATAGCAATTTAGTAATTGACTTCAGTGGGTGCAGAAGCTGGCCCAAAGGAAGGATTTCAGGATTTGGTCAATTTATTCTATTATATACTTATCTATTGAGTAGTATGCTATATTCATGTGAAGAAAATAACATCCTTATGATGGATTTTAATTTTGTAATACGTATTTGTAACAAATTTTGAGTAGTTCTGATCATGCAGTGAAGGCTCTGAGGAGTGAAGTCAGTGGGAGCTGTGTTTTTTAAGAATGTGCCTCCATGTCTGTTTACTTTCTAAATATGGAGTAAAAAATAGATATAATATATTCAGAAGAAAGGCTCACCTACCCTCATGGCCAAGATACCTCTGTCTTCAACAGATCTCTGAGAACAATGAGCAGGAGTATATGGGATCTATATAGACTGGGCCCTATGTGGAGAGAATGACTGAGGATTAGAAGGGTTGGAAGAAGGAGTGGATTGGCTGAATAGGGATACACCTTTTTTTTTTTCCTGCCAGACTAGTGGAACTCAAAGGAAAGACAATAAAGTCCTGAAGTTGTCTTCAGAGTCCACTACCTAGTGGGGAACTCCCTTTAAAGAGCTTTATGGGGGAAGCTTCAGCCAGGTGGTGTTCCTAGTAGTGATTCCTGCTAGCAGGGATGCAGGAGATAGGTGATCTGGTGTAAAGTTTCCAGGGAGTCACAAGTCATCGTGCATATGGTCATGGACTCCTACTACACCCTGAGGTTTCTGGTCAGATTATATAGCTTATTTTATTTCCTCCTTGATGGAATGAAATGGGGGAAATTTTGTGAAGGTTTCCTCATGGATATTTATTCCCACAGAGATCTCCACTGAGGGGTTTGCCTCAAGAGAAGGATGATCCAATCATAATAATTAAGGGCTAGTGTCTCTTTCACCTTAAGATCTGCTTCAGTCTAGAGGTTGGGAAGCCAGTTATCGGCAGCTGATTCTTAAACTGCCCCAGTCCCAGAATTAGTAAGAGCAATCCAGGGGTTGCTCTAACTTAAACCAATTGTCTATGGTCCCAAAGAGGCTTTATACCAGTTTAGAACTGTTGCAAAAGATAAGTATCCATCCTGCTTTGACACATGCCCTTTCCTTCCATGTGCTGAGGTGTGTGGGGGAGGGTCAGGGACATTTTGCATAATAGTAGCTTAACCCTCTTTATGTCAGTTGAAAGCTCCCTGTAGTGAGAGAATTTTCATCTGTCTTGTTAGGGCCAGATTCTTACACTTTGAGCCAACTGAGCGCCCCCTTTTGCCTATATTAGACTCCATTTGTAAATATCAAGTCACCATAAATTACTTGCAATATAATCAACTGGTTATCACCTATTAAGTGTAGTCAGCAAATGGAATAAAATGTCAGCTGCGTTCAATCACATACAATAATCCATCATTTCCCACTTCTTTTAATTTGGATTATTTTTGTCTGTTTACTTTGTTACTAGAAATCCCATGAACATTCACATTTACTGGAGAGGAATAGTTTTATGATGTATGGTTGTTAATTAAGAATAGCAGGTAACTAGACTGATGGGGTTTTAGTCCATTTTTAAAGAGCCATTGGCAAAGATTGACTATCAGTATGTGGGTATAATGTGACACTTCTCCTCTTCAACTCTCCACCTTCCCATACTCAGTTCCCTTAAAAATAGCAATAAACATTGGGTAGATGGAACTCCACAAAAGAGGAGATAGATGTACTACGGCTAAGACTTTGGAGAGAGAACCTGCAGGTTTATCTCCACTCTTGTCTACTGCACCATACCTGCTAAAGAGTTCTGTGCTAGAATCAAACAATCTGGTTTGTAAATATGTACTTGTTCTTGCACAGATAACAGTTGGGCAAAGTGACACCTTTTATTAGGCCAACTTAAAAAAAAACTGCTACGAAAGCTGTCAAGATCTCTAAAGAGTCCTTTGTCACATATACCAAACTACACTTTCTTTAACTCTCATTCAGCCACCTAGTTTTACACCTTAATCTATCCAACAGAGATCTGTTCAGATCGCAAGTCTCAAAGTGAAGGTTTTAAACTCAGTGCTTGTTACTATGAAATCTTAATATTTGATATACATAGTTACTGTGTTTTTCTTAATACTTAAATGGAGTATAATGGCATTATACACTGAAATCTGCAGATAATCTTTCCAAGCAGCAAGATTTGGTTACGTTCACTATCAGGTTTCTTCTGTCATCCCTGTGTCCTGTAAGCTTCTCAATCAAATATCTTTCATGGTGACTTCTATAAAAGTAAAACAGTATCTTATACTGGTATGTGATAAGCAGTTCTATAGCTCTTCTACAATTACTATGCTAATGGTAGGTAGTTATAGTCTTTTTATTTTCAAATCATTATCTATAGTGGTTGCTTGCCAGTTGCCTGAGATAATTCCTTAGCTATATAAATTAGTTCATGATGGACAATAGTCAAGAAGTTTCATACAGCAAGGGAAGGGAAGATAATATTAGTAATACAAAAGTAATCTTTATCTCTTTATCTTAGGGAAATTGGCAAGCATGTTAGAGTAACTCATTTAAGTCTTCAAGAATCTAGGAAGCTTATTTTAGGCCAAATGTTTTTAGATATTGAGAAACAAAGGGTTTAATTGTTTTAAGAAACAAAATATTAACTTTTTCAGCACAACTAGGAGTGGGGCACTGGGGGCAGCTTGACTCTAGTTCCTGGCTCTTTTATCAATTTCATAGCTCCAATATGGTTACAGTAACTCCTCACTTACTGTCCTCCCACTTAACATTGTTTCAAAGTTATGTCACTGCTCCATTAGGGAACATGCTTGTTTAGAGTTGTGCAGTGATCCCTTATAATGTCATTTGGCTGCCTGCTCCGTCCACTGCTTGTAAGATTCTGTGGAAGAGCAGCAACTTTGCAAGGGAGCATTGCACAAGTTCATCTTCTCTGCCTCCTCCTCCTCCCTCACAGTGCTTCCACCGCCACCAAACAGCTGTTTGGCGACGCTTAGGACTTTCTGGGAGGGAGGGGGAGGAGTGGTGACACAGCATCCTCTGGAGAGGAGGCGGGGAAGAGGTGGGCCTGGAGTGGAGCGAGGATGGGAAGAGGTGGGTCTGGACCATCCCCTGGCAAAATCGTTGCTTGTTCTTCTGGAGGGAAGCTGCCACTGCTGCTGTGCAAGGTGCTTCCTAGTGTCCTTGCCTGCAGTGGGCTGTGCCTGTGTGGGGTCACCCAGGGGCACCTCCCAACTACAAGACAGTACAATACTGTACTGTATATAATGCCTTTTGTCTGCCCCCAAAAAATGTCCTTGGAACCTAGCCCTCCACATTTACATTAAATCTTATGGGAGAATTGGATTCGTTTAACATCATTTCACTTAAAGGAACATAACTACAACATTAAGTGGGGAGTTACTGTATTTACCATTGATTTAATTTAAAGTATTTACCATTGATTATGTGAGAAATATGGTAAAAGGACGAGGAAGAGGGTAATATTTAAGATTGATGAGCATATGCACTTTCAGCAGTCAGTGCTATGCCCACTAATACATAAATGCATAAAGACTGATTCTCCACTGTTACACTGGTTTTATGCTGGCCTAATTCTATTAACTTCTGCTCTTTAAGACCTGAAGGGCAATTTATTTCACAAAACTGCTCTCAATGCACATTCTTAAAATTCTTTCCATGATTGCAGGAATCTCATGGTAAGAAAGTAGATTAAATTATTTGATATTTGAAACTAGGGTTTTGTTTTATGCTGAGATGGCCCAAATTAGAGCTGGACAGAGAAGTGAAGTTCCATTTTTGAAGGATTTTGAGGTTTCAAAATCAATTTTTTTGTTCCAATTCAGAATGAAACTAGAACATTTCAAAATTCTCCATGAAAGAATTTTTAAAAAAAATCTTTATCAAAAAAGTTTATTTTGACAAAATTGAAATGTTTTCTTTAGTATTTCATAGTGTATATATAAAACAGAATAAAATTTTAAAAATAAAAATCTAAACTTAAAGTCATTTCAAAATGTTTCATTCCTACTGTATTAAAATGGGATGGTGTGACATTCTGAAATGAAATTTCAAACAGAAAGCGTTTCTGTTAAGGTGTGTCCAACTAGCTCAGCCCCACACTCAAAGCACTTAAAAATAGAAGCTCATTAGGATCATTGGCCAGTTTTGAGCTTTTCTTATAGATGACTGCTGCTGTATTTCATTACCTTTTAAAATGTTTTCTCCCTCAGTAGCAGGTGTTGTCATCTGCCTTGCTTGGCTATTATATGCATTCATTTGTCACTACTTGTACTATTAGACAAAAGGGACAATAAAGAGCAAACTAGTCAACCAGGCATTCTCCTAGCTCCCTTGCATCTTCCTCCCTCTGTCTTTTCCCCCATTCCACTGTTCATAATTTGACAGGCAAGCTGTGAAGATGTTTCTCTATGCTTATTTTTCAAGTGGTTTCCTAAAGCAGGTATTCCCATTTATTCCCTCTAACTTTTTTCTATACAAACACTAGCTCCGAGTGCTGCTTCCACTGGATGTACATAGGAGGAAATACTACAAGAATAAGTATTTATTTTCTAGGTTGGATGATGGTGGTATACAGCATGAGGGGACACACCTGAGCTTCTCCCCCTTAAACTGTAGCATTGTTCATGGGAAAGGACTTCTTTTGTCCTGCTTTCCTTGTGGAGGGATCTATTACATCCCTTCCTACGTTCTCTTTAAACTTTGTCTTCCTCTAGTCATTTAGCATCCATCTTGCTCCTATCGTGTCCCTCCCCCCTTTCCTGTTTAAAACCTTTGAAGTGACTGGAAACTAACTCTGTAGCCCTATGAATAGAGCTGCATGACATATTACTGCTTTTCATCCAGAGACATTTGCCTTTCTATAAATACCATATGGAAGACTGAATAAATAAGAATCCACGTTTCTCCAGGTGTTATTCTATTGTAGGGGAATAGAAACTCTACAGGTCTCAATTTGTTCTTTCTCCATGTTGCTGTCTACTCCTTCCTCCATCTTTATCTGCAGCCCTTGGACAGGAAAGCTCCTGAAGGATCGATTTGTCTCTCTGCAATAGGGATGAGATAAAATAAGAAACCCCATGAAACTTCTTTGTCTATTTTCAGGTCTTGTAATTGAGCAGAAGGATGATCTTGTTGTCAAGACATTGACTTAGGACTGAGATCTGTGTTCAACTCCCAACTCTGCCACAAACTTTCTGTGTGACTATAGAGCAAGTCGCTTGCATCTTTCTGTTTCAATTCCCTGTCTGCAAAATGGGGATAATACTTCCTTTTTGGTCTTCATTAATTAATCTGTAAACTCTGTGAGGGATTGTTCCCTTGTATGTATTTGTACAGTGCCTATCATAATGGGGCACTGCTGTTGGTTGTGGCCTCCATGTAATACCGTAAAAGAAATAATCTGCATAAAAAGATTCCAAAAATGTCACATTGAAATCTAACATATTTGTGGAATTTGTATGAAGTGACGTCAGGAGCTACATGCATGATTGGGACTTCCTTCAGACTGTCATTAAATCCTCACGGGATTTTGTGGTCTATTACTGCTCAGTTTAAATTTGCCAGTCATTATGACTTTATGAATTACATGGTGTATGGCTACAGTAAGGCATTTATATATGCCATGCCCTTGTGTCCTAGACCGTTGTGATAGCAGAGGTACTCAACCAGTCACTACCCTTGCTCCACAGCTAATACGCGTGCAACAATTTCATTTGTTATATGAGGGATACTGCACATAAAGTGAATTACTTGGCCCAACTGTCACACCCCTTTGCCCAACTGCCACCTGCACAAATCAATAGAGATCTGCTTGCACAACCTCCCAAACACATCAACACAACGGGTACACACAATAACCCCAAACACACAGTCGTTTGCAGCATAACACCCCTCGCTCATCACCCACCCAACTCTCCCATCACAACACACTCCACACGCAAATCAACACAACCATCACACAACCAGCATACACAATAAGCCCCAACATGGCCTCTCATCACAGACCATACCCCTCATTCACCACCTGCAGAAATCCTGACAGCTCTCCCCACACTTCACAACCCAGCTACACAAATCAGTACAACCTGCACTCAGAATCATCACAATCACTCTGAAACCTAAAATGTCTGTGGAGTCAGGGTAAAGGTATGGAAATAGCTACACGCATGGTTGAAAGTCCTTTTTGTTTTGAATACCCCAAAGTTCAATCATCAGGGGGATTCATGGTTTGTTGCCATCCAATTTTTTTATGTTCTGAGTCACTTCCTGCTTTTTTACACACATGATTTCACAAATGTACTCCCATGTTACAGCCCAGGTTTTCGGCAACAAGTAAACCATATGTTTTATAACCAAACTCAAATACACTTCTTTTGAAGGTCTGGAATTTCCAAAATAAGATTTGTTATTGTTCCACTTCCTATTTCTGGCTAGTTCTCTGGGACCAGAATAACAGAGAGAATGTGTTCTTCCAAGAGCTCCAGCACAAAGTTTTAGCCTGAAAAGGTTCCAATAAAGGTTGAGGGTCTGATCCTCAGCTTGTGTAAGCCAAGGCAGCTTCATGGACGTCAATGGAGTTCTGCTGATTTACACAAACTGAAGATCTGGCCTTGGATATGGATCCATTTTTGGGTGCTTATTTAAGATTAGAGATGATCAGAATATGTGGTATGCTGTTATGCTTAAAAAACACACCAGATCTTTTCAGGGGAAAAGGCAATATGCTGCATTTATTGAAAATATAACAGTTAGCATATATACACACACACAGGTCCTGCAGATGGTCTTAATAGTTACAAGTCTGTCATAGCTTGAGTCAATCTAATGGCCAGTTCAATTGGGCACGAGTGAGGAGCTGGGTTCTGTTGGTTGCGATTCGATGCTCCGAGGCTTTGCAGGACTGAACCCAGAGTTTCATGGCAAAACACCCCATCTTTATAGCTGAAAATTCCCATTTGGGTCCATGCATTTTGCAGTGTCATTCTATAATCAGGTATCAGAGGGTAGCCGTGTTAGTCTGGATCTGTAAAAGCAGCAAAGAATCCTGTGGCACCTTATAGACTAACAGACGTTTTGGAGCATGAGCTTTCGTGGGTGAATACCCACTTCCTCAGATGCATGCATGCATCTGAGGAAGTGGGTATTCACCCACGAAAAGCTCATGCTCCAAAACGTCTGTTAGTCTATAAGGTGCCACAGGATTCTTTGCTGCTTTTACAGATTCTATAATCATTAGTCCTTAAGTGGTGATAACCTTGGGGTTTTCTGCTGTTATCATTTGATGGTTATTGTCAGGCTTCCCATCATTATCTCCTATTTGTTGTCTCACCTTCGGGAGTGCCTGCCTCACCTCTGAGGTTGTCAATGCTGCTAACATGTTTAGCATCGGATACAAGGGATGTTTTTTTGATTGTCTCCTGGTGTTTCCAAGTCTCTCTCTTTTGTTTTCTTGACCATCTGGACATTTGTGGTGGGCTTTTCACTTATTTTTAACTATGCACCCATTCATCACTTACACCAAACAATTTTACAGAGACTTTCAGGCAGGATAACATTTTGGAATGGATTATATGGTTACTAAAGGGATTACAAAAGAACCTTACACAATTTAGTTTGCAATGCATAAAAGAAGCACTGTCATGAAATCTTATCCTAAAACAAAAGGGGACCATAATTAGCCATAAGGACTATTCTGGTCTATTACTGCCTTGAAATCAAAAAGGGTGGCTGGCAGGGCGTATCAAATCATAATTATAAAATACTTCAATACATACAACATTCTAAATCAAAACATTTATTAAAATAGGATTTTCCTACTACAGTGCATAGTGTGTGTGTGCGTGTGTTTGTTTTTCCCTGCCTTACCCCTGCTGTACCCCCCCTGCATTCCTACCCTGGACTTTTTTGTAAAAAGTTGAAAACCAATATATGTCCACTGTAAACAAACAGATTAATCAGAAATGCTTCTACAGAGCCTCCTAAGATTTGCATTACTAATAATTTATGCTTCCATTCTCCTCTGTGATCATGTACAAAAGAAAATTATGAAGGAAATGCAAATGTTAGCTATAATTATGCTGAAAAATGCAGTCATATGGCTACATCAGACAATTGTGACGACAAAATTAGTGAACCATGTGAACCATCTGTAAGATTTTTGAATGTATCAGCTGCAAAGAAAATTAAAAAAGCCCGCAAATATTTCGAGGAATATCTTAAACTGAGGCGGAGCCTGTTCCACTATGTGTGATTTGTTACAAGACTCTCACAAATGAAAGTATGAAACCATCCACCCTAAAACGCCATTTCGATAGCAAACATAAAGAATACGAGGGAAAACCTGTAGAATTCTTCGAAAATAGGCGCAAAGATCTCCAAAAGTCCCAGAAAACAATTCTTAATGTGACAGGAGGTGAAAATATTAAAGCTTTGGAAACTTCATATAGTGTGGCATACAAATTGCAAAGTTCGGAGCTGCTGAAGTGATTGGCGAGACATTAGTAAAACCTGCAGCCAAAGTAATGGTGCAAATGATGATTGGAAACAAGGCTAGCAAAGCTATAGATCGTGTTCCCCTCTTAAATAACACTGTTGATCATAGAATCACAGATATGGCCAAAAATGTAAAGCAGCAATTATTGTCAAGAGTACAAAAGAATCACTACTAAGCACTGCAAGCAGATGAATCCACTGATGTTGTGAATTTAGCTAATCTTATATTTGTCAGATACGAGCTGAATAATGAAGTCCACAATGATATTTGTTCTGCCAACCTCTCCCAACATATGCAACTGGAGAAGCTATTTTTAAAGTTATTGATGACTTTATAAAAAACAATGATATGGATTGGAGTCGTTGTGTTGGAATAAGTACGGATGGCGCCAGAGCCATCATTGGTTCGAAGAAAGGAGTTACATGTATTCACGCTGTTGCGCCAGAAGCAAAATCGACTCACTGTTGCTGTCAAGGTTTACCCCCACTTTGAACTTTAGGGTAAAAAAAGTGAGGACCTGCATGAACACTTTTAAGCTTAATTACTAGCTTAAATCTGGTACACTGCCAGCAGCCAGAATTTAGTGTCTGGCACACTTTTTGTTCCCCCAAAACCTTCCCTGGGGAACCCAGACCCAAACCCCTTGGATCTTAAAACAAGGAGAAATTAACCATCCCCCTCCTTTCCCCCCACCAAACCTTGTTGAGTTCAGACTCAATCCCTTGGATTTTAAAACAAGGAAAAATCAATCAAGTTCTTAAAAAGAAAGCTTTTAATTAAAGAAAGAAAAGGTAAAAATTATCTCTGTAAAATCAGGATGGAAAATGCTTTACAGGGTACTCAGATTCATATAGATTATAGGGACCCCCACACACACTGTACTTAGATTCAAAGTTACAGCAAACAGGTAAAAAATCCTTCCAGCAAAAAGTCACATTTACAAGTTAAGAAAACAAACATAAGATTAATCTGCCTTGCCTTGCTATTACTTACAATTTTGAAAACCTGAAAGACTTATTCAGAAAGATAGGGAAAGCCTGGGTGTACGTCTGATCCCCCTTAGCCCCAAGAGCGAACAACGAACAACACAAAAAGCACAAACAAAGACTTCCCTCCACCAAGATTTGAAAGTATCTTGTCTCTCTGTTGGTCCTCTGGTCAGGTGTCAGCCAGGTTCACTGAGCTTCTTAACCCTTTACAGGTAAAAGAGACATTAACCCTTAACTATCTGTTTATGACAGTTGCATTCACAGGGAAGCACTCGCCACGCAGAACGTGCAGGCAGATCTAAAGCAAGTACTGGATGAAGCTGTGAAAATAATCAATTTTGTGAAAGGCTGCCCTCTGAACACCTGGCAGTTTTCTCAGCTTTATGATGGGATTGGCAATGATTACACACAACTCCTATTTCACACTGAAATGTGTTGGCTTTCATGTGGAAAAGTTTTGAATCGCCTGTTTGAGCTGCAAGAAGAACTGCAAATTTTTTTAGATGGAACCTTTAACCTGCGAGACCACATACACGCCTGGAAATGGCTATGCAAACTAGCAAAAATTTTCAGATATCTTTGCTCATTTAAACAACCTCAATCTATCCTTGCAAGGGAAACTAATATCCATATTCCATGTTCAAGACAAAATGAGCGCCATGGTCACAAAATTGAAACTGTGGCATAAATGTCTTAGTCATCATGAACTGGATTCCTTTCCATCTCTTCATGACTTAGTAATAAACTCGACTAATGAACTTGATAGTGATATGTTGCAAACCATGAAGCAACATCTGGAAAGCTTGCAGAAAGATCTTTGTAAGTATTTCCCTGAACCGGATGACACCTTTGAATGGATAAGGAACCCTTTTATCATCAGTGTTCAAACATTGCCAAACAACCTCTCTGCTTCAGAAGAACAGCTCTTGGAGCTGGCTTCAGATAGGTTTCTGAAAATAAAATTTGAGCAAAATACACTGATGTCATTTTGGTTGGGGGTTATCTCTGAATATCCAGCTCTATCGGACAAAGCCGTCAAGTATCTTCTGCCTTTTCCCACCTCGTATTTGTGTGAGATCAGATTCTCTGTGCTGGTTGGCATCAAAACAAAAAACCAGAATTGTCTTATTGACTTGGAGCCCCATCTTCGTCTTAAGTTCACAAACATTGAGCCAGATATCCCCATGGATAGTGTCTGGTCAAAAGCAGTTCCATCCCTCTCACTGAATAGTTTGGTTTATACTGAAAATTTTTCAATACCAAAATAGTAAATATTAAAACTAGTACTTTCTTGGCAACAAGGGCACACTGTTGACTCATCATATCCAGCCTCTCGTCCACTGTAATCCCTAGTCCTTTTCTGCAGAACTGCTGCCTAGCTATTCGGTCCCTAGTCTGTAGTAGTGCATGAGATTCTTCCTTCCTAAGTGCAAGACTCTGCACTTGTCCTTGTTGAACCTCATCAGATTTCTTTTGGCACAATCCTCTAATTTGTCTAGGTCTCTCTGTACGCTATACCTACCCTCCAGCATATCTACCACTCCTCCCAGTTTAGTGTCATCTGCAAACTTGCTGAGGGTGCAATCCATGCCACATTAATGAAGATATTGAACAAAAGTGGCCCCAGGACCAACCCTTGTGGTACTCTGCTTGATACTGGCTGCCAGCTAGACATGGAGCCATTGAACACTACCCTTTCAGCCCAACGATCTAGCCAGCTTTCTCTCCACCTTATAGTCCATTCATCCAGCCCATACTTCTTTAACTTGCCGGCAAGAATACTGTGGGAGACCATATCAAAAGCTTTGCTAAAGTCAAGGAATAACACATCCACTGCTTTCCCCTTGTCCACAGAGCCAGTTATCTCATCATAGAAAGCATTTAGGTTATTCAGGCATGACTTTCCCTGAGTGAATACATGCTGTCTCTTCCTGATCACTTTCCTCTCCTCTAAGTGCTTCAGAATTGATTCCTTGAGGACCTGCGGCAGTGCCTCATGATTTTTCCAGGGACTGAGGTGAGGCTGACTGGCCTGCAGTTCCCCAGATCCTCTTCCTTCTCTTTTTATAAGATGGGCAATACTTTAGCCTTTTTCCAGTCATCTGGGACCTCCCCTGATCGCCATGAGTTTTCAAAGATAATGGCAAATGTCTCTGCAATCACATCTGCCAACTCCTTTAGCACCCTTGAGTGCAGCACATCTGGTTCCATGGACTTGTGCTCATACAGATTTTATAAATAGTCCTGAACCATTTCTTCCTCCACAGAGGGCTGGTCACCTCCTCCCCATGCTGTGCTGCCGAGTGCAGTAGTCTGGGAGCTGACCTTGTTCGTGAAGACAGAGGCAAAAAAAGCATTAAGTACATTAGCTTTTTCCACATCTCTGTCACTAGGTTGCCTCCCCAATTCAGTAAGGGGCCCACACTTTCCTTGAATTTCTTCTTGTTGCTAACATACCTGAACACACCCTTCTTGTTACTCTTAACATCTCTTGCTAGCTGCAATTCCCAGTGTGAATTGGCCTTCCTGATTTCACTCCTGCATGCCTGAGCAATATTTTTATACTCCTCCCTGGTCATTTGTCCAATCTTCCACTTCTTGTAAGCTTCTTTTTTGTGTTTAAGATCAGCAAGGATTTCACTGTTTAAACCAAGCTGGTCGCCTGCCATATTTACTATTCTTTTTACACTTCGGGATGGTTTGTTCCTACAACCTCAATAAGGAGTCTTTAAAATACAGGCAGCTCTCCTGGACTCTTTCCCCCCTCATATTATTCTCCCAAGGGATCCTGCCCATCAGTTCCCTGAGGGAGTCAAAGTCTGCTTTTTCTGAAGTCCAGGGTCTGTATTCTGCTGCTCTCCTTTCTTCCTTGTGCCAGGATGCTGAACATGACCATCTCATGATCACTGCCTCCCAGGTTCCCATCCACTTTTGATTCCCCTACTAATTCTTCCCTGTTTGGGAGCAGCAGGTCAAGAAGAGCTCTGCCCCTAGCTCTTCATTTTTTGAAAAACATTGTTAAAAGTTTCTAAATTCTCTAAACAGGATGTTTAGATTTTTCTGGATTATTGGTTTGGTCAAATTTTTGGGATTTGACTTTTTTCCCCATCCTGAGTTGGGGCAAAATCTGAAATCTCAAAAATTCCCATATAGGTCTATCAAAAAAGCTCAGTAATCTAACTGGAGCCATATAAACTCAGTTTGCATGAAGTAATAATAAATCCTATATAACTATTTACAAAGAAACACAGCTTATAATTAATGAATGATGGCAAATGCAAAGCTGTTCGTTATATGCTGATTCCTGCCTTTTGCATAGTAGTTGAAGGACCTTTGTGAGACAAATTGTTAAGCTTTAGAATATGTTGCTTTTTTTGTTTTTTAACTCCAAGGCTTATTATCTTTCATTGGTCTTTCACAGTGAGGAGCATTTTGTCAGCTTGATATTACTTGACAAATTAGGGCTGCCTTTGTATTGAGTGAAATTATTAAAATTGGCCATTTTGCTTTCAATACCTATATCAAACTAATCTACATATGAGAAATTTCTCAGTGCTGAATCTTGTAGCATACAACTAACAAGTTCTGTGCAGAAATTTTCTTTTGTTGCATTGATGGTGCAATTTTTGAATGCTTCCTACAGAATCTTGGCTAATAAACACTGTCTGGCCAGATTTTGACTGGCCATTTTGCAGGATACCCAGGTCACACTCTTTACACAAATGCACTCCCTGAAACCTGGTGTCACAATGCCTGTGTTTGGGGGAATTCAGAGACTGCTCCCTGGGGCCCACAGTTCACTCCAAATGAGCTATGTAGTAGATGTTGTCAGGGCCCTACCCCATCCTATGATCCAGTCAGTGAAAAACTTTGCATTGATTTCAATGGGCGTTGGAGCAGGACAGAGATGAGCCTGAGACATAGGTGTCCCTCCAAGCAGAAAGATTTGGCAGGCTGCCCAAATATCTTTTTATATCCACTTTAGGGAAAGAATGAAATTCTGGTCCTATTTGAGTCCCACAGATTGTGTATCTTGTGAGTTTGAAATATGCAGCGTAACGTCCTTTTTCACACTTAGCTAAAAAGGAGCTTTCATGTTCATAACATCTTCCTCTTTTGGTTCATTTACAATAGGTAAAGATACCTGGAAGACATTCTAATTGAGTGAAAACATAAGGGAGAGAGACTCATAGATGCAGGACTTTAAGTTATTTAAATTCCACACATACCCTCATAGTTTCTAATTTGTGGCACAGGTACATCTCCATTCTTATGTTTAGATATGGAGCATATGCCTCTGCTCTCCCAACACTCTATGATGAGTACATAGCTCTATCTATCCTATCTATTTCACTTGTATTGCTCCATTACCTTAGTATCTGGCCCCCTCACAATCTTTAATGTATTTATCCTTAAACGCCCCAGTGAGGTAGGGAAGTAATATTAGCCTAATTTGACTTAATGGATGGTATTTGTGCTTTTGTTTTCAGATTTTTGAGTGTGAGTTCTATTTTGTAATCTAATTCTTCTTGAAAGAAAGTACAAAGATTTAGTATCTGAAAGCATGCCTTTATATGTTGTCTTCCGATGATAGTTTGCAAAATGTGCTGAATAATCTGAGCAAGTAAAGGGATGATACTTAAGGAAGGATTTGCTCCATTTAATCCAAGTTTATAAGCCTTAGGAGCATTTGAATTTTTATGACCTAGTTTATTGTAGTAGTGCCATTTGGGCTGTTATAGTTAGTTATTTCAGCATCTCCATTACAAACCTCTATTTTCAGAGGGTGATAACTCAGCCACACAAAAAAGCCCACTTTGGGCTGAAATAGTGTGCCAAATTTTACCCAGAAGGAATGTTTCCTTCATTGTTAAAATTAACTAAAACTCTAATCATATTCAAATGATGGAAGAACAAACTAAAATGAATTTTAATTCCAATTTCTATGCACCTGTAACTCAAATGGCTTTTGGCTTCTTATTCCACAATTCAGAGAAGACATGAAGAGAGAAGTTAAATAGAGGAATATATGAAAATATTATTTGTATTATAATAGAGCCTAGAAGTCCCATTTGTGATCAAGGCCTTATTGTACTAACCACTGTACATACCCATGGCAAGGGGTAACTCCTATCCCAAAGAGATTACAATGTAAGTAGACAGTACAGATAAAGGATAGGGCAAAAGTAGTAGTATTATCCCTACTTTACAGATGGAGGGATCCAAGACATGAGAGTTTAAGGGACTTGCCCTATGTCACTTTAGCAAAGCTAGAAACTGAACAGAGATTTTCTGAGGTGCAGTTCACTAAACCAATCTTCCTCTAAAATAGATTTAGAACTACCAACAAATATGTTCCTAGAAGAACAGTCAAAAGAGTATGTCTGTATGCACTGGAGCAGGAGGTCTGGCCAAGAATACACATGTAGATCCAAATAAAATGCAATAAATTCTGGTAGGAAAGATACACACAGACTGGTAGTGTAGACAATAAAGGTCACTTACATAAGTTTACAGATATTGTTCCTCATACGAACATATGCAATGACCTTTAAAAAGGCAAAAGTCAAGCAGATGTAAAGACATCGGTATTCTTCCATACAATGGGTGCACAGCTGCACCACAGAAATTCTGGCAGTACCATAAACTTGCATCAAAGCATTATGCAGTTATGGGTGGTCTGCTACGTTTCTGATTTGTTCTTGGCTTTTTGTTTTTATTTTTATCAGGAGGAGTAGTTAATATTGAAGTTGGTGAGAAGAGAAGCAATACTAGTGTTCATGGTGATCTGTGGACCCATCTCCTGCTCTACAGCTGCCCTGGGGATGGCATCTGCTTCTTCTCTGGGGCTGATCCTGGTGATTTTGTGTTGAAGACACCATAACTACTTTTCTTTCCCTACCACATCTGTGGGGAAGGAACTTCAATGTTTACCTGCATACTGCTCCTCTTGTTACTGTATATCACTGGATTTGTGCGACCGGGGCTAATGGGGATGGGGTGGGGGGGATGCACAGGAAGATAATAGGTGCATGTGACATTCCACCTGGTGTTATCTGGATGAGTGATCTGCTAGGTCACTCCAATCCTTGATTCTAGGAGCCAGCCTTACCCTGATCTGCTGTGGGAACCCCGACTCCTGGGCTGTTCACACACAGCCTCTGGCATGTAAACTGCTTGGATTGTGCAACTGAATGACACTGCCAATATCTCCAGTCCTAGACACAGACCTAGGAACCTCCATCTTGTCGTGTCCAATCGTGCCTATTGGACCCTTCAAGCTTATATGAGTTTGTCAATTTAACAAAGAAATTGATATGCACTAGGCTTGTTATCCAAGGAGGAGTCTCTGACATGCTTCAAACCAAACACACTGCTTCAGGTAGAATAAACGAATAAATTTATTAACTACAAAAGATAGATTTTCAAGTGATTATAAGTCAAAGCACAGTAAGTCAGATTTGGTCAAATGAAATAAAAGCAAAATGCATTCAAAGCTGATCTTAACACTTTCAGTGCCCTTACAAACTTAGATGCTTCTCACCACAGGATGGCTGGTTGCCCTTCAGCCAGGCTCTCCCTTTTAATCAAGGCTTCAGTCACTTGGTAGTGATGTCTGTAGATGGAGGTGGAAGAGAGAGGAAGAGCATGGCAAACATCTCTCCCTTTTATCATGTTCTTTATTCCTCCCTGGCTTTGATCCCCCGTTCAGAGTCAGGTGAGCATTACCTCATTGTAGTCCCAAACTGACCAAAGGAAGGGGGGCTGACTCACTTGAGAGTCTAACAGATACTTTGTTGTTGCCGAGGCCAGTGTCCTTCATTCCTCTGGAGGCTGGGCATGGTTTGTCCCATACATGCCCTGATGTGAGCTGCCACTCTGCTTTTGGAGAGTTTTTCATGGGCTTGTTTTCAGCCACGAGGACGCATTTTCAGCCTCATAACTCATACTCGATATTTACTTACTTACACTTAAAATAATGAAAAGGTGCTGTAACAAATCATTAACAATACATTAAAAACAATTAAACCAAAGCAACATTAAAATACTAATTTCAACAGGCACTCAGACAGCAGGAACCGCTTTCCACTACATCGCTGTTATTGGAAGCATGATAGGAGTCCTGGGATGTTGAGCCCTGGCACAGACATTATAGGGATCTGGCTTTCAGAGGTGTTAAGCAGCCATAACTCCAGGCAAAGATAATGGGAGCTGGAGTGCCTTGGCATTTCTTAAAATCACTCAGAAACGTCCCAGCCATGAGAAGTGCTGAAAATCAATCCACAATTAACTGATTGGTATTTTATGGTTTTTTAATGTTTTTATTTATATTACTATAGTGCCTGGGTGCCCTGTTCATGGACTAGGACTCCATTGTGCTAGGTGCTGTACAGAAAAAGGAACAAAAGACAGGCTTCATTGGGAGCTGGGAGCTTTTAGCATGACAGAGGAGGCATTCAGGCTGGAATTTTAAAAAGTAAAACAGGCAGCTAGGCCAATATCTTGTTGATAGTCAGTGGGAGCTGAGTGCATGGCTGCCTATGGCCTCTTTGGAAATGCAGCCTCAGAACATTTCATGACTAGGCCCAAAATGTATCAACAGCTCACAGAAATTCTATTGAAATTATTTTACAAATTCCAAACTACTCTAATACAAATGTTGATGAAGTAGAAGATTTCCCAGTGCTTTAAATAATGGTTCTATAATGGGATTTATTTTAGTTATTTGGGGCAGGGGGGGAGAAGAAGAGGGTTAAGTATGCATTTGTCATATCTTTGCTAAATTTCACTTTTTCAGCAACTGTTCCTAACAGGAAAATAAGCTTTTGAATGTCAAAATAATTAGTATTTTAGAGCTACAAGGGCAAGGTATGGATTGTGATGCTCACCATTATCAGTTCATAGCTAAATGTTATATAACTTACTGTAACTTGGCAGACAGTTTATGTATATATAAATTCACAGATGTTGGCCAGAATATGGAGAATAGCTGAGTGATCGCTAAATGGGGCTCTCTTACAGTCATTTATCTATCACTTATACTCAGGTCTTCTGTCATTTTTAAAATATTATGTTTTAATATAAACATGCACATATGACAATATTGAACTGAAAAGACCATAAACATCCCAGCTAATGGAAAAATGGGTATGGTTACAGTCTGGGCATAATATTTTTGTTTATCTTTTCAGGAAAGAAAAGAACTCCACATTTACATCGTTGGGGTTCTGCACAGGTACAAGAGATCTTGATTACATAGAACTTCTTGAAAAATTGGGGCTTAAAACAATCAATGAGAGCCAAATTGTCTTCTCAGATACACTCGTGATTGTGTTTTATATTGTTAATGTCTCTCTTTTTGAAATAAGGGATTCCCTGCATGACTTGAGCTATAGTAAATCTAATTTAAAGAGGATTGCAGGAAAAGTAGCAGTCCATTGTTAACAATTAATAATAATGTCAAGCTGTATCTCTCTTTATTAAATGTGCTCTTAATGATGTACAGAATGAGGGGGAAAATCCATATTTATTACAAATAGTTATAGCATATGCCTGGAATCCTGCCAATATCTCACTATGCAAACTGTCAAATACATCTTCCACAGCCATTCCAATCTTCTTCTCAAGCATGAAAAAAAAAAAAACATTGAACCAGAATTCAAGGTGTACTGTTAACATCTTTGAATGAGTCAATAATGATTAGGCTTGGAAGGATTAGATTTCTATTGGTAAATGTTGATTTCACTCTACACACACAAACCAACAAAAAAAATTCCGTCAATGAAGATAAAAATTTACAGATAGAAACAGTAAGAAAAATGCTGCTTGTGAACGTTAATAAGTTTTATTTACCAATGTTTATTTTGTATGGTTAAATGTGGTGTTAACAATTTGTGTTTTAACTGTTCCAAACTTTGACTTCTTGAATCTCAACATCTACTTTCATTACATAATTATTGTTTGGTCTCTCCTATTTTCTGACTTCTTCTCATAATTTTCTGCAAATCTGAAAATTTATGTATTTCAAAATAGGAAAAAAAAAACCCTAAAGCCCACAATTTTGTGCAATTGTGAAAATTTAAAAATAGTTAAAAATAAAAAAGTCTGTTGAAATTATAAACAATAAAAACTCAATTCTGCCAAGCCTAATAACTGTGTACAATTTTCTTAGGCTTCTTGTAGAAATCATGAAATACCTTTATGATTATGCTTCCCATTATGCCATTTATGAAGACCAAGTGATTATGGATCTAGATATTAGAATTACATATGCCTCTTATATGGTGATGCTACACCATATCCACATTGCTTACTCAACCCCACCCCTGATCCTGGCATTGCAGCTCCAATGCACCCAAGGTTTTACAGTTTCTGCATTTAGTAGCTGACTCCAGGACTCCCTTGAAAGATGGATCCTCAACCAGTAGCTGGTAAATAAAGAAAGGGTGATTACTGCTGCATATTGTCAGTTCTAGGGGAGACAAGTGCTGTCAGGACCGGTGCTAGGGGTTTGAGCGCCCTAGGCGGACGGCAGTTTCGCTGCCCCGCGCGCTGGTCCCGCGGCTCTGCTGGAGCTGCCACAGTGGTGCCTGCGGAGGGTCTGGTGCTCCGTGGCTCCTGTGGAGCTGCCGCAGTGATGCCTGCGGCGGTCCACCGGAGCCGCGTGAGCAGCCGACCGTCTGCAGGCACAACTGCGGCAGCTCCACCGGAGCCGTGGAGCACCAGACCCTCCGCAGGCACCACTGCGGCAGCTCCACCGGAGCTGCCTGCCGCCCTTTCTGGCAAAACGGCACCCACCAATTATTCCGGCGCCCTAGGCGATTGCCTAGGCTGCCTAAATGGTAGCACCGGCCCTGAGTGCTGTTGTACAGGGGCTTGGGCTGCATTAAAGTTTGCTGGATTATTTTTACAATATGGTCTTGCTTCATTCCTTTGGATATGCTACAATACAATTGTAAACAAGAGGTTTAAATACATATATAGTTAGAAATTGTTTTAGTATTCATTTGCAAATGTACAAGCTGTAACATAGTTTTTTAAAGCTGAGTTGGGCTGGTAATCAGATTTAGAAATATTTTACTTTGTTGTATGACAGATCAGGTTTATTCCACAGATATACTTGTTATAATCATTCACCCAACTCTGGTCTATGGATTGGCACTCATTTTATTTGATTTAAGTTCATTACTGTGTAATAAAACTGTTGTGATGGTTTTGTTACACAGTAATGAACAATCTGGGGTTCATTAAATAACAGACCAGAAAATGAGAAAGGAATAAAACTTTAATAAAAACAAACTGGAGAGCATCTCTGGTGAACTGTGGCAAATAGCCATTCAGTGTTCCCAACCTCTGCCTTCAGGCACATCTCCAAATTCCTGTTCATAATATTCTCACTTATGACGGAGCATCTCTATATTATAATAATCTATAAACATATTTCTACATCTTCCTTCTTAAAGAAAAGCAAATTAACTCCTATACATATATAATATAAAATCTGCACTGGAAAATTGCGGTCCATTATTACTAATGACTTCATCTGGAATTCCATGTCTGGAGAAGATTCCCTCCATGCTGGCTGTCACTGATTTATTATTAGTACTGTGCAGTGTGCAAATTTCTGGATACAGAGAATAATAATGTGTGACTATTAATTGCCTTTGAGTGCCAGGTAAATAAATCAGTACCTACCTTCATTTATTTAT
The DNA here is from genome assembly GCF_025201925.1 of Gopherus flavomarginatus. Lineage (NCBI taxonomy): Eukaryota > Metazoa > Chordata > Testudines > Testudinidae > Gopherus > Gopherus flavomarginatus. Next base: position 65,997,831 of record NC_066623.1, read on the forward strand.
GGGATAGCTCAGTTGTTTGCGCACTGGTCTACTAAACCCAGAGTTATGAGTTCAATTCTGCAGGGGGCCTTTTGGGGATTGGTCCTGCTTTGAGCAGAGGGTTGGATTAGATGACCTCCTGAGGTCCCTTCCAACCCTGAGATTCTGTGATTCTCATATGGCCTTTGTGGAACTGGATGAGGTTTCAGTGGCTCTGCCAGTTGGCTGGTCTTGTCTTTCAAGCATGAAAAGCAGTTTCCTTTTATTAGTAATGTGATTGATCTGTGGCCAACACAGCACCTCTTGTGCTATTTGTTTGTACTTCTCAGTTCCTAAATGACCCTCCTGGATCTTCTGTAGCATTTATTTTTGGAGGCTCACTGGAATTGCAACCTTATTGCCCTTGAAAATCACTCCATCTATCACAGTAAATTCATGTCTGTAGTTCCAATAGTCTGTTATACTTGGACTGAAACTACTCTTTTTTTCAGGCCACCATTTAATTCTCACTTCTTCAAGGATTCCCAGCAATTCATCTTTCTCCCTTTCTTTTCTTATCTGTTGCAGTTTCCTATTAGCTATGGGAATTGACTTTACAATCAAATCTACCTAGGCTTGTATCTCTGTCTCTAAAATCTTCTCTGGTCTCATGGGAACCACTGCTCTGGAAAGTACACCCGCAGTGAATATGAATTTACTGGGAATATAGGTCACAACCAAATCGTACTTTTGTAGCTTTATCATCATTCTTTGAATCTTTAAGATCCAGTCATTTATCAGTTTGCTAAATACTGTCAGAGGCTTGTGGTCCATTTCAACTTCCGCTGTCTGTCCATAAATATACTGTTTGAATTTCTCACAGGCAAACAATATTCCTAAAAGCTCCTTCTCGATCTTTGTGCATCTGGTTTCTGCCTCAGTCAGTGACTGGGATGCATATGCCAGTGGGTGCAAACAATTTTCATGCTTCTGTAAAATCACTGTGTTTAACCCAGACTGTGAAGCATCTGCTGAAATTTTAATAGGCCTTCTTGGTGCATAGAACATTGTATCAGTGTTGTTTTAAACCTTCCCATGTTTCCTCCTGTTCTGCACCCCAATACTATCCATTTTTATTTTCTAGGCATTTTCTCAAAGCTGTTACTTTGGCAGATAGATTAGGTATGAATTTTCCAAGATAATTAACCATCTCCAAGAACCATTGAACATCTTCCTTTGACTAGGGACATGGCATCACTTCAATAGCTGAAACCTTCATCTTATCAGGTTTAAACCTTTGTTGGAAATAATGTCCCCAACAAAGGTCAGTTCTGTAAACCCTAAAACACATTTCTCCCTATTTAGTTTGAAGTTCGCAGCTCTAGTTGCATCCAGGACTTCCCTAACATAAGTACAAGGCTATAAATTTTTTTTCTAAGTCTCAGCACAAAAATATTAAGGAACAGCCCTGCAAATGCGCATTTGGCAATCCTCACTCATCTGTGCACTCCATTTAACTTAGTGCTGTGTTTGCTCCTTAATGTGTTTTAAGCAGAAGGCAGACTGAGACGGAAGAAAAGAGATGTTATTTTGGTTTTGTTTGTTTAGATGTGGAATCTCCATCCCTGAAGATTTTTTAAGAGCAGGTTAGAAAAACACCTGTCAGGGATGTCTAGATAATACTTAGTCCTATCATGAGTGCAGGGGACTGAAAGAGATGACCTCTTGAGGCTTTTCAGGTCCCCCTCAGTCCTACAATTCTATGCCACCAACCTTAAAAAATTATATACAGATTTTGAACCTACCCCACCAAAATGTGTGGAGGAATTTGTGTTCAGTCCATTATGAAGTTACATAAGTTACATACGTTACAAAGGTTGAATCCAGATCTGAATCATCCTCAGGTTTTGGCTTTGAGGAGCTTTCCTACTGCTTTCAATGATCCCCAATAGTGACAATTCTATTTGTGGTTGAGAAGATGAACACTGTTCCCATAAGAGCTTATCTGTACTTTAACAGAACTTGAAAAAATGAGAGCTGCTCTGCAAAGGACACAGCACATAAATGGGCTGGTTTATCAAAGTTTTAATACAGAAGCACTGTCTTATGCAAACTTTCCTGAGGTAATTGCCTATATCTTAACACTAAGAATTAAATAACATCAATGAAAGGATATTCTGAAAGAAACATTTAACCACAAACCTCCTTTAAAAAATACTTTAAAAAGTGGATGCTGTTTTAGCAACTAGATTTAATTTCAGTAGGGTCACCTGTGCTTCTCCTGAGATTAATATGAAATGAGTTTTGAGACAATTTTAATAATTTTAACCTGGATGACCTATGAACAAATAGAGTGCAGCCATAATGCAGATATGCATTTTCCTTAGCTTGCAAATGCTAAAAATTTCAATTCATTAGCTACTTTTGTACTCTAGGAAAATTACTTTTTCACAAATTCTGTCAATTATATATGTGCATTTTTAGTTGGAAATTATTTTCAGCAATTCAAAATATTAGAGAGATTAATGTGTTTTGGGTTTGCAGTTTTCAGAGTAAACATGTCATAGTCACAAGTCAGTTATCATTTTGTAGACAAAGATAAAATTTCAAGTACACAACAACCAAGGCAGAATGCCTCCTGTTTCCTTGATACTGCATCAAGGAATATCAGTGGAATAGACTCTTGGAGAGCTATGTTCTTTGTTCCTCCATAGGATTGTGTAAACTGAGTATTGCTAAAGATCTAGTAAACAGGATAATCTGACTGGAAAGTAGAACCATTGGGTCTGATGCTGGTGAAACTTCACAGTGAATAGGCTAAAACAGTACTTTTTAGGGTTTGTTTGTTATTAGTAATCTAGACAGTCATTACAGAGAAATGACCATTGTCAGATTAAGCAGAGTAGGCTAAGACAGTACTTTTTAGGGTTTGTTTGTTATTAGTAATCTACACAGTCATTACAGAGAAATGACCATTGTCAGACTAAGCAGATACTGTAATGTACCTCTCTGGGCTGAAGATGTGCCTTGGAAAGATAAAGTATTATTCCCTGTGAGACTCTAAATATTATATCTTGACTCAGTATAACTGTAAGCAGAATCAGGATAAGCTCTACCCTGACATCTGGTGGTGAATTCTGGCATGTTGTGCAAAAGAACTTCAGGGGCTGGTCTTGTTTGCATAGGCACACCCACCCCGCCTAGTATTAGTCCACAGCTGCCCCAGTGGTCACTTTGGCTGCTGTGGGATCCCCAGTTTGTCTGTTATTGGGGCAGAAAGAATAAAGTGTTGTTACCCTGATTATGTGAATCAAGGCCAGTGGAACTGTTTTATGACAGAGGGACTCACCATCAACTAAGTATCACTTGCTAGACAAGGGATATGGGTTCCAAAAACTCAGTAAACCGAGAAAGGCTGGGGACAGGTATTTGTACCCGGTGGTGTGGGCCCCTTTTGGAGGGCCTGAAACACCAATTGCATCTCTTTTTCTCTCTCCACTGTTGAATAGCGGAGCTAATTTTGATTCCAGTAAGAGTCTAGCTACAGGCTGCCATGCTGAATTCACTTTGGGCCAAGGGTGCACCAGCAGTGGGGCTCCCCTGCTACAAGCTGAAATCACTAAAGGGCTAAGATTACCAAGAGCTGTGATCACTGAGTGCTGTGTTATCTTCAGGCTCCCCCACTAGTTATATTGCTAAGCAGTGGCAGAGCTAAGCAGTTTGTGGGATAGTTGGAGCAGCCCACGGGATGGCTGGTGGTGTGGAGTGGCTCATGGTGAAGGCTGCAGCAGAACCTCATGGAGAGGCGGAGCAGTTAGCCTCGCACCATGTAAGGTGCCCCTTAACATCCCATGTGCCCCTTGCCCCTTCCATTTCCACCCAGACTGGGGCACTAAAGCTCTGCAGGTAAACTTTTGAACTCTGGGGCTGCACTGACCAGGGAAAGAGACCTTTGGGTTGTTGGACTTTTGGGACTTTGGGTGATATTTGTGTTGCCGGACTCAAGAACCAAAGGGAAAGGACACGGCCCAATTTGCTGGGATGGGTCTTTGCTCATGGTTTGGCCTATGAACCCTAGTTGTGGTGTTTTCCCAATTTAATGCTGATGTCGTTTATCTCATGTTATTAAAAATTTTCTGCTACACCGAGACGCTGTGCTTGCAAGAGGAGAAGTATTGCCTCTTTGAGGTGCCCAGGGGTGTGTATAGGAGTTTCCCAGGTCATTGAGTGGGGACTCGAGCTGGTTTTGCTTTACATTGTTGAGAGGGGACCCTTATGTACTGAACTCGGCCCTTGCTGCTATCAACTCGGCATGGCAGAAGAGTTACATAACTAACATCTGTTGAAATAATGCACTCCTCTTGCTACTGATAATGATACTGCGCACATATACTGTATAGTAAATCAGTGCTGCTAGAGATGGCATTGGAAAGTACAGTACTCTGCTTAAGTGGAAAGAGGGTCTCAGGGCAGAGAGAGTTCCTAATGCTTACCCAGACTTTACTTCTCTTTATCTGTTTGAGGAAATTAAATATTTTAGATTTCATACCTTTTTATGTTTGGAACCTGTTCAGTTACATTCCCCCTACACATCACATCACCCATAGCTAAGGCTATGTTTTAGAAAAAGTCATGGATAGGTCATAGGCAGTAAACAAAAATTCATGGCCCGTGACCTGTCCATGACTTTTGCTATACCCCCTGACTAAAACTTGGGGAGGGAGTAGCTCAGGAAGGTGACCCTGGGGGCACTGCAGCCTGGGAGGTGTCGTGGGTGCTCGGGGGAGGGGATCTCATCCTTGGGGAGGTACCTCAGGTGCTCTAGGGTGGAGAGTCATGGCCCAGGGGGGAAGATGACATGGGTGCTCAAGGTAGGGAGGGCTGGGGCAAGTTCCATATCTGATCCTGGGAAGCGGCAACCATAGCTCCATGTGCTGCCTCTGCTCCACCCTATGCCCTGGTTCTGCAGCTCCCATTGGCTGGGAACTGTGGCCAATGGGAGCTGCAGGCACAGTGCCTGCAGGAGGAGGCAGCACGTGGAGCTAGGAGCTGAGAGAGGGGAGTTGCTGTCATCCTTCCAGGGCATGTGTCAGAGGACTGTTGATGGTAAGAAACCGGTATAGTTCTCAAATCAGCTCATGCATGATTGAGAGTGAGTATCAAAAGTAGAGCTGAATGGAAAATGGTTGGGGTTTTTTTTAATGTGGGGAGAAAATATTTAGGATTTTTTTTTAGTTGGCAACCAAAAACATATTTTTGTTTTGTTTTTCAGCAAAAACCAAACCTCAACAAATTTTAGATGAAAGCAGGGATGGGTGGGTGAAAATTTGTTTTCCCTAAGCAATTTTTTATGATTATTTTTTGATCATCACTAGTCAAAAGTATTTGGGGAGATGAGCCTTGGCCAACAAGCTGTGTGGAGCCTTTCCGCTACATGGTAGATGAAAAGAGATTCCCCTAAAAAAGCTAAAGTGAGTGAAGACTTGATCCGCATAACCAGAATATACTGGTGTGGGTAACAAGCGACTGGGTCTCCACAAAGGACATACCACTAGGTGTCTCAGACAGGAGAATCTCAAAGGTAAGAGTTTGTGACAGATCCTGTAGTGGATACAGGGTTTATGATGGTTAACCAGAGTTTGTGAGAGCCTTATATTTAGATAAGTACCTAAAGCTCTCTGGGTGCTTATCCAAAGCAAACTCTTCCCTCATCAGAAGTATTTATATGTATATTTACTATGATGGAACTAGCTAATTACATTTTCTTAGACTATGCAGTAAACTGGTCCCAGTGTATCAAAAATGTTTGTATAGGGGGCTTTTTATTTCCGTGCACTCTTGTGTTCATTCTGGCAGGACTGGTACTGGCTTTCTCTATTCACATATGTGATTTTTAGGCTATATTGGATGTAGTGCTCCTGGGAGTATTTTGCCACTACTGAGGGTAGGATTTGAATGTTTTTCATTGTACCTTTTTTTTTTCCATTCTCATAGTCACAGAGGCAAGTCAATAATTATTTGAAGAGGAAAATTTGATGAGTGAGTAGTGGATGTGTATATGGTCTTTATTTCTCTAGACCAAGAATCCAAAACCATCACAAAGTGAAAACATAAGGTTTTGGCTGGATATTTGCAAAGCTAAATAAACCACAAACTGGCTGCCTCTCTCTCCGTGAAATTAATAATAAGAATTTTAGTTATAAATTGGGGACACATCAGCTGGAAGCAACAGAGGAGGAGAAGGACCTTGGAGTATTGGTTGATCACAGGATGACTATGAGCCGCCAAGGTGATATGGCCATTAAAAAAGCTAATGCAGTTTTAGGATGCATCAGGCGAGGTATTTCCAGCAAAGATAAGGAGGTGTTAGTACCATTATATAAGGCACTGGTGAGACCTCATCTGGAATACTGTGTCCAGTTCTGGTCTCCCATGTTTTAAGAAGGATGAATTCAAACTGGAACAGGTTCAGAGACAGGCTACTAGGATGATCCGAGGAATGAAAAACCTGTCTTAGGAAAGGAGACTCGAAGAGCTTGGCTTGTTTAGCCTAACCTAAAGAAGGTTGAGGGGGGATATGCTTGCTCTTTATAAATATATCAGAGGGATTAATATTGGGGAAGGAGAGGAATTATTTAAGCTTAGTACCAATGTGGACACAAACACAAATGGGTATAAACTGGACACTAGGAAGTTTAGACTTGAAATTAGACGAAGGTTTCTAACCATTAGAGGAGTGAAGTTCTGGAACAGCCTTCCAAGGGGAGTAGTAGGGGCAAAAGACATATCTGGCTTTAAGACTAAGCTTGATAAGTTTATGGAAGGGATGGTATGATGGGATAGCCTAATTTTGGTAATTAATTTTGGCAATTGATCTTTGATTATCAGCAGGTAAGTATGCCCAGTGGTCTGTGATGGGATGTTAGATGGGATGGGATCTGAGTTACTGCAGAGAATTATTTCCTGAGTGCTGGCTGGTGAGTCTTGCCCACATGCTCAGGGTTTAGCTAATTGCCATATTTGGGGTCAGGAAGGAATTTTCCTCTGGGGCAGATTGGCAGAGGCCCTGGAGGTTTTTGGCCTTCCTCTGCAGCGTGAGGCATGGGTCACTTCCACTGCACTTCTCTGCAGCTTGAGGTCTTCAAACCACAATTTGAGGACTTCAATAACTCAGACGTAAGTTAAGGGTTTGTTATAGAAGTGGATGGGTGGGATCCTGTGGCCTGCTTTGGGCAGGAGATCAGACTAGATGAGCATAATGGTCCCTTCTGATCTTAAAGTCTATGAGTCTATGAAATAGGATTGTCTGAGCCCAGAGAATACTTTTTCATTTTCTTCTCAGAAGTCTGTTTTATTATAGGTGAACAAACTTTGTGAACAATTCAAGCAAGAAGTGGCTGAAACTTCCCCAAGGTATTTTGTTTGAGGATGATCTGAATGACTGTTCCTATATTATACGTCAAATCTCAGGAAGAAGTCAGGTTACTGTGCTGCAGAAAATGAATGTTGTTTCCCTGTACTTCACTATGTATAGGTTTGAGAATTAATATCAATAGTGTCTGTCAAGACTGAGTGTTAAGCCAAAGAAGAAGTAGAAGATTTAAAAATTGAGGTTAGATATAAAATAAATAAATAATGTTTTAACTCCCATGGCCAAGTTCATAAAGCTAATGGTTCCTACTGTGTGCCTTGAAGCAATGTGTGGCATACTGCATATTGCAAGCACACTAAATCTTAAAATCCTATCATACATATACAGTGGGTAATATCCTAGGACCAAGACAGAGGGAGGCGTGTGTGTGTGTGTGTGTGTGTGTGTGTGTGTGTGTGTGTGTGTGTGGTATAGCACTAAGCTTCAAGCAATCCTAAAACTGCATTTTTTTAAAATTAAGGTTAATAAATGAGTATTTAATTGTGAAAAAAACAACAACCCCTCTCCCCCTAAAGTGGCTAGTATGAACTTAAAACATTTTGTTCTACACAGTGCAGTATAGATGGTGGTAAAATATTGTCCTCTGTTATATAGGATATGACTGAAAAGTTTCTGCTAGTTGCATCAAGCCCTGTCCCATTATGTCTGCCATAAAACAATGTTTACTATTTACTGCCCCTCAAGGGACAATTTAAACAGCCTGAAAGATCATGACAGATGCTAGTAGAATTCTATGTAATCACAACTTCTATCCACTCAATTGTCAGGGTCATTATCTGTGAAATGAGATGGCTGTGAAGTTTGGGAAAGAAGCAAGGAAGTCATATTTGGGGTTGACTGTGGAATTTATTATTGTGATGGTACTGAACGATGAATTTCAAAACAAAGAATGATTGAGGAACAAAACCAAGCTAATATTTTAAATTCAGTAGGGTGTTACCGTTTACAATATTAGAGGCAGGAATCGAAGCAAGATTAAAACATTGCTGAACAAATACTTTTACTTATATATTATTGTGTGACTACACAAGCTTCAGTTCACTTGTTTAAATCGTCCCTCATCAGGAACAACAGGTAAGCAAGTGCTTAACTCTAAACATGCACTTAAGCAATGTTTTGAATGTGGATGATTTCCAAAATGGGAGATACAATAGAATATTGCATGGTTAGCTGTAGCAATTCATGGCTGAAATTTGAATAAATTATTGGATTATGGTTCTCATGTAAAGCCATAGAATCATAGAATATCAGGGTTGGAAGGGATCTCAGGAGGTCATCTTATCAACCCCCTGCTCAAAACAGGACCAATACCCAGACAGATTTTTGCCCTGGATACCTAAATGGCCTCTTCAAGGATTGAACTCACAATCCTGGGTTTAGCAGGCTAATGCTCATGGAAAATTCATCTGGCTCTCTGAGGAGCCAGACTCAGTAGGGTATTTGCTTACTGTTACAAAACAGAACCACTCCATTTTAATATTTTAATCTTTGAATTCATTGAAATACTGAAATAACATTTTAACTTCTTAAATAGTTTAAATGTTAGGCAGAGCACAAATCGTATGCTGAAGGTGTTTTTTTTTTTTAATTTTCTTTTTGGAAATATATTAGTATATCAACTTTCTATGTTCAGACTGTTTGCTTTATTGCCTGCAGAGGTACCAGTTCTGATATTTTTAGCATTTCAGCTATTCATCTGAATATATAAATTAATTCTTTATAAGAATCCTTCATGATATTAAGTGGGGCTTCCTAGAGTAAGACAAGAAACATTTTATCTCTCCTCTTAGGAGTGGAAACAATGGAAAAAAGGATGTAGTAAAATTAGATTATCAATATAAGCATAAAGAACCTTTTCAACACTACTGCAGACCATCTGATTGCTGAAGGATAACTTTCTAAAATCTATATTTATTTTCCTGTGAAATTCTCTTCTCTTAACTGGCTGGCCATGCAAATTAAGCAGCAAAGGAACTATTGAGCAATGGTAAACTTGGCATAGAAACAAAACAACTGGAATAGTTTAGAATTACATCAACCCCTTAAAGTCTAAACAAGAAATATAAAGACCTGCCATATTTTTAGCAGGAGGGAGTCAGTGATATGAAGGCTTCAGAAACAAACTAGTATTATTCCCATATGTTGTTTTTCAATGATGTAGGTTATGAATGATGACTCATGCTATATCATGTTGATGACATCCTAGAAGATTAGGGTTGGAAAGGACCTCAGAAGGTCATCTAGTCCAACCTACTGCTCAAAGCAGGACCAATCCCCAGACAGATTTTTACCCCAGTTCCCTAAATGGCCCCCTCAAGGATTGAACTCATAACCCTGGGTTTAGCAAACCAACACTCAAACCACTGAGCTATCCCTCACCCCAAATCATCACTGTCATGCTAGCAGATTATTATAGTTCTATTATGAATACAGCACTAGATTATATCTAACATAAGAGTGAATCTGGTATGTTTTGAAATTATTTTGGACCAATAGACTATAATTGCTAATGGCTAAAGTTTATATGTCTCAATAATGATCCTATTCAGGTAATAAAAAGCCACATCTCAGATTTAAATGGGGTTATTCATACATACTTATGTCCCTTACATTTTTATTTTAAACACAATTCTTTTTCGGGGAAGGAAAAATTATAATTCCCACTTTAATTTGCCTTTCATTCTAAAATGTGTGATATTGACAATTTCTCCAAACCCTGAGCAACATTATTATAATGTATACAGGTCACACGGTGGATGAATATAGTTCAAGATTAATCTAAACTGTAGACTTAAAGTATCTTCCAGTAACACAAGGGACCTGATGGTGCTAAATGACAGTGGGCACAGTGGGTGCCTAGGGTTTTACAGGGGTCCCCTGGGTTGGATATTTGCATAATAGTTCACCAAAGAGTGGCACGAGAAGTCTCGACTGCGAGCCAGTAGCCCATTTACCATCATATTCATTGTGAAATGTACGTCAGGATAATATTTAAGGAGTTATGTATCTATATTGAAAATCATGCTCTTGAGGTCTTGGAGGTAAAGCAAGTCACGAAGAGATGACATACTTCTGAAATATTCCTTTCAGACAGGAGATAACTAATACTTATCTTCCTGTATGACCAATTGTGTATTGCATGTCTATTTGCATACTGAGCCAGGTTTGAATTGAGAGATTGAGAAATCTACCAAAAAGGGAAATCTACAGGATTAAACAAACAGCAAGGGAGGGGGAAGTGTCCCGTTTATGAATAAAGACAAAGTATTGGTCTGATCTATCTTGGAGTGCAGAGGCATAATGAATCCTTCACCTAAGAGGAAAACTGATAGCATGTATAAAGAAGAGTCACAGCCTGTCTCACTGTGAAGCGTTGCAAAGATTTTAAGTGAACAATGCTTTACTAGACTTTGAGGGTAACTTGCTAATTAAGTCTAGGCTCCAGAGTGCGTGTTCTGATTTTTTATGTGATCATTTGTTTCTAATATTTCTACTTGATACTACTTGACTATGCTTTGTTAAATACATTTATTCTTGATTTTGCTATAAACTAATCTAAGCGCTTTGTGTTAAGCATTGTGATGATCTAAGGTGAAACTAGTAAACTGGGATGTACTACTTCTTTGGAATTGATGAATACTAAGTGTGAGTCCAGTGGACCTCTAGGGAGTCTGGAAGAGTTCCAGGGAGATGCTTAGAGGGCTTAAGGGTTGGAATGTGCCTTGTGCTAACACGTAGAGTGATAATGAACCTGTGAAGCCTAGAGGGAAGTGCTTGTGTTGGCAGAGGCCTGTGGAGTCAGGGAGCATGACCCCCAGCAGACATAGGTAAGGTTTCCTCATACTAAGGGCAGGTGCTAGTGATTTGCCTTACAACCCTGGGTTCCTCAGGGAAGCCTCAAGTTCTCATTTATTTAATAAAAAAAGATTTGATTTTGTGTTTCCCAGATTAAGTAGGCAATTAGGATTATTAAAATACACCTTTACCTTTAATTATTTAACCATTTAATTCAATTAAAAACATATTGAATATAACCCCTTACCCATCCCCAGAGACAATTCTTGTGTAGTGTCCTACCCTTTGATAGCCTCATTTCTTTTAATAATCCCATTGCAGGGTACAGAAAGTCAAGCAACTTCTTTGAAGGGTCTGTTGTTCTTAATTATAGTCTCCCATGTCTTGGGCAGGCTGTACTCCCTAAAGCTTTTTTTGCCTACGCTATAATATTTTTAAATACACATAGTGGGGGCCAGATGAGATTGCCGACCTGCCAGAGCTGAAAAATCATGCTGGGTGATCCATGCTAGACCAGCTACTGCCTAACGTTGCTACTGCTGGTGCTGTCTCATGATGATGAGAAGCCATCTGGCTTTTCTCCAAAGAGGAGTTCCCAACTAAATGGAGCCATGAGAGAGTCATAGGCCAGTGTCACAGGATGACTGGAATTTTAAGAAGGAAGAGGCCAGTGCACCTGTGACTCAGTTGCCTCCCAGAGAGCCAATGTCATGATGCTGAAAAGGGCTGAGTGGTTGGACTATGTTTAAGAGAAGAGCCACCAGACAGGTCACACTCAGATGGACCGGTCTGGAGAGTGGTGACCTGAAGCAAGGGCAGAAAGGAACTGGGACTGGAGTGGTGGTGGTGGACTCATGTGGGTGACCTGGAAGTCCCTGGAAAGAGAAATGGAAAATCACTGTACTTTTCAGTGTTTTACTGTGGGGACTGGGAAAGTGGTTTTACCATGAGGGTTCCATGGACCATTATACATTTACTGTGTTTTTTTGTGGCTGGACCCAAAGGGAAACTGAGAGAGACATATGCTGCAACCTGATGCAAGGCATTAGAGTGGAGAATGTGGGCACTTCTGTCAGCCTCTGCTTAAAAGTGTGCACCAAAGCAGAGGTTTCAAGGAGTAAAGGCTGGTAGCACTGCAATAATGGAAAGAACAGAGTGAGTTAGAGCCTTGCCTATATGTAAATTGGGAGGAAAAGGCTGATTTGCTAAGGTGAATTGCAGGAGTGGGGGCACCAAGATGCTACTGGGGGCTGAGATGTGGACAAGGTTATTTGTATTTTTTGTAAAGAAGCTGGCCCTAATGAGAAAACAAAACAAAACATTGCTCTTGAAAGAAACAGGTTCCGCTCCGAAAGAAATGCAGGAACCCCATGAGTCAGCAACAGAAGAAGCAAGTGTTGGATGAGACAAATGCAGGTCAAGTAGAGGTGATGAACAGTATAGCCCCTCAGCAGACCCACCCAAGTGAAGCTGAGAGAGAGAAGTGAAGAGGACTACAGAGGTTGAAGCAAACCACAGTGATGGGGGATATAGACACTGAAGCTGTTGTGGGAACTGATGTCACAGTAATGGCAGTTCCTGACAGGGCTGACCAACCAGTGATGGTGACACTGAGTGAGGTCCATGGACCAAGCAGGTTCACCATAGTGGATACCTGAGAGACTTTGATGCTTCATGAGATGCTAAACAACAAATCCTGAAGAAAAAGGAGGAGTGAGTTACTGAAGTTGGCCACCTGAAAAGAGATGGTGGATATATTAGTCAATCTCCAGTTAGGTGGTAATGTTGGCCCTGAAGGTGAACAAGGTTTGGGAATGGAGTAGGTATATCACAGACTGGCTGGCCCTTTAGGGCAAGTGGGGCTCAGCCTTGCTTCAGTCCTATCCACCAGCTGAATGTGATGTGAAGACCTAATTCTAATGCTGACCCCAGCTGTGGGGAGTGGGAGATCAGAGAGGACTATATCAACAGATTGGAGAACTCAGGACAGACAAGATACCTTCCACCAGATGGGCCTGGTGAAAGCTGGAGAGGAGAAAAGGCAACTTGGAATGAGATGGAAGAAAGGCTCTGTGTTCTGCTATGTGAAGCACCACATAACCCTTCAGAGTTGGATGGCCCAAGGAGGACAGAAATAGAAGTGGTGAGTCCCAGGAGTGGCCAGGCAAACCCATGGAGGGCAGCTAAGTGAACACTGAAAAACCATTTCAGGAGGACAGTCTTTTTGGCTGACTGTTGGGGGAACATGAAGACTGTGACCAGGAAAGGCAACTAAAGGCCTGGAAATAAATAAAATACAAATTAAAAAAACCCTTGGTTACCTACAACCTCCTTTAAAAATGCCTGCTACCCAGAAAAGGAAGAAGGTAACAAGGGTCATTATGCCAAGGAGCTGTAATTTTGTCAAATCTATCACTGAACTCAAAGACATCTCATTCATATTAAGCAGCAGTCATATGACTTAATTTGATAATTACAGTCTTGGCTGTGAAAAGTCCCTGAATGTAGGCTTGATCTTCAGAAGTGCTAAGTACCCACAGTGCCACCTGAATTTGTGGCTGCTCATTATAATTAATTTTTGAACTCTGATTTGGCATGGGCTGACTAACTTAACCACAACAATATTAATACAATGTAAAAAAGAATGACTTTTGTTTTGTTTTCATAAATCTATTGATGACTATCCAATTTCCAAGCTGAGTTATAAAATTCACAGACTGGTTTGGTCAGAAAATCCTTTGCAGGTAGTGATGGATCACATGAGGCATCCAAATGCTCATCTAAACTTTGAAACTCTCCAAGCACTGTTTCCGAGCTTCCTTCCTTCTTATCACCAACCACAAATTCTCTGCCACTTCTTTTGAGCAATCCTCCCATGAAAATGCACTCAAGACCCCTGCACCATAAAATCAACCCCTCCATAATGTCCTTTTATGATTCATTTGTAGACTGGTTTACTCCTTTGTGCAACATAAAGCCTTCACTGGACAGAGATGTAACTCATTCTTTTAACTCTCACTCTCCATTAGTGAGTAGGATGCAGGTGATTGTGCCTACTGGTTTGTGCAAATTAATCAGGAATCAAAGCCCAGGGTCTGAACTGGCAAGCCTGGGAGCAATCAGGAAAATGATCTGTCTCAGCCATGGCAAATACTTTGAACAGCCAGTGAGCTCCAGCTGCAACTGGGCTTAAGAGTCTGGTCTGCTGATTCTTCCAACCAATCAGGCGGTGTAGCTTATTAGGCTAGCTGCACTCATTAGCTTGCCTGGTGAGTGAATCTGCTGCAGATGACGATTCCTGACACACACCCTCAAATTAGATAATCTTTATTCAGTAGTACTAATAACAGCATTCTAGTTATGCCTATGTTGTGCTAGACACTGTCCACACACAGGAAGATCCAACACTCCTTCAGAAATCTTATGGTATAAAGCCTGATTGTTCAAATTGCTCCATGTTTGTAGATCTAGACTAGCATGAGGTTCTGTTAAAGACCTGGAGTTCTCATAGTCACAGGAGTCCACCTGACTAGACAAATTAGGACCAATGAACACAAACAACATATGAAGGGTGAGGAAAAAGGATGCAATCAAAAATATGTAAGCTCTTTATATGGGTTATACACTTTTCCAAAAAAGAATCAAAACTGCCCCTCAAGCCAATGGGGAGCCAATTGTTTATGTAGAATTATGTAGGCTAAGGTGGTATTGACTGTAGTCTTTTTAATCTATAGCAAAGATGCTGAATTTATACTGTATTGAAAGTTTGTTCTTATGGTAGATTAGCCTGATAATATATCAGGATATAGCAATGAAATGAGATCAATGTTAAGTATTTATGGGAATGCTACTGCAATTCTTTGGAAGAAAAACTGCACTAAGGGTGTGAGAGAGCTTTGTGGAATTAGTACAGAAAGCTGCAGGTAAACTATCCCTGCCTTCCGAGTGCACAGACACAAAACCAGATGGTGTTTTGCATTCACTTCAGAGTTGGACTATTTGCTGAGGCTCAGCCAGAAATTCACATGATGCCCAGTACACTCTAAAGAAACTGGTGTGTGATGTATTTGAAACTTTTTTCTTTTTTTCAACACTGTGGTCACAACTGAAGCATTAAGGGGTTGGGAGGCAGATGGAGACCTTCCCACATCTATACTAAAAATAATAATAATTTAAAAAGTAAGCATTTTTTCTAAGCACTCTTCATTTAAAACAAATATTTATACTCTTTTGATTGTGAAATGAAATTCAGGACCAAGTTTTCTGCTGCCTAGCTCCACCAACATTAGTGAAGATTTACTGATTTAAGCCAGCTGAGGGTCATGTGGTTTGAAATAGAGTTGTTGTTGTTTTGCCTTGCTCTGCTATCTAGTTATTTATCAGTAGTTTATTTAAGTATTGACCAGCCTGTAGTTGGATGATAGAGGTCATGTGATGCTTTTGTGAATAACTTGTAAACCAATGTCTAATTATGCAACTATCCAAATGCAAATTTTATCCCATCCAAATCCATTAATGCTGTAAAAACACAATATCCTCCTAACAAAGGAAAAGTATTAAAATTTCAGGGCTGAACTTTCTGCTTTGCTGAGTGGGGGAGCTCCAGTCCGAGCCAGGTGGGCATTTGTTCTTCCTCTAGTACTGGGGTCAGTTAGGGGCTATACCTGCCCAAGGCACAAGTCAGAGAAGCCACTAGAATGCTGTATCTTATGCCACCTGCAATGGACTGTTAGGTGCAGTGCAAAAGGATTTAAGTAATGCTGAGGACTGGGACCTCAGTTTGAATTTAGCTTAGTAACTTGTAGAACTAGGAAATCACAATTATTCCTGTGACAAGAAGCAGTGTCTGGTCTTAGAATCTATGAATCTCAACATATTACAGTTTAACTTCTCAGTTCCCAAGCAGAAGGTAAATGATGGTTGATAAAATACTTAGCCTCTCCGTACTGCATGTTCAGAATTCCCCAAACTTTTCCAAAACAGAGACAGGCTAAACTGAGATGCACTGCAGGAGGATTACTATACCACAGAGAGTAGTATAGTAATACCCATCTGCAGTACAGATACATTGTCAAAGCAAACTTATCCCTAACATAAGTGGTATGTGCAGGTATGTAACTGTATTTGGCCCCAAGCCAGTAATAGTATACAGTGCAGGCTGTATTTTTAAAGTCTTTGATGAATTACTGTTTTCTATTTGTATTAAGGGGCTAGTACATCCAGACTATGCTGATTTTCTTCACTGCATCTGAACTACTTTCTTTTAAGCTAAGGGCTTCTTACAAACATTTCTGAGTGGGTTCACATGATCCAGTGAAATAGAAATACTTATTGTTGTAACTTTTATTTTTCTCTCCCGGTAGCTGGCCTACAAACCCAACTGGAATTAATTTCCTCATAACAGGATTAAAAAGAAATGGCTTTTAATTATTTTAAATTTCAGTTTCCTGCTGTGTGGATTTTGCTTGTGCAACTGAGCGTGTGTGGACTGAAGCCCATTAAAATTTAGCAGTCCTGCCTTGGCTTATATTCAGAGCTCCTGCAGAGAAGACTCCAAGGAACGAGCAGTATTAGATAGGTTCAGAAACTGTGACAAAGTCTTAATAATATGTATTTTCTCTTCCTCACTTTGAAAATGTAGGACGCCTTCAGGTTTAGAACATTGTTCATGAATTATATCAGTAATGATGTATTTGTTTTGATGTCACATATTAAAAACAAACAAACAACCCCCCCAAAAAAAAATCTAGCTCTCATTTTGT
Organism: Gopherus flavomarginatus; assembly: GCF_025201925.1. Taxonomy (NCBI): domain Eukaryota; kingdom Metazoa; phylum Chordata; order Testudines; family Testudinidae; genus Gopherus; species Gopherus flavomarginatus. The sequence continues at coordinate 66,014,778 of NC_066623.1, forward strand.
TGCTTGCCTGTTTATCCATCTGTGATTTTAAGCTTCAAATATTAGTGGGGTCACTGGATGATTGAGGTGCTAAAGCAGCACTCAAGGATGATGACACCATTCAGAGAAGCTAAATGTATTCTTTGCATCAATCTTCAGTGCAGAGGATGTGAAGGAGATTGCCAAATCTGAGGTTTTTGTTTTCTGGGGTTTTTTAGGTGGCTGATCTGAGGAACTGTCCCAGATTGAGGTGTCAATAGAGGAGGTTTTGAGGGGAAATGATAAATTAAACAATAATAAATCACCAGGACAAGATGGTATTCTCCCAAAAGATCTGAGGAAACTCAAATATGAAATTGCAGTACTACTAACTGGTACGCAACTTATCACTTAAATTAGCTTCTATACCAAATGACTGGAGGATAGCTAGTGTGATGCCAATTCTTTTAAAAGGCTTCAGAGACAATCCTGGCAATTATAGACCCATAAGCCTAACTACAGTACCAGCAAACTGGCTGAAACTATATTAAAGAACATAATTATCAGACACATATATGAACACAATATGTTTTTGAAGAGTGAAATATCCCTTTTGTAAAGGGAATCATGCCTCACCAACCTATTAGGATTCTTTGATGAAGTCAACATGTGGACAATGGTGATCCTGTGAATCTAGTGTACCTGAACTTTCAGAAGATCTTTTATCAAAGGCTCTTAAGCAAAGTAGGCAGTCATGGAATAAGAGGGAAGGTCCTCTCATTGATCAGTAACTGATTAAAAGACAGGAAACAAATGGTAGGAATAAGAAGTCAGTTTTCAGAACTGACAACAGGATCTGTGCTGAGACCAGTGCTGTTCAATATATTCAAAAATGATCTGGGGAAAAGGGTAGACAGTGAGGTGGCAAAATTTGTAGATGATACAAAATTACTCAGAATAGTTAAGTTCAAAGCAGACTGCAAGATGTTACAAGGGTCTCTTCCAAAACTGAGTGACTGGGCAAAAAAATAGCAGATGAAATTCAGTGTTGATAAATGCAAAGAATGCACATTGGAAAACATAGACCCAACTATGCACACCAAAAGATGGGATTTAAATTAGCTATTACCGCTGAACAAAGAGATTGTGGAATCATTGTGGATAGTTCTCTGAAAATAGCTGCTCCATATATGATGGCTGTCACAAAAGCTAACTGAATGTTAGGAACTATTAGGAAAGGGTTATATAATAAGACAGAAAATATCATAATGCCATGAAATAAATCTATAGTTTATGCTTACATCTTGAATGCTGTGTGCACTTCTGGTAGTCCCATCTCAAAAAAAGAAAAAAAAAGGGGGGGGGGGTATGCTGGAATTGGAAAAGGTTCAGAGGAGGGCAACAAAAAATTACCAAGGTTATGGAACAGATTTCATATGAGGATAGATTTAAAAGACTTGGATTGCTCAGTTTGGAAAATGAATAAGGGGGGATATGATAGAGATTTATAAAATAATGAACAGTGTGGAAAAAGTGAATAAGGAGGTGTTATTTACTCCATCACATAACACAAGATCAAGGGGTCACCTAATGAAATGAATAGGCAGCAAATTTAAAACAAACAAAAAAGGATGTGCTGACTCACACAACACAATCACAAACTGTAGAACTTGTTGCCAGGGGATGTTATGAAGGCCAAAGGTATAACTGGGTTCAGAAAAGAATTACATAAATTGATGGAAAGTAGGTCCACCAATGGATATTAGCCAAAATGGCTGGGGATGCAACCCTAACTGCAAGAAGTTGGGTGTGGATGATGGGATGGATCACTCGATAATGGCCTTGTTTTGTTCATTCCTTCTGAAGCACCTGGCATTGGCCACTTCAGAAGACAAGACACTGGGTTAGATGGACCATTGGTCTGACCTAGCATGGCCATTTTTATGTTCTTATGGGTTTGATTCTGTATAACTACTGGCATTTATATAGCACACTGAGAAGCACCCAAGATTGCCCCATTCCTTATAGGCAGGAAAGAATACACCCAAGTGAATTCCATGCAGAGCTGTGCAAAACATTCACAATGAAACGCAAAGCCACAGGATCCACCTAGTAGAGGATGTTACAAACACAGTGTTCACACGAGATTCTTTTAAGACTTATAAAGTTTTCAAACCTTTTGAAAGAACCTTGATTTATGATTTTGTGGCGATATAATGTGCAATTTGTAGCTTATTTTTACAGTGATGTTTGCGGGGTTTGAATGTGGTATTTTTTTGTTTATTTTTTACTTTTCAATACCTTTATTTTGCAGAGTATTAATTATAATATGGAAACCAGGTTGATACACAGTAAAGGGCAGAAAAACAATTTCACATAATCACATTTTCTCTTAAAGATGAAACATTATATACTTAAAAAGAGTTAGCAATGAAAGAGAGTGAGTGGAAATAATGATTCATGATTTATTTTTGGTTACTGATGTTGGGGAAGTTCAGCTGCTTGAAGTAACTGGCTATTTCTAACCTTCTTGGACTACTCACGCTTCTTACAGTTTTATAAAGTTCTTCATGTAAGTGTCCTTGTCAATACAAACTTACTTGTTACAGATTTATGCATACACTTTGACCTTGATATTTAACTCTTTGCTTTGCCTTTTTATTTCTTATTAATCTTTTTTTTTAATTCTTTCAAAAAAGAAAGATGACTTTTAGTACAGTTTTTAAAAAAGCATGAATTTTTACTAGAGGGAAGTGCTATAATGATCAATATGCTAAGTGTTCCTATAATGTGACCTGATTCAGTATGCCCCTCATTTCGACAAAAATCAGAATTACAGTATGTTTTAGGTTTAGAGTAAATATGATTTTCCATCATCTACTTAAAGATAGAAGTGGTACTAGATCACAGAGGGTCAGTAAAAGTATATATGTAGAACAGCAGTATAGCTTTTTCCAGCATTGTATCATCCTATAATAGCTGGCCCAAGTCTATTAATTCAATAGTGAATATTCTTCAGAGGATGGGAGTCCAATTCCCTATATAATATTAGTCACAGGATATTTGGAAAGAGACCAACCAAATTCTTTTTTTTTTCTTTTCCCCCTTTTCCAAAATGGGATGAATTTGCGACAAAAATGCAAGTTTGTCTGAAATTACAAACCCAATTCCTTGAACAGTAATTATAACGTGATACCTTGAACTCTATGGTGTGAAATTTTTTCCCATAATATTTTGCATTGTTCTGTCACAAAACCAATCCAACTCAGCTGTTGTTATTGAACTTTTTTTTTTCTTTGGGATTTATTGAAATTTTAAGCAAAACTCAAACTGTCAGTTTGCACAGATTGAAACCAAAGAAAATGTTCACGTGAATCCCTTAACCAAAACTATTGAGTTTACCCAGCTCTAGCTATAATGAATATTTATCTGTACTCAGTGAGGAATAGACAGCTAGAAGGATATTGAAGCAGAGATCTGACGGAGAGAGAAAACTAGGAAGTAACAGCACAAAAGAACTCTGATAATCATGGTTGAAATTGATCACTTGAACATTATACTTTTTGTGTTGTGGGAACTTTTATAAGTAATACATTTGGGACTGAGATATCTCTGTTAAGCCTCCTTCATCCATAAATCCAGCCACATTGCTATCAATTCCAACTGCGTGTGTCTTCACTAGAACACTGGAGTCATGTTAACTAAAGTAATATTGGCCATGACTTTGTAATCCATATAGTCAGAGATAAATCACGTTTTACAACATTAACAATTGTTCATTGGTAAACCATACTAAAATCAGACTTTACCTGCAAGCTCCTGGTTTGATGTTAAACACAACTTTTCTCTGTTTATCTGTAGTGGTCAATATCATATTAGTTAACTCACCTCCTCAAGTCATGCTCTATGTCAATGTAATTTTCTAGAAAAGACAAGCCACCTGTCATATCTACTTGATGGTTCTTAAATTTGAATTATCCTTAGCCTATCTGTATGGATCTCCCACATTGAGGGTGGATGATCTGTGTATGTAGAGAGACTGCAGAATACCAAAGTTTAGTACTACTTACTGATCCAAATGGAGAATTGTTTATTTTCTGAACTAGCACTGATTTCCAATTAAGTTAACATTTGTTTTGTATGCATTTTGTGACAATGTAATCATTTTCAGTTATCCTATTCCTACAGATGTATGAAAACAGCACAATACAGTTTCAAACTTATGAGCAACAGCCTACATTTGAAATAATAAGTGGATCACCTCCCTCTTATTACATGTTGCATTTAGACATGTCAGTTTCTTGAGAATGCCTTTTCATGAATTCAGGCCATAGAAAAAACCATGTGATACAAAGATATGGAAAAGTACAAAAGTAAAATCCCTGCAAGCTGCATGGAAACTTTTTTAAGACATTGTAATAGAGGCTCAATTTAATTGTATACCCCAATTTAAAAAACATAGGAAAAGAACCAAAAAAGATCCACCATGGTTAAACAACAAAATAAAAAAAGCAGTGAGAGGCAAAAAGGCATCCTTTAAAAAGTGGAAGATAAATCCTAATGAGGAAAATAGAAAAGAGCATAAACTCTGGAAAATGAAGTGTAAAAATATAATTAGAAAAAACAAAAGGATTTGAAGAACAGCTAGCCAAAGACTCCAAAAGTAATAGCAACTTTTTTAAATACATCAGAAACAGAAAGACTGCTAAACAACTAGTTTGGTCACTTGACAATTGAGGTGCTAAAGGAGCACTCAAAGACAATAAGGCCATTGTGGAGAAACTAAATGAGGTCTTTGCATCGGTCTTCACTGTTGAGGATGTGAGGGAGATTCCCAAACCTGAGCCATTCTTTTTGCATGACAGATCTGAGAAACAGTCCCAAATTGAGGGGTCATTAGAGGAGGTTTTGGAACAAATTGATAAACTAAACAGTAATAAGTCTCCATGACCTTATGGTATTCACCAAGGGTTCTGAAGGAATTCAAATCTGAAATTGCAGGACTAGTAACTGTCATCTGTAACCTATCATTTAAATCAGCTTCTGTTCCAAATGACTGGAGAATAGCTAGTGTGACACCAATTTTTAAAAAGGGCTCCAGAGGTGCCCCTGGCAACTACATGCCAGTAAGCCTCACTTCAGTACTGGGCAAACTGGTTGAAACTGTCATAAAGAACAGAATTGTCTGACACATAGATGAACATAATTTGTTGGGAAGTAGCATGGTTTTTGTAAAGGGAAATCATGCCTCATCAATCTACAGGAATTCTTTCATTAGGTCAACAAACATGCAGACAAAAGAGATCCAGTGGATATAGGGTATTTAGATTTTCAGAAAGCCTTTGACAAGGTCCCTCACCAAAGGCTCTTAAGCAAAATAAACAGTCATGGCATAAGAGGTAAGGTTCTCTCATGGACTGGTAGCTAGTTAAAAGATAGAAAACAAGGGTAGGTATAAATGGTCAATTTTGAGAATGGAGAGAGGTTAATAGTGGTGTCCCCCAAGGATCTGTACTGGACCCAGTCCTATTTAACATATCCATACATTACTGGAAAAAGGGGTAAAGAGTGAGGTGGCAAATTTGCAGATAATACAAAACTATTCAAGATAGTTAAGTCCCAGACAGACTGTGAAGAGCAACAAAAGGATCTCACAAAACTGGGTGACTGTGCAACAAAATGGCAGATGAAATATAATGTTAATAAATGCAAAGTAATGCACATTGGGAAACATAATCCCAACTATACATATATAATGGTGGGGTCTAAATTATCTGTTACCACTCAAGAAAGAGATCTTACAGGCATTGTGGATAGTCCTCTGAAATCATCTACTCAATGTGCAGCAGCAGTCAAAAAAGGTTCAGAAAAGGGCAACAAAATGATTGGGGTATAGAACGGTTTGTGTATGAGGAGAGATTAATAAGATTAGGACTTTTCAGCTTGGAAAAGAGATGGCTAAAGAGAGATATGATAGAGGACTATAAAATCATGAATGGTATAGAGAAAGTAAATAAGGATGTGTTCTTTACTCCTTCTCATAATACAAGAACAAGGGGTTACCAAATGAAATTAATAGGTAGCAGGTTTAAAACAAACACAAGGAAGTATTTTTTCATGCAACATACTGTCTGGAACTCCTTGCCAGACGGTGTTGTGAAGGCCACTGTTATAATGGCCTTATAAAGGGAGCTAGATAGATTCATGGAAGATAGGTCCATCAATGGCTATTAGCCTGGGTGGGCAGGAATGGTGTCCTTAGTCTCTTTTTGCTGGAAGCTGGTATTTGGTGACAGGGCATGGATCACTTGATGATAACCTGTCTTTCCATTCTCTTTAGGGCACCTGCCATTGGCCACTGTCAGAGGACAGGATACTGGGCTTGATGGACTTTTAGTCTGACCCGGTATGGCCATTCTTATGTTATTAAGCTGGTCCATTTCTGAGGAAGAATTATTCAGAACAATTCTGTAAGTGCTTACACAGGCTACACTTTCAAAGCTGATAATTATTTAATAAAATTTTCTGTAGCTGGTAGTGCTCAGCTAATTGGAAAAGAAGTTGCATTATCATTCCCCATCTGTGGTTGTATCAGAGTTGTAGTTTGGGCTAATAATTGGCAATATGGTTGTTGCTGTAAGGCACTATCAGGCCCTGTAGACATGACATTACATGACCTTTTTTAATTAACTCCCAGAACTGGATCTCATCTTAAAAACATACATTTTTGTGTCATTTAAATCAGTTAAAAACATTACTGTTTTTATTCAGTTGCATCCACATGTTAACTCAGTGTTTGCTTTCTGGTTTATAAATGATTACTTTAAAACCAACACTAATTTTATATATACCTAGAAATAGAGGTAAAGAAATATATAATTCACATGGTACCAACATTCCCACTGGTAATCTGTTATTCCTTCTCCTATCTCTCTAGAAGGAGAACTGCAGGCTTAAACCTTCTAACTGCATCTCCATCATCACTATTCAACTTCACTGCAATATCATGAAGGGCTGTTCTGGGCAGATGGGTGGCAGGGCTAGTGAAAGTAATAAAGTAAAGCAGTGAAAGAGAGAATTCTCAACTATACTGATTTTTTTTCTCTCTTTCTGTAATGGATCTCCTCACACCAGCAGTACACAAACTACCATGTATATTTGGCACGTAATTTCAGCTGTCAGGTATCTACGCTCAGATTTAATACACAATCACTAGACCTAGATGAAATTTCAGAATATTAACGTTGGTGTTCTGGCCAGACTCCAACATAAACTATATCAACCTAAATTGACCCCTGTTATTCAAATTGGACAAGAATGATCAAAAACCTCACCATTCAGTAGTCCAAGTGCATAACTTATTTTTTTAGCCTGGCTTTCCTCCTTTGCAACATAATATATATATATACTTGCATTAACTTTGTTTTACAGTATACGCCCTGTAGTGGTGTGGTCACCCTGCTCAGGTCCAGAGAGGTTAAAAATAGCCCTGCGAGGAGGCTGTAGCTGCAGAAATCAGCTTTTAGGCTGGGCTGATTGGAGGAAGTGGCTGCAGCTGGGGCCACAACCCAAACAGACTCAGCTGGCCCTATAAAGTCAGAGAAGCCAGAGAGTTTCCGTCTGTCTGTAGAGGGGGAAGGACCTGGCTGCAGGGAGCTAGAGACAGGGTACCTGAGTGGAGCAGGGCTGGGGAAAGGCAGAGGAGATTGGGAGCTCCATCCTGGAAAGCCCCAGGCTGCAGCCTAGCAGAAGGCAACAGGTACTGGGGGTTGCAGAGGGCAGCCCAGGGGTAGGCTAAGGCAGCTGGTCCAAATCCAGCCTTGCCAGTGATGAGTAGGCTGATACTGCAGTCTGCCCCAGGTTGTGGGGGCTTAACAACGACTGGCAGTAGCCATATACTGAGGTGAGGTGGGGATAGTGGGTGGGAGTTCCCCTGGGAGGGGGAGACCCTGAGAGAAAGGGGTTACTGCCAGGGGGAAGCACCCCAGGTAAAAGGAGCACCGGGTCTGGGGAGGGACACGGGGTCTAACAGCAAGAAACGAGTGGATCACCAGCCTCCAGAGGAAGCTCTGGAGGCTGGAAATTGAGCTAATTCCCTGAGAGACCAGCAGGTGGCACCGCAGGGGTGAGTCTGCATGCTTACACTCCCGTTTATCCAAAACCGTATTATCTGAATCTCTCTCATTCTCTAATATGAGACACATGCCACCTTACAGTCTGATTAGCAGCTATTTAAAAAGGCCTCTTCAGTAATTGCTGATCATTAGCAGCTGCTCAAGCACTGTGGTACAACATAAAATAAAGCAGTAAAATTACTGGATTAAAAGATAGCCTTAATGTGGATGAAACACAGACAGCATGTGCTTGATATTGAGCAGGAGCTCAGAGTATTCAAGTGCCTTGATAATGGGGAGAAGGTTGTAGATGTGGCCCAAAAGTTCAGCATTGGTAATGCCATGCTATGCAATATTTGCAGTGCATGAGGAAAGCTGAGAGAGTATGCCTCTATCATGGATTGCTCTGATGGTCCCAGTCACTGCAAAAGCATGAAGAGCCACAGAGAGGAGGCTCTGGATAAGGGTCTATACATTTTGGGTTGTTCAAAATCAAGTTAGGTCTAGAAATGGAGGTGCCCCTATCTTAAAGTAAAAAAGCTACCCACTTCCACCAGAGTCTAAAGGGTGTGGCGAACACTTTTGGTACCAGTGAGGGATGGCTAAGAGCTACTACACTAGAAGCACTATAGCAACACAGCTGCCTCCATATAGCTATGATACTGTAGCACATCTGGTCAAGATGCTCTACGCCCATGGGAGGGAGGTCTCACTCAGCATAATAAAACTACCTCCATGAGAGGCAGTATCTATATTGTTAGGAAAAGCTCTCCCACGGACATAGCACTGTCCACACCAGTGCCTAAGTCACTGTAACTTACATCGGGGGGTGGCTGCTACATACCTCTGAGCGACATAAGTTATACTGACATAAATGATAGTGTATACAATCCCTTTGTCATTTGAAGAAGTGGCTTGGCATGAAGTAACTATCTGATTGTTTGCCTGCCTGCACTACAAACATTGTCCCATTTAGAAAAAATAGTTCTATGAACTGATGCAGTTAGGGTCTGAATACTGACCAAAACTACAATGAACACCAAACAGGTGGTTATTAAACCTCCCACAGCATACTATTCTCCTTATGGACAATTCATGCATCCACTCCTATTATAATCAGCTCACTTCCATCAGTGGAGATGTCCAGTGGTTATTTTTGCCTGTCAACACAATCTCAAAACTCCAACCTATGGATGATGGAATTTTAGCAACCCTGCTTGTGCAGAGCTAAACTGTTGGCTAAATTCCTTGCTGAAGGTTGAGCAGCTGACCCTGACACATTTGGTTAAGAAGCTAACAATAAAAAAATACCTGCTGGATTTTGACTGAATCATGGTCTGAAGTTCAGAAGGAAACAATAGCTCGGTGTTGGGAAAAATCAAAGGCCCTACGCAAACTCAAATCTGAGCTGGTTACACTGTCGCAGGAGAATGAGGCAAAAAATGCCTTGCATGCAATTGCTGAGCAGATATAATGGGAACCAGAGGCTGTCCAAGGATGGGCTGACTGTGATGTACAGGACAAGGGTTATTGTGATCAATTGGATGAAAACTGTAACATTGCCTAGAAAAACACTGAGGTTATGGACCCAGCTGAGGAGGTGGAGGATTCAAAGGTAGCAGCACCTTTGGATCAATTACTGACAGCCTCCAAGTAGTTGCCTCATTTAACAAGTGCTTACTCTGGATGGAAGGTCAGAGAACACTGACCAGCTGCACACCTTGCTCCTATGAAAGCTACACGTACAGGCGGTATAAAAAATAAATAGCAGTAAAAAATAGGCTGCTGTGACAGAATTCTTTGCTGTATTGTAGCTGATGACTGTGACTGCCCATGAGTCTTTACAGGGTGCTTTGTGCATACTAGCATTCCCTAGCAACCTAATTTGTTCGTGTTCATCTACTTTTCAGTAAATGTGCATTCTTTTAATAAAATACAGTAAGTGATAGTCTGACATCTTATTTTTGTTTCCTCCACTGCTTATTCAATGACCTCTTGATTAGGTGGTCTTCCAGTTATCCAAATTAAAATGGTCCTCCATACTATTCAGATAAATGAGAATATTGTATATAACTGGCAAGTGTCAACTGTCTTTGCCTTTATAAAGACTCTAAAGTATATTGTTCCTTCAGTGAAGTCCTGTAAACGCTTCTGATGCTATAAACATTCACTATCAGGTGTAATAATTAGCACTGTGTGTAGTGCCATGGACTGACAATGGTAAACACTATTCTAATAGTAAACTTCTCTTTCATTGGCTCATATCCCAGTGATTAGGAGCAGAGGAACCAGGTAAAGTGTTTCTATCCTGCAAATGGGTGGTGGTTGAGAGTACAATTATTAGAAGTTTTCTCACTTTTATTTAAATAATTTCAGTCTGCTTCAGTTAATTAAACCATGAAGGATATAGATGATCTGAAAAATTAAAATCAGTTTAGTTGAGATTTTATTAACTATAACTAAGAAAAACTGTTAGGAGAAAAAAGAATACAGACGATGATATACAATATTACAATACAATAACATTTCTGAAAGGAAGAAAATGCCTCATTAGAAAATCTTAAAACAGATCTGCTTTTGTTATTGCCTTGACAGTTAATGGAAGCTATAAACATATACATTTATGTTAATTTTCTGGAATTGCAGCCAAATGAATAGAAAACTATATAATGCTTTACTTTTTTTCAATACTGAAAACTCACTTTAAGTGGCATCATAAAAATCTAAGCTCAGGCAATTTTTCAGAATTAGTGTGATCAAAGCTGTCATACTAGCAAAGCAGCATAAATGTCTGTGCATTTTTGAAGCATGGTCAGATTTTGCCATTCTGTAATTGCTTGGTGATTTTGAAAAAGTAAATTAAAAAGAATAAGTTGAAACATTCAGGATCTCGCAAATGAAATCTTCTATTTTTAAATATTTTTTTGTGGCAAATAAAGTATTGCATCAATTCCAAATGCTGGGAATTACATGTATTTTCAAATGTTCCTGATATTTTCCTTTACTTAATGCCATATAATAACAATGACCTATGCATTTTAGCCACATTAAATAACAAGACATGAAATTCCTTTCAGCCTAGAAAATTTCAGAAAGCCTAATTAAGTCTTCAGCATTCACACTTTTTGTGTCTGCTGAACTGAATATCAATCTAAATGAAGTGGGCATTAGGTCCATTAGAACTGTAACTACGCTATTTGTTCTGAAGAATTGTCATGTTTTAAAATAACTCTTTGTCAATCATAAAACTTCTCTTTGTGCGGCATACTATACGTGTATATCATCCAACATTTATTAAGGAAATAAAATTTTAATTGTTAGAAGAAAGTGACATAAGGAAACAGTGTAATGGAATACAAAATAAAAAATAAATTCATAAATCAGAATGCAATTATGACTGAATTCAACATTCGTTGAGCACCTACTAGTGGGAGTTTTGTGTGTGCAAGGAATGCAGGATCAGATCAGTAATGACATGAAGGAGAACAGTTTCTTTTCAACCATTGACCACGTGATATGTTTGTTTGCAGAAAATTGTTACTTTGTTCCCAAATACAATGCATTTTGCAGATAAAATGAATTGCAGAATTTAGCTTTATTATAATAAACACCATAATGAGGCTTGTAACCATATTTATGCATGAGTGATTGAACTGAGTGTATCTCGTACTATAAAAATATAAAATTCAAGGTGCTTGTACTACAGATAAATTATAAAGGTTCATATCTGACAAAAGTGAGCTAAGTAAGTTATATCAACAATCTCATATTAATTTCAGTGCTAACTATCTCTTTCATCCAAAATGCTATTTTGAAAATAGAACTTTATTTTTGTTTGTTAGAAGGATGGATAAAATGATCTGAGTTCACAAAAATCCCAGTCAATTGTTACACACTCTAGGCATGGTTCAGATCCCACTGAGGTTAATGGAAAGACTCCCATTGGCTTCAGTGGATTTGGATCAGACGTTTTAAGCTTTATATAAGTGCCATAGGACATGGTGCTGTCATACTATATTATGGGAATTTACCCAAAGGAAAGTGTGTGTGCATAGGTTTGTCTTTTTGACCACAAGAATATGGAGTGAAATGGGAGGGGAACATATTCATACAGGACTTTGTCATGCCATTAAATAAATAATGCCTTCAAGATAAACATATTGGTCTCCCAAATGACTGTATAGTCATTATTAATTATTTATTTGAATTGCGACAGAACCTAGGAAGCTGTATCATCAGCCAGGAAACTCTGTGGTGCTAAATGCTGTAAGAACACATAACAGAAAGCTGGCCCCTCCTCCAAAGAGCCTACAATTAAATTGCCTAATCCATTCTCTTTTCCTTTCCGTCCTGCTCACTCTTGACTATTTCCTTCTCATTTTGGACTGCAAGTGCAACATGATAGGGAATGCCTTTATTTAATCCCTGATCCTACAGACATTCATGTGCATGCTTAAGATAGCTTTCCCATCCTGACTTTGTATGATTCTGGAAGACAACTACCTCTGAGCTAAATTAGGTTTATTGCTTGTGTCTGTCCATATGTCTTCAAATAATCATTCAGGCAACAAAAATGACTTAAGTAAAATGCATATTAAACATTTTTAAGGAGCTGTATCATATTAGAGTAAACACTGTTTTCCCAGCCCTCTTAAGCTACATATCACCCATATTGATGCACTTGCAATTTGTAAAATTCAGACTGACATTAATCCCACAAAATGCATAGACTTTTCATAAAGGGATCATGTTTTTGACTGAGGAGATCTGTACACTTGTAATTGTCCACAGTGAAAAGATCAGGTTGTGATATATCACAAAACATCTTCATTTTTGTTTCTTTCATGGTTGCTTTTATTTAAGGGAAATCAAGGCTCTTCTTCTTCTTTGATTTTTGCAGTGGGTCTCATTCCTGATTTATATATTGCTTTGTTTTATTATGAATGGTATAACTGTCTGATGTAACTTGGATATGCACTAAACCACAATTAAGAGTAAATTTTTTTCTAGTGTGGTGTCAGAGGAATTTGCTCCTTAAATTAACAAATAATGAAGGTAATTGAATGGAACTTCTCAATATATTTAGGAGTGATAAGAAGAAAGGAGGTTTAGTCTTAGCTGTCCTGCATCTTGGCAAATGCTGGACCTCCTGCTCCTATGTCAGCATGACTATGTTAACCGATGAGTGACCCACCTTTGACAGAATGGTACATCTTCCAGCATTATGACTTATTTGTAGAATTCCTAGACAGAAGAGAAGCCACACAAAGGTTTCAAAGCTGTGGATCAAGGCAATACAAAATTATAGTATAGATAAGTAGGATGGCATAGCAGACTGATAATTAGATCTGGAATCTTTATCTGTTATTTAGACTGTAATACCCCTCTGGCATAGAGACCATTGTTTTTTGTTCAATATTTGTACAGAGCATAACAAAATGAGGTCTGATCTATTTAGGACCGCAGCTCCTAAGCATTATGGTAATACTAATAAGTAATAAATAATTATCATTATTTGTATTGCCATTGTACCTAGAATTCCCAGCCATGGGCCAGGACCTTGTTGTCCTAGGCATTGTATAAATATAGAACAAAAAGATGATGAGATCAAATTCAGCCACATGTAGTAAAGTCAAATTTTACATTTGAAGTCAATGGATAGACCTCTGTCAATTTCAGTGGGCTTTGGATCAGGCCCTCTGTAACTTGGAAGTGAATATTTAAAACAAATGATAGAGACCAGTAGTATTTCTCTGGATTCTCTGTCTATAGAACAAATCATTGCTCTAGTAGAGTTACCAGTTGGACACTTTCCTGTCCCCACCCATATTTACAATACACAAACTCTGACAATGGTCACCACTAAAATACCTACAGTTTTGTCTTTGCAAATGTCATTAGTGCTGCTAAGATACTTAGTACAGGGAATACTTAGGAAATAGCAAAAATGCTGGAGTTAAACTAATTTATAGAAAAAAGCCAGTATCAAGATTGCAATGATAATCATTGTAACTCTTTGTTTGCTGAATGTGTGCAAATTGTGTTGAGAGTCTTTTTTTGCACTGAATTTTTTGCTATTAGAAAAACCAGTACTTTAGAAGCATAAAGGGCTTTTTGCAGTACTATCATGCATTGATTTTTCAAATAGCTGTCTATTATAAACACTGACATAAAACTGACAAATCATCATTAATACTTAACATACTAAGAATAAATTAATCACTCAACCAGTTATTTTCTGACTGTAAAAAGCTGGGTTTACTCATGCAATGTCTGTTTAATTTCAATGTGCAAATAGAATGTAAGCGCTGATTCCACTTAACAGTGGATTATCTATATGATGTATTTTTATTTTATTTATGGCCTGCTCATAAAGTCCACTCTTGACATTATTATCTGATTGTTATGGGTGAGCTTTTAACCTTTATACTGATGGAATTTTTACAGCCTGTCAGAAAATGAATAAATATTTTAAGAACTGTCCATAAAACTGTTTAGTTTACATGTGGCTTTGGGTTTGGTTTCCTGCTGCTCCTTCTATGCTTCAACTTTAATTGGAGGAACAAAATCTTTTCTTTTTTTCCTGGCTCAGGGATAAGTGGAAGAGGGAAAAAATGCTAAACGCTAGGAGATGTTCTTAGTCTCCATATTCATATGAGGCTAGACTGTGCCCTTGTTTTATTCAGCTAAGTTTGTGGGTAAGTGCCCCACCAACCTCTTGTTCATCCAATTAGATCTTGAGTCCAGGTCTGGTGCTGAGTTCAGCTCCTGCTTTCTGGACACTCTCCGCTGTGAGAAAATGGGCAAAATGTAGGGTAGGGATGAGTAGACCAAGCAAGAGGAGGAGGAAGTAAGCTGCACTCTCTCAAGGCCTGCAGTAACTTACTCACCCCCACCTTCCCCAGAGTAAGAGGAGAGCAGGGGCAGAATTGCAATTTGGAATCATAATTCCTTCCCAGGGCTGCTTTTGGGACAGCTCAGTTGCACAACATCTATTCCTGAGAGCTAAACGTAAATGTTCAATCTACCCCATGTATGCAGAGATCAGGCAATACCCTCACCAAGTGACTATTCAGGGCAAGGGAACTATCGTGACAAAGCACCCAGCAAGAAGCTGTTCCTAAACATGAAAGGAAATGGTGACGTCTCCTCTGAAATCATTTGCAATTTATTGAGATTGTAGGATTGCCAACTTTCTACTCACACAAAACCGAATACCCTTGCCTTCCTAGCCATTACCTCCAAGGCCACGCCCATATCCCTCCACTTCTCCTAGGCCCTACCCCCCACTCATTCCATTCCCCTTCCTCTGTCACTCGTTCTCCCCACCCTCTTGCTCATTTTCACCTAGATGGCTCAGGGAACTGGAGTGCACAAGGGGATGAGGGCTCCGCCTCAAGTTGAAGGCTCCAGAGGGGGGCCAGAAATGAGGAGCTCAGAGTGCAGGAGGTGGCTCCATGCTGAGGCAGTGGGTTGGGATGTGAGGGGAGGTGAGGGCTCCAGCTGGAGGTGCAGGCTCTGGGGTGTGGCCAGGGATGAGGGGTTTGGGATACAGGAGCAGGCTGTGGACTGGGGATGAGGGGTTTGGCATGTGAAGAGGGAGCAGGGCTGGGGCAGGGGGTTGGGGTATGGGGGTGGGAGTGAAGGCTCTGGCTTGGGATGCGAGCTCTTTGTTTGGGGTGCAGGATGCTTCGGGCTAATATTGAGGGGTTTGGAGGGCGGGACTGTGCTTAATTGTTTGAAAAGTGTGAATTGAGAGTGCTTTGTTTCAGGTGGGCCTTGAGTGGGCCTGATTGTTATAAAAAGGCAGCCAGTTGTGAACCAGCTGAGCGGCCAACAGCAGAGAAGCTAACAGAGGGAGTTTGACTGGGAGTTTGCTTGTGGAGAGCCCACTGAGGCTTTCATATTGCAGGCTTCTCTGACCAGTTACTGCAACAGCTAAGGAAGCTTTTAGAAGGAAGGTAATATGGATGGTGAGAGATGAGCTTTTGTGATTTGCACAGGATGTGCCAGGTTTGTCTGTCTTCCACAGGACAGAAGTGACTTTGTCTGCACAAAGGGCAAGCTGGTCTCCATATTGAAAGAGAAGGTTTGAGGTCTGGAGAAACAAATATCAACCTTGTGTTGCATAAGAGACAATAAAGATTTCCTGGACAGATGTCAGGATATGCTTCTACTGGCACAACATTCTGAAGAGTCAAAGCAGGCTGCGCAGCAGGGACAGAAGGATGGTGAACAAAATTGGCAGTATATGGCCTCCAGAAGAAGAGGAGTATCCATATACGAGCAATGCAGATACAGATGAGAAACCATTTTCATGTTCTCTCCACAGGTACTAATGCAGAGGGTAATGATACTTCTGAGGGAAGGGATCAGAAGGAGACCTCATCGACCGGAAGTGCATGAAATGCACTGTCCTAGGGATGGAGGTTCCATGATCACCACTCCCAAGAGAAGGAGGTTGGTGGCGGTGGTCGAGGACTCCCTCCTAAGGAGGACTGAGTCATCTGTCTGCCATCCCGACCGGGAAAACCGAGAAGTGTGCTGCTTGTGAGGAGCTAGGAATCACGATGCAACAGAGAGACTGCCAAGACTCATCAAGCCCTCAGATCATACCCCTTCCTACTTCTCCACATGGGCACCAATGATACTGCCAAGAATTACCTTGAGTGGATCACTGCAGACTACATTGCTCTGGGAAGAAGGATAAAGGAGTTTGAGGCACAAGTGGTGGTCACATCTATCCTCCCTGTGGAAGGAAAAGGCCCAGGTAGAGACCGTCAAATCATGGAAGTCAGTGAATGGCTAGCAGGTGGGGTCAGAGAGAAGGCTTTGGATTCTTTGACCAAAGGATGGTGTTCCAATAAGGAGGATTGGTTGGCAGAGATGGGCTCCACCTAATGAAGAGAGGGAAGAGCGTCTTCACAAGCAGGCTAGCTCACCTAGTGAGGAGGGGTTTAAACTAGTTACACCAGGGGAAGGAGACCAGAGTCCTGAGGTAAGTGGGGAAGTAGGATACCAGGAGGAAGAACGAGCAGGAGAGCACAAGAGGGGAGGACTCCTGCCTCATCCTGAGAAAGCAGGACAATCAGCAAGTTATCTTAAGTGCCTATACACAAATGCAAGAAGTCTGGGAAATAAATAAGAACTGGAAGTACTGGCACAGTCAAGGAATTATGATGTGATTGGAATAAGAGACTTGGTGGGATAACTCACATGACTGGAGTACTTATCATGGATGGATATAAACTGTTCAGGAAGGGCAGGCAGAGCAGAAAAGGTGGGGGAGTTGCATTGTATGTAAGAGAGCTCAGAGCTCCAATATGAAACTGCAGAAAAACCTGAGTGTCTGGATTAAGTTTAGAAGTGAGAGAAACAAGAGTGATGTCGTGATGGGAGTCAGCTATAGACCACCAGACCAGGGGGATGTGGTAGAAAAGGCTTTCTTCAGGCAACTAACAGAAGTTACTAGATCACAGGCCCTGGTTCTCATGAGGGACTTCAGTCACCCTGATATCTACTGGGAGAGCAATACAGCAGTGCACAGAACCCAGGAAGTTTTTGGAAATTGTAGGGGACAATTTCCTGGTGCAAGTCCTGGAGGAACCAACTAGGGTCAAAGCTCTTCTTGAGCTGCTGCTCCCAAACAGGGAATAATTAGTAGAGTAATCAAAAGTAGATGGGAACCTGGGAGGCGGTGACCATGAGATGGTCAAGTTCACGATCGTGACACAAGGAAGAAAGAGCAACAGAATACAAACCTCAGGGGAAGTGTGGTCCCCTTACTGAATGGGGGAGGCAAACTAGTGATAGAGGATGTAGAAAAAAGCTAATGTACTCAACGCTTTTTTGCCTCTGTCATGAACAAAGTCAGCTCCTAGACCACTGCACTGGGCAGCACAGTATGGGGAGGAGGTGACCAGCCCTTTGTGGAGAAAGAAGTGGTTCAGGACTATTTAGAAAAGCTGGACAAGTTGTAGACTATCAGGGTTGGAAGGGACCTCAGGAGATCATCTAGTCCAACCCCCTGCTCAAAGCAGGACCAATCTCCAATTAAATCATCAAATCAGTTTTTGCCCCATATCTCTAAACTGCTCCCTCAAGAGTTGAGCTCATAACCCTGGGTTTAACAGGCCAGTGCTCAAACCACTGAGCTATCCTTCCCTGACTAACCTAATTGCCTTCGATGATGAGATAGCTGGCTCTGTGGCTGAGGGGAAAATAGTGGATGTGTTATTCCTTGACTTTAGCAAAGCTTCTCCCACAGTATTCTTGCCGACAAGTTAAAGAAGTATGGGCTGGATGAATGGACTATAAAATGGAGAGAAAGCTGGCTAGATCTTTGGGCTCAGCGGGTAGTGATCAAAGGCTCGATGTCTAGTTGGCAGCCAGTATCCAGCAGAGTGCCCCAGGGGTTGGTCCTGGGGCTGGTTTTGTTCAGTATCTTCATTAATGATCTGGAGGATGACATGGATTTCACCCTCATCACGTTTGCAGATGACACTAAACTGGGAGGAGTGGTAGATACACTGCAGGGTAGGGATAGGAAACAGAGGGACCAAGACAAATTAGAGGATTGGGCCAAAAGAAACCTGATGAGGTTCAACAAGGACAAGAGTAGAGTCCTGCCCTTAGGAAGGAAGAATCCCATGCACTCACACTGACTAGGGACCGAATGGCTAGGTAACAGTTCTGCAGAAAAGGACCTAGGCATTACAGTGGACAAGAAGCTGGATATGAGTCAACAGTGTGCCCTTCTTGCCAAGAAGGCTAATGGCATTTTGGGCTGTATAAGTAGGAGCATTGCCAGCAGATTGAGAGACTTTTTGGCAACAAGGGCACACTGACTCATATCCAGCTTCTTGTCCACTATAACCCCCAGGTCCTTTTCTGCAGAACTGCTACCTACCCATTCGGTCCCTAGTCGGTGGAAGTGCATGGGATTCTTCTTTCCTAAGGGCAGGACTTCTATTTGGCATTGGTGAGGCCTCATCTGGAGTACTGTGTCCAGTTTTGGGCCCCACACTACAAGAAGGATGTGGAAAAATTGGAGAGTCCAGTGGAGGGCAACAAAAACAATTAGGGGGCTGGAGCATATGATTTATGAGGAGAGGATGAGGGAATTGGGATTATTTAGTCTGCAGAAGTGTAGAATGAGGGTGGGATTTGATAGCTGCTTTCACTACCTGAAAGGGAGTTCCAAAGAGGATGAATCTAGACTGTTCTGAGTGGTAGCAGATGACAGAACAAGGATTAGTGGTCTCAAGTTGCAGTGGGAGAGGTTTAGGTTGGATATTAGGAAAAACTTTTTCACTAGGAGGGTGGTGAAGCACTGGAATGGGTTACCTAGGGGAGGTGGTGGAATCTCCATCCTTAGAGGTTTTTAAGGCCCAGCTTGACAAAGCCCTGACTGGGATGATTTAGTTGGGAATTGGTCCTGCTTTGAGTAGGGGATTGGACTAGATGACCTTCTGAGGTCCCTTCCAACCCTGATATTCTTTGATTCAATTAAGGGTATCAGGGCTTGGGCAGGGGGTTGAGGCCCAGGAGGTGGTCAGGAGTACAGGATCCAGCCAGCACTTACCTCAAGCAGCTCGTGAAATCAGCAGCATGTTGTCCAGGTGGCTCTGTGTGCTGCACCATCCATGGGTGCCACCTCCACATCTCCCATTTGCCTCAGTTCCTGGCCAATGGCAGCTGCAGGGGTGATGCTTGGGGCAGGGGAAGCATGCGCAGCCTCTTGTCTGCCCCTACACATTGGAGCTGGAAGGGGGACATGCCAGATGCTTCCCAGGAGCCATGCAGCATGGAGGCTAGCTGGGAGCTTGCTAAACCCACCAACCAGTCAACGACCCAGTCAGTGATGCTGACTGGAGCTGCTAGGATCCCTTTTTTACCGGGTGTGCCCGTTGAAAACCAGATACCTGGTCACCCTATGAGAGTGGTAGTGGCAAAATGCATTCATGTTGATTTAATGCACTCTCTGGGTGTGTGGTATAGAGAAGAGTGAAGGCTTGCAGTCTCTGGCAGAGATCTTACAGTTCCATCACATGACCCAAACAAAGTGCATGACTCACTGGCCTTGCCCAGCTCACCTTTGGATCAGGTAGTGTTTCTTGTTTAATGTGTGGACAGTCATTTAGAAGAGGGTGCTCTGCTAACAAATATCACTGCTTTTCATTTTTGTGTTACCTTTGGTGAGGCAAAAGTATCTGACCTGATGGATATGAAAAAGTACAGTTAAACTCTGCAGTATTGTGCCCTGAAGAGAAACAAGTCTAACACTTCTCTCACAATGGAATGAGGGAGGCAGTGTTACAAAAATTAACAATGTCTACAGTCAGTCTGAAATTACTTTGTACTTCTTTATATTTCATGAGCTCTCAATAATAAATACCAGTACTGTGATTCTCTCAGAATGTATTAAAACCAAAAAATCAGAATGCCATCACCTGTTCATTTTAAATTAAAACAGACCTTTACTAATTCACATTAGTGGCTAGGAGACCTATGTGGATCATTTAATTTTGTGAATTCACTAATAAGGGGAATCGGGAGGGAGATTTCAATGAGATTACCCGAGGATAAAATTGTAACATTTTAATCACTCCTGCATAAGTGATGCTGCATAGATTATGCACCATCCCAAGAGGAGTCCAGGGAATGAAGCAGGACTCAGAGGTACCATTCCTTCCTTCTGACGCCTTATATTTGTCAGAGGAATAGGTTACTTCACTCTTTTGTGGAGCAGCTTAGTCCTTTTAATTCACCATGCAAGCTACTCTAACTAGAAAATAGGGGAGGGAGGGTGCATTAAAAGTTCCTCCCATTTCCTGTCTATCTCTGACCCTGCCTTCACCAACTTGCTAATAGGGAAGAATCAGGCAAGGGGTGTATGCTTCACTTCCAAGGACCCTGAGGAGAGCCAAGAAGTAGAGTAAGCAGGAGCATCTGGGTAAGAGTTGTAATGATCTAGTCCTGAGTGATAAGATTATTCAGATGAGTATGAAGAATTGCAGGATTCATAGTGAATATTCTACATTATTATTAATACAGATTGGATGGGTTCAATGCATTTTGTTTCTTCCGTGTGTGAGTTGTCAGTGAATAGGTCATGAATATTTAAAATTTCTTATTTGAAACAGTTTTCCAAATAATGTCCATGCCTGGTTCTTGGTTTCTAGGATATTCACACATTTCATTATGAGTATTCAATATATGAAAGCTGGGCTGAACTGACTGGGTACACTATAGTTGGAATATTTCCAAAATTTGGTAGGCAGGGCAAGATTGTATTGATGACATCAAAGTGGGATCTATCAAGTACAGCCCCACACAGATAATTTGGAGTGGAGTGGCACAGGCTACTGAAGTTTGAGAACAGCAGCAAGGACCAGGTGGTGGCTCTATTGTTCCTCCATATCCTTAGCTGTTACATCATGGAGAGGTAAGAATAGGGATGGCCAGGAATAGAGAATGAGTGCCCTGGACAGCTCCGCAATTGTCTCAAAACAAAATACTACTTTTCTTCTGGATTTCTATGGCCAACTGACATTTCCCTTTACTGGTCTGTTGGCAACAGAGCCAGCATCCTCAACCTTCAGCACTTGCACAGCTTGGGAAATCATGTCCATTCGTTCTGAGCCCCGAAAGTTTTTATGACAAAACATGACTAGGCACAATGCATAATTTGTGGAATATATTTAAAACTTATTTTTAATATCAAACCTGTCATTTCTCAGTTTCCTGCTGATAGTCAATTTTTAAACAAATTATTCACTAATTTCTTACATCTGGAGTATGTGATTTCCATGCAAATCAGTTTCTATCCAGAAGGAAACTTTCTCTTGTCCATATCTATCTCTTATTAGTTATTAAAGATCTCTTTTGAGGCTAAAACATATCAAATGCTGTCAACATTTCCTCTTGCTATCTCTTACTTACAAAGTTGTGATGGTGCTTAATTAATGTTTGTAATGTGGTTGGAGATCATGGATGGAAGATGTTGTGTAAGTGCAAATCATTATAATTATTGGGTTTCAAATCAGAAAATTAGGAGCAATAACGAGAATTACCATTAAAGCTGCTTAAATAAAGTTAGCTGTACTGCAGTTCCTTTAGTTAAATAGAGAGCCGAAGTACAAAGAGAAACTATTGAGCAATAAATAGACTACAAGGGAGACAGTGGTGAGTGAGGCCAATGGTAGCTAATGGTGTGTCATAGCCCAAACAGCAAGTGCTTGTAATTGTGCTATTCAGAGGACACAAACCCAAACCAAGAAACTCTTGTGAAAATGAGAGAGAGAGAGAAGGCTACAAAGAGAACAGGATGAGATACAAGGGGCAATTAAAGACACATAAGCCAGATGTGAAAAATAAAGCTTTGTGAGCCAAAGTAAGGAAAAGAAGAACAAAGGAAAATCTTGTCAGTCTCATCTTTTTTCTTATTTAATGGATGAGAAGTAAAAGAGACATAAATGATCCCCATTTGAGATATAGATTCCAATGCCACTAGGGATAACTTGTGATCATCTGCAGTGACCTCCTGTACAACACAGACCAAAGAATTTCCCAAAATAATTCCTAGAGAAGATCTTTTAGAAAAACATCGAAACTTGGTTTGAAATTTGTCAGTGATGTAGAATCCACTGTGACACTTGGTTGATTGTTCCAGGGTTAATTACTCTCACTGTTAAAAACTGATGCCTTATTTCCAGTCTAAATTTGTCTAATTACAACTTCCAGCATAGAACCATGTAATACCTGTCTCTGCTACTTCAAAGAGCCCATTATTATTTGTTTCTCATGTAGATATTTATAGGCTGTGTTGTGGAAAATTGACCACACGGTTGATTTTAGATCAGACACCCTGAGGCTCCTTTATTTTATACAAGCATATATGCAGGGAGAGACAGCATAGCCCCATGCAAGAGGCAGGCTGCTCTGTTTTCTACAAATTTTACCATGCTTATAAAGGTTAAAGCCGCAAAACATAGCATGCTGGTTACACATGTTGTTTGCCTTATTTGGAATATAATGTTGATAACAAGCAAGCTGACCAATTAATTTTATATCTGTGGCAGAGCCCCAATTTTCTGTCTATGGCTTTTCCTGTTATTGTCTTTGCCAGTCAAGTCTGTTTTTTGACTGTTCTAACACCTTTTCTGTAGTCCCAACAGCAAGCTCAGCTGTTGTAACTTAACAGATCTCCTGGTTCCCCTTTATCCAATTCCAGTTCCTCTTTTTGGGGCCCTGATCGTCTTTCTGTCCCTGCATGCCCTTTATGCAGACAAACAAGCTAAGCAGAAGCTCTAAATTTTGCTTTTAGCTGAAGGCTTAAGGCCTACAGGTAAAAGGCTTCAGGCGTACAACAAGGGGAGGGTTGACTTTTCCTTGTCAACTGTAATCAAGTCACCCCTTAACCTTCTTTTCGTTACGCTAAATAGATTGAACTCTTTGAGTCTATCACTATAAGGCATGTTTTCTAATTCTTTAATCATTCTCATGGCTCTTCTCTGAACCTCTCCAATTTATCAACATTCTTCTTGAATGGAAGGCATCAGATCTGAGCACTGTATTGCAGCAATGGTCACACTAATGCCAAATAAGGAGGTAAAATAACCTCTCTGCTCCTACTAAATATTCACCTGTTTATGCATCTTACAATTACATTCGTTCTTTGGCTGCAGCACCACACTGGGAGCTCATTTTCTGCTGATTACCCACAACCCCCAAATCTTTTTCAGAGTCACTGCTTCCCAGGATAGAGTCCCCACCTTGTAAGTAAGGCTTATGTTCATTGTTCCTAGATGTATACATTTACATTTAGCCATATTAAAATACATATTTGCTTGTACTCAGTTTATCAAGTGACCCTGACCACTCTGTATCAGAGCCTGATATCTTCATTATTTACTACGCCCTCAATTTTTATGTCCTCTGCAAACTTTATCAGTGATGTTATATGCTATCGTCGTATTTGTCTTTCATTGTGGTTTAAGAATCTGTAGAATGTCACAGTGTAAATGTAAAAGTAATGCTCATGTACTGCCTGTTCTGTACTTTCCCTGTCTTCTTTAATTAGGAAAGTGTAAGAGCAATCTTGGTATTTCATCTGCATCGCACTTTCACTGTAACGCATGTCTACACTTAGAAGTGGAGGTATAAATTGCAGCTCAAGAAGATATACCTGCGATTGCTGTGATTGATCACCTTGGAGAGATACATACTCAGGATGGCTAGCCCCAGCCAGCACTCATATCCTGCAGCTATGCTCTATTTTTAGTGCACTAGTTTGATCAGAGCTAGTGGAAGCATGTCTCTTGGAGCTGGATTTTACACCAGTAGCTTGAAATGTAGACATCTCCTTAGATTCTTGCCTGCACCAGAATTTCACTTGGTGCAGTAGGAAAGGTGGGAGATTATGGGCAGTTGCAGTTCCTCATCTCTGGAGGCCAGCCCCTGCCTTTATGCCATGTAGATCTCCTGCCAGACAGCTCTAAGTAATGTCACTGGCATGAGATCCAGTGGTGGACTGGCTGAGTGAAGCTCCAATGTGCCCCCTTCCTGGTGGGAAGATTCAGGGCCCAGAAGTAGAATAGATGTGCCAGCAGGGACTTTCCCTCTGACCGGGGAATCTCTACTGCTATTTAAAACTGTATCACATCCTCTTTATGCAACTGAGTGGTACAAAGTGGCTGGTTGACTTTCAGATTCTATTCCTTTATTCACTTCAGAGCTAGGGTTTCCAGTTATGATGCATGAGCAGGAAAAGATGCAGGGTTGACTTTCAGATACCAAGTCAACTTGCTGTGCTCACAATTAGGAAAAACAACAGTTACAGTATGGGCCTGATCCTCTCCTGGTATCCATTCTTAGTTACGTATGTGGCCATTTACTTGTAAAATGAGCAATGGAGGCAGTGAAACAAAAACACACATGAAATCCTCAGGCTGCTATAGCTCCCTTTTTTTTAAAGACTAACCAAGAATTCCATAGGAGAGTTATTTAGTAAAAAATTGAACACACATTAGGTGCTAAACTACATCACTTTTCAGCAAATTTCCTAATATAGTGACAGTTGGCTCACAAATGGCTATTTTAATTAATTGCTTTGCTAATACCTAACATATTTGGAAAAGTCGTCCTCAGTGCCTTCCGCTGCACCAGGTACATTACCTATGACACTTTACTTTAAAGCTTCCCCCATTATTCATTGCAGAACAGAAGCTGCAACAAAAGTTAAAACAATGCACCCCCTTCTTTCTACACCCAAACTATATTTCTTAAGATATACACAAAGGCTGATGCATTTTCAGAGCTTAAGTGCTCAAGATATGGCTGAGGTGATATAAAGGCCACTACCCTGAACTTCATCCATTCAGAACAATCTTTTCACTGTTAGGCTGAGCAAAATAAGTTCTTTCAAAGTGACAATTTAATGCTGTCATAAACAGATAAGTAAGAGTTAATAGAACAGAAGTACTTCATATCTCTTTTGCCTGTAAAGGGTTAAGTTCAGCGAGCCTGGCTGTCACCTGACCAGAGGACCAATCAGGGGACAGAATACTTTCAAATCTTGAAGGAGGGAAGTTTGTGTGCGTGCTGTTAGTGTTTGGTGGTTGTTCACTCTGGGGGCTCAGAGGGACCAGACATGCAACCAGGTTTCTCTCCAATCTCCCTGATACAGGTTCTTATAGATTCAAAATAGTGAGTAATAGGTGCTAAGACGAGTTAGGCTTATGTTTGTTTTCTTTATTTGCAAATGTGTATTTGGTTGGAAGGAGTTCAAATTTGTATTTTGCTGAAAGGATTTTAATTTGTACTTGAATACTTAGGCTGGGAGAGTATTCCCAGTGTCTATAGCTGAAAGACTCTGTACCTATTCCATTTTAAATTTACAAAGAATTTTTACTGTTTTTGTCTCTTTAATTAAAAGCTTTTCTTGTTTAAGAACCTGATTGTTTTTTTTTATTCTGGTGAAACCCCAGGAGACTGGGTCTGGATCCACCAGGGAATTGGTGGGGAGAAAGGAGGGAAGGGGGAGAGAGAGGTTAATTTCTCTCTGTGTTAGGATTACTGCCTCTCTCAGGGAGAATCTGGGAGGGGGAGAGAGAAGGAGGGGGGAAGGTGGATTTTCCTCTCTGTTTTAAGATTCAGGGAGTTTGAATCACAGTGATCTTCCAGGGTAACCCAGGGAGTGGAAGCCTGGGAGAGGCAATGGTGAGGGAAAGGGTTTACTTTCCTTGTGTTAAGATCCAGAAAGACTGGGTCTTGGGGGTACCCGGCCAGGTTTTGGGGGGACCAGAATGTACCAGGCACTGGAATTCCTGGTTGGTGGCAGCGCTACAGGTTCTAAGCTGGTAATTAAGCTTAGAGGAATTCATGCTGGTACCCCATCTTTTGGACGCTAAGGTTCAGAGTGGAGGTTTATACCAAGACAAATGCACAAAACAAGTAGTATGGAAAAGGAATTAAGGGTGCACAGGCATCCAATAAATGTTATTGAATCATCAGAATATACTCACAGAACAGAAAGCTGAATGTCATGCCATTTATGGCATGGTACTACTCCTCAGCTCAGTTAAGAAACAAGCTCTCTTGCCTCATTGCTTTCCTTTGATCTCCTTTCATCACTTCTGGGGGAGAGGGGAATTCTATGTCACTGTGCATGCACAGAATTCATGGCTCCCGTGTATTTCTTTGCTTCCTCACAGAAAAATGACTTTTGACGGGGAAGCAAAGGGAAGCCACAGAAGCGGTCATGCACCCCCTCCCTGGCAGTGCAGGCAGGTTGGTTTGGGTACTCAGAGCAGCTGGTAGAGATGTAAATCACTGTGGCGGGATGTGGGGAGAGGCAGTCTTGCATGGGAAAGAGAGAAGCACTGTCCCTCTTGCTCACTATTTCAGCATGTTCAGCGTAGAGGGCAGGGCTTTGGGGTCTTTCTGAAGAGGTAGATGTGGCATGGGGTAGGCTCTGTGACCTCAGACAGTGCAAAATGTAGTACCGTGCCTGCTTAGTGAATTGTTCCCATTTTTCTTTGTGAATTCCCTCAGGAGTATAAAACAGGGGTAAAAATTTTAAGGCTCTTTTACATTGCCAGAGGGGTGTAAAGTACAGTATGGTCTTATAAATGCTGATGGTGCTTTAGTGATTAGAACTAGTCTAAGTTTTTGGACTGAAAAAAAATTTCTATCAAAATGTACTCCATGAACTATTTGCTACTGATATTTTTGGAGATGGTCAATAACCAGTATAAACTGATAGTTTGAATCTCCAGCCCTCTTCCATTGCCTGTGATGTAACTCTGAGCATATGGCTGCATATATTTGTTGGCTAATAACTAGAAGTAAAGGGTCAATACTAGCTACATTACTATTAGACGTGGGGGGTGGGGTTGGTGATTTCCTCCAGTGCTGCCCACTCCCATTCTTCATCAATTGTATTATAGTTTAAATAAATTACCAAAATAATTGAAACCAGCTTGATTATATTGTTGTTTTGACAAAAATGCAGATTTTTGCAGAATTTTAAAATACTGTGCACAGAACTTTTAATTTTTTTGTGTGGAATTCCCCCGGGAGTATTTCCTGCTTTGCTGCTGCTGTTGTTGTTGTTTGCATTCTTCTTCATGCTGTGAGGCAGTGATGTTGAATTATATTGATGAGTAAGGCCCTATTTAACTTGCAATATTGCAGAAATTGTGGATTCCACAATATTAGGCTTCCATTGCAATTTTGCAGCCCTGACTGTCAGTCCCATGTTCCAGCTCTCAGCCCCAGGCAGCCAACAGTGGGATCTGCCCGCTCTCAGCTCCATGTTCGTACTGTCAGCCCTGGGCCCTTGCTCTCAGCTTTGGGTAGCCAACACTGGACAATCATGGAAATGTAATAATAGGCTTTATTACCAAAATACTGTAATATAGTCCATTATTACTTTTCCACAATTTTCCATCGCTTGTCCACAACTCAGCCGCAATTTTTTGACAGTCATCCCACAGTTCAAGTAGGGCCTTACTGATGAGTCAAAATACTCAGATAAACCACAGACAGCTACTTTTGGATTATTTTTCTAGGTACCAAACAACCAATCTAGAATTTTGGAGGGATTTGTGGGAGGGTGAGTGACAGATATTTTAGCAAACTTGTTCTGAGGAAAATGTGTTATACTAAAAGAACCATCAGTGCTTGCTTGTTTTTACAACTTGTCAACTAGTCTTCCATGTATCTTTCATTTCCCTCTCTTTAAATTGATCCTTACAACAAGCACTCATAGACACGTAACATGATTGTGCATCACGGCTGCCTCTATTCTTCCTGCAGTGGAATTTTACTGAATGCAAAAATGACATTGATTCACCAGCGTCACCGGATGCTAAACATTATGAGTTTGTGGAAATTTATTCTCTTTGGTTTTCCTCCCCTCCTGGGAAATTCCTGTAGAGGACCAACTATTGTATCTGACACATCTGCACACCCTGTCTTAATTTCTGTGACTGGGCTATCTGACCTAAAAAGTGTCACTGGAAATTGCACTACAGTCACTTCATTGAAATAAGACCTGCAGGCTAGCCTGCTAAAATACCAAAGTAGTGTGCTATCTGCCATAATGAGTTTTCTTTTGCTCTCTCTTTTTCCCACTCCAGTCTTTTCAAAAACCTCATGGCTTCTTAATAAAAGCAATACAAACTCAATCACTCCTACTGATTTTAGGAGAGGTATAAGATATGACAGCAATTAAGCTTATTTGATAATGTATAAATACTGGAGATTGACTCAATTATTGGGACATTTACTGTATTAATATATTGGTTTAATTCAAGCAGGGGTGGGAAGAGGGCTTCAAACAAAACAGACAGGAAAGAAACTGAATGGTTCAAGCTGAACCACTTCTTGGCAAACAATTGAGGACTGTTAAAGGATAATGCCATTGCAGGAAAAGGCCTGGGAATCAGAAAATGAAAACAACTATAGCACTTTAAACAGAGATTATCTCTGGAGAGGTTTCAGTTGTTCAAGGGTTTCAGACAGACATACACAATCTACTGGGGTGTCTGAAGAAGTTAGGCTTGCCTAAGCTATCATGAGTTATGGTCCACTTTAGACTGTTTGTGTCTTTTAAAATCCTTTTTCTATAAATGTTTTGTTCTCACTGTTAAAATAAATAGTATTTTGGGTTAAAGAAAGATGTTTGAGCATGACACACACTAATGGTCATGGACTTCAGTGGGGAAGAATAGCAAGTGCCAAACTCAGTTGGATCTGCTGGGTAAATGTGGCTGATACACAGGATGCTGTAACTCATGGGTTGGTCTAAGAGTGGGAGAATTGTAGAATTCACCCCAGGATTGGTAAAGGTGCAAAATCTGACATTTCTGAGGTTCACTTGAAGACACCAGAGAAAGGGTCAGAAGTAGCATGAGCCCTGTAACTGTGATACTGGATGCAGCACTGTATCTTTCAGCACATGGGTTTTCATATTGACTACTTCAAAACAATTAACACTGACTATCCATCTTTTACAGCCTTCATATAGGAGTCCTGGAGCAGGTCAAGTGTTCCTAAGCTATTTTTCTCTGAATAGGTAAGAGTGATGGGTTTGCAACAGCAGTGACTATGAAGACTTCATATAAGGATACTATGCAGTTTCAAGAACCCCTACATAAATATATATAAATATAAATATTTATAAATAATGGTGATCTTTTCTTCATTTTAGGATTTCTGTTTTCACCTCATTTTACAATGCACTAGTCAAACACTGCTGATCCAAGCCTTTAACAAAATATCTATGTGGTCAGTCTGTTTACAAAATCAAGCCTCTCCCTTTCCTATGATTGTTCACCTGCCAGATGTAATGTTTCGCGTGACTAAGGCTATGTCTACAATATGGACCCTACAATGGCACAGCTGTTCTGCTGCTGTAAGGGTTTTGGTGTAGCCGCTCTATGCCGGCAGGAGAGAGTTCTCCTGTCAGCATCATTAAACCATCCTTAATAAGTGGTGGTAGCTATGTTGGCAGGAAAGCATCTCCCACCAACATATACTGTCCACACTGGCATGTTTTTTGGTGAAGCTTTTGTTGGTCATTGGGGTGGTTTATTTCACAGCCCTGACCAACAAAAGTTTTACTGACAAAAGTGCTAGTGTAGACATAGCCTAAGAGCTGGATGAGTTATATCAGTGGCCCACCAAACTCAGCCTCTGCAGGACTTTGGTTGGGTGAATGTTTAAAGAACCAGTTGGATCTGATTCAAAGTCCATGGATGTCAATGGGCATTTTCCATTGACATTTAACAGGTTTTGGATCATTCCTATGATGCTTATCACTGAGGTTATTTATGCACAGCACTAAAATAAAGAGCACAGTTGTGGAAATGAAAACCCTTCACTAAAAAAGTTCTGCCACAGCTCCCTGGAGTTCCACTCTGAGCAGAGACAGCAAGAGTATTTCATAAAAGTGCAGCCAACTTGATGGTACTTGGCATGCAATGAACTAAAATGTAAAATAACTTTAAAGTGACTAATAAAACCTGCACACTGTGAAGAATTAACCTTTTAAGGCAAAGCAACCAAACTTACTAAATGCAGAGACATGTTCACCAGACATTCCGTATTGTATTTGGAAACTAAGGCTGATTTTTTTGAAAGCTGCTTAAGGAATTTGAATGCTCACTTCCCATTAAAATTAATGGAAATTGGGTACTCAAACCATTTAGGCAGCTTTGAAATTCCTTCCCTTATTAACTTATAATATAGAAAGTAATATAAAATTGACAAACTTTTAAAACTGGTGCTGTCTGTTAATGGGGAAAAGAGAGAGAAATTCTGGGCCCATTAAAAACTCCTATTGTCAGCAGTAGAGTCAGGTTTTCACCCATTGTCCAAAAAATAAAAGGAAAATATTGCATAGAGAGCAAGACTGCTGTTAATTAAAAAATATATAGATATCAGAAAGGGTTTTCCTTTTAGAATAATCCAAATAAATAAATTGGGCATTCATTAAAAAATTTTGCCTGTCCCTTCTAGAGGTGGTCCTGCAGAACAGGGTTTCAGTATCTTAGTGGGTAGATAAATGGAAGGCTCCTTTCTGCAGGTTTGTTCATCTCTGTCAATCTTAAAACAATCACAATCTATATCACATTTCTCTAATAGTAAATTCACTTTTCAAGTGTAATAATTAGAGTGAGCAAACCAATGTGGATAAGATATGAATCAATCCCCACATTTTCCCCCCAGATTTGAACCTTAAAAGGAAGAGCTGAATAGAATTTTAAAAGGATATGTTAATTTTCACACTGTTGCATTTTTTTAGTCTGAACTCTACTGAAGGCAGAACGTAGCATAAATTTCATGAGAGAGAACCTGTTAATGCAGGATTTCCAGCCCTGTTTCACAGACTAAAGAGCTTCAGTTAAACACCTACTATTCAGGTTGTTTCTCTGATCTAAGATTCCAGTTTGTTAGAATCTTGCTCACCTCTAACAGTAAATCTCCTGAGCATTGTCAAGACAAGTAGTACTGGCTCCAAACCCAAATTAATTTTGTATATTTATCTATTCCAAGTTTTAAAATGCACTAATCATAAGTCTAGAAGCACATGTACTGAATCAAAAAACATCAATTAAGAAAACAGTACAGTGGCCAGATATACACTGTATTTAATTTGAAATAGGCAAACCTCAGACAGGGAGGAGGAGGAGGCAATATGTTGTCAGTTAGAGAGAAGTGATAAACTCTGTCCTTTGGAAGGGATTGCGACTGACAGCTGTCTGAGGCTTTGTATCTGCTGAATAGGATGTACCCCTTCAGAATAACATGAAACCTTTGAGTATGCTGAACCAGCTCAACTTATGGAGCTTCTGTTGTCCGGCATTTGTGGTGGCTATTATGAACCTCTGACTGCAGTGCTAATCAAACTGGGCACCATTTAATTGAAGTAGTACTTGTGGAAAATATTGTTATGATATTTACAGGAGGTAGTTTTCACTTTTCTAGTGTTCAGAGTATCAATACCGTCATGTGTTCTGTTTATGGGGAAAAAACAAACAACCAACCATGAGTAGAATTCAATCTAAAATTACTTTAATTGTGGAAGATTAAGGAAACAACAAAAGTAAGGTACCTGTGACAGCAAGTCATGATAGTACATGTTCACGTCTTCTTTTTAAGAGGCCGCATAACTTTGAAAACAAAATGTCTGTCCTTAGAAATTTAAAGGTACAGTATACCAAAAAAACATACATACACCATGTTGTCTTGTTAAAGTGAATCAGATCCTGCTCAAACCAATGTTTGCTTCAGTTGATCTTTGTACAGTAATACAACACACTACCATTCATTTAAAAAACCTTAGGCATGTCCAGATGTGAAAGCATACAGTATAGGTAACTCCATGATTATTTCAATACCTACCCAGAGGGTTTCCATCAGCCCTTCCCCTTACGCATTCTGGTCACCAAACAACCTGCTGTTAGAACCTTACCATTCCTCTACCCCTCACTCCCTGAGGCTTAAGGTGGGCTATAAAGGAGGATGTGGTTGTCTCCCTGCTGTGCCAGTCAAAGGGACCCTGTCCCCTCCCTCCTCTTTTAACAAAGACCTCCTTTAAATCCTTTAACAAACCTTTTATCTGATTGCTGTATTCCCTCCCTATGGAGTACCTGCATTGGAGAGCCACATCACGCTTAGGCTAAGATGTTGCAACTCATTATGTAACTCCTGTTCCCTGCTCACCAACCAACTCCCTCCACCTCCACACTGAACCTGTTGTGGGGAAGGCAACCCCCCACCCTTCCCCCTCCACACACACTCTACCTTGGCCAATCTGGTGGTGAGGAAAAAGTTCCTTCCCCGGCCCAACAGAAAGGAGCAGCTAACACAATGTGGGACCTGACCAAACCTGATATTTCACCACTTGCAAAGGTGGGATGGTGGGTGCTGCTCCACCTGGTCTGAGGAAAAGGGGGTTTCTCCTGTGGGACATGCTCTTTCCTCAACTCTCTTCCCTTTCAGTGCCTAGAGGATGAGTCAGCATCATCACTGACCTTATGCAGAGTATCCGTGCCTCTATATCCCCCTCCTTAAAGTGGTATATCCCATCCCACAGTAATCCAGACAGCAGTGTCCCAACTTAAGGTGTGGTGTGGTCATTGACATTTCTGTTTGAGCACAGGATGTTTTTCTAGGATGGATTTGAGAGAATGATAACAATATGACTGCTTGGTGTCTAGGAGTCACTGAAAATATATTGAGTAGCAGTGTACCATAAGTAAATACTCACTCCATGTGAACAAGTTCTTTCCCAGAATTTGCCTTGGGCAAATCGACATTTCATGAGTGATGAGCATCTCTTGTCTTTGAGTATTTTTATTCTACTGACATATGTCAAATTAAATCACAACTTCTTCTGTCTTTCTGAATACTCATGGGCAAAACAGTATCTCCCACTCTTCCTGTTTACATGGCTCTATCTACATATTTTGTAGACTGGTGCAAAACCTTTCTTTTTCTCAGAAGCTTTGGAATTTTACAAGGTTTATATTCTTTATTTCCATTCTGACATCTGCCAGTGTCCAGCTCTGCAGCTTCAGTATAACTTTATAACTGTGTGATCACTTGTATGTTGAGACTAACCTTTAGCTGATAAATTCTGCTTGATTTACTTATGCAAGCAGACCCAGTGAAGCCTACAGGACCACTTTTATGAATAAAATAGCAGCCTTTGGCTATCTTTATTTCTTTAAATATTCATTATTTCATCTTTCTGGCCCTGATTCAGCAAAGTACTTAGGCATGTGTTGAGGACCCATTAATGTCAAGCCTGTATTTAAATACTGCACTGAACTGAGGCTTCCAACTTTAACTTAATTTTAGTTCAGATTTGTACAACCACTGGTAAACACTTCATTAGTATATGTACTTGTTCAATACGTTCTTCAAACACTTTTGACATCTGTATCAATTAGATTTGTATTCAGGCCTGATCTAGAAAGTACAGCTTTATATACATTTCCTCTCAGTTTGCATGTTGTCCTAAGATGATGTAGCAGTAATTTTGTGATGTTGCATTGCATTGCATAGACGTAGAGCTGGTTAACTATTTATTTTGAATGACATTTGTTACAAATGCATCTCCTTTTTGGTTGGTGAATTGTTCATGAACCAACCTTGATTAAAGTTCAGTGCTCATTAACATTCTCATAATTTCCCAGTGGTTGTTAAAATATTTAATATTGCATGTGACTTCTCAGATCATAGGGCCTGAAGTCTGATTTAATAATGGATATATTTGTGAATCAGTTTTATTTACTATTCAGCTGGATCTAGCAAGACATTATTAAAACTTAATACCAGTTGTTTATAGAATCATAGAAATGTAAGGCTGGAAGGTACCTTGAGAAGTCATCTAGTTCAGCCCTCTGGACTAAGGCAGGACCAAAATGTACCTAGACCATCCCTTGCAGCAGATAAAGCCCATTATTACTTCTCTTACCTTCAGGGGATATGGAGAACAGTTCATCACCATACTCTTTATAAAAGCCCTTATC
This sequence comes from Gopherus flavomarginatus, assembly GCF_025201925.1. Classification (NCBI taxonomy): domain Eukaryota; kingdom Metazoa; phylum Chordata; order Testudines; family Testudinidae; genus Gopherus; species Gopherus flavomarginatus. The sequence goes on from NC_066623.1 coordinate 66,049,399, forward strand.
ATATTAGAAGACTTTTACTGGGTCCCCCCTCAGTCTTCTTTCCTCAAGACTAAATATGTCCAGTTTTTTTTAACCTTTCCTCATAGGTCAGATTATCTCTTTTTCTCATAAATAAACTGAAGAAGAAGAAATACAGTAGTTTGTCTGTTGTCTTTTAGCATAAATTACTGTCAGTTTTTAATGCAGAACAATGTACACAAATAGTTAAATAGCCCATCCTGTCCATTATCCACTAAACACTCAAAGGTTTGGAATGCCATAAAGTTGTAAAGCAGTGATTCCCAAACTTTAACAACCTGTGAACCCCATCACTAAAATGTCAAGTCTCATGAACCCCCTCCTGAAAATAAATATTTCCAGGTAATTTTCTCCTTTACCTGAGTATAAATCATAAAAGCAGTGATCTTGGAAATATAAAATTTGTTTTTATGACATGCTTATTACACACTATTTGTTATTAATTATTATTTATCATGACATTTTTATTACGTTATGAAAATGGCAACAATCTTCTAAGATCTCACTTTCATAGCTTGTATCACTTTGAATAAACCTGTTACAAGACAAGGCTCCTTTTTTTCATCAAGGAGTGTCAGATGTGAAACAGCATGATGGTATTTAAGAAGCCAACTCAAAGCATTCCTCCTATATAAGCATTCAGGTCTTAAACAGTCCAGGCAAACAATGTATGTTAAAACAAAGCTTAAACCTGTTCTTCATCATAATTTTTAAAACAACACTAGCTGCCTATTTAATTTTTAAAACAGCAAAAAATATCCACCTCCCTTTCCATTTCTGATATGGAGTCTTGAAGTTGAAATCTCCTCAGTGTGATAGATATGCTTGCTTTGATCTGCTTGTCTCTTGGAAGTCCAGGGACTCCATGCTGCCGGGGTCCCTAGGGACAGCTCTGTCCACCATTAGGGCATTTTCCCCCGAGAACCCCCTGTAAAGTTTCGTGAATCCCCAAGGGTTCTCAAACCCCAGTTTGAGAACCACTGCTGTAAAGTTTAACAACTAGTTTTCACTGGTCTTAATGCTCACTGAGCCATTCCCTTTACTTCATTGAGCACTGGATCATTCCAACATTGTTTTTCCAAACATTCCAAATTTTTTCGAAGCCTACAAGCACCTGAGTGTCTGTAGTATTTTCCTCTCTTGACAGTAAAAGACTTACTAGCCTAATCTGTAACCCAGTAGGTATATCCTGAGGAGCAAAGGTTTGGTACACAATGTGGTACTGGGGACTGTGCCATTAAGGATGAATGTCCCAGATACGGGTGAGGCACTGTGCAGCTCTTGTTGTTACACAGAGCCAGTTAGAATCAGACACAGATTAAGGTAGAGGTCTTGCAAGCACCATAGATGCTGTATTGTCACTGAACACCACACGCAATGGGCATGGGTCCTCTTTCTACATTCCCAGATTTTGCCCCTTCTCTGTGCAGTAAAACTGTATTTGTTCTACTACATCTGGCCCACTTACTGGCAGCAGAGTCAGGATTTGCCCCTTAATAATGCATACATGTACTTAATCTGACATACGTAGTGGCTTTGTAAATTGTAGAGGGTCTAATTTTCTAAGAGATCATACCTCAAGCAGGATATTGGACAGGTACTCAGATGCTGTGGTGAATAAGCATAATAAAAATGCTTAGATATGTGGCTATTTCTTGGTCAAAACAGGCTATAAAATTGTAGAGGTTAAGCTGAGACCCCTTTGAAAATGAGGGCTCATCTGTATCAATTTATGCAAGCATCAGTAAAGATTGTAACACTGCCTAAGTTTGTGTCTGAATCATTTCAATAGTGAAAAGTAGTTATTGCCATGCAGAGATGCACACACAAATGGCATAGGATCAGATACTTTACGAATAGGTCAGCAAAATAGCACGCGTTCACTGGCCCCCATCCTTAGGTGATATGTAGTATTCTGCGGATATCGCTATAGCCTACTGATCTACAATGGAATGGATGTACACGTGCCCAGCTTCTTTTGTAGTGACGCACTCTCCCCATCCCCTGTATTAGGTCCCTGCACAAAGCCAATTTAGGTGCGCTCTGTGTGTGTGTAGGGGGTGAGAGTTAGGGCAGTAGAACATTATTGGACCCTGACATTTCCATTTTCAGGTGTCTAAGAGTCCATTGAACTTCACCTTACTATAGAAATCTTCCCCAGAAGTTCAAATCTAACCTTCATTTTAATTAGCTTGGTGGAGAGTAATTTGAGGAAGACTTTTTCCCCCTGCAGTAAAATCTGAAATTATTAATGACAAGCTAGAAAGTAATAATTTCAAAATCCCAAAAAAAAAAATATCTTTTGAACCATCTAAAATGAGGTGGGTTGATTTTCCTGTTCTTTCCTCTCTCTCCACCTCAGATGGGAATCAACAATAACTGGCTTTTTCTGATGAAGTGGATAGAAGGTTGTGGCTGTTACTTTTCTTACAAGAACTGTTTCAAGTGGTCTGTGTCTGAAGTACTGGAGAGGATATAGTTGAAAGAAGAGCTACAATTTTCCTTTACACTTTATATATAATATGTCATGTGCTAACGTCCTTTCTTTTATAGTCTTCATTTCCCAGGGCTTCTCTTCTTCCCACCTCTGTCATTTATAAAGAAAAATATTGGTGTAAACTAGCAATCGATCATACCATTATCACAATCCTGGAATTAATGGTAGGATGAAATTTCAAAAGCACTCAAGGTTGGCCTAACACTGGCCCCATTAAAGCCAGTGATAAAACACAAAGGAGCAGAATTAGGCCAATGATGAGTACTTTGGAAAATGCTACCCACAATCACATAGTCTGTGATAACTATTTTATTTTGGACTTTGAAAGAGGGCTAGATTCTGATATTTGGCACATGTAGAAGGGAGGGATGGTGCACCCTGACCACCAAATATAATTTTGAATAACTCAGAATGATCACTAGGCATATTATTGAGGAAATTTATTTTCTAAAGTTATATTGAATGGTACTCCAAGAGCCTTACAGTGCAAGAGTATTTTTCAGTGCTGATGGAGATGTTTGGACAGAGCTTGGTTTGCTCCCCAACTTTAGTGTGTGAAAGTAGAATGAATTATATTGTGAAAATAGAAAGGGCTAAAGAAATGCTGTCTGTACCTTTAAGCAAAATTGTTGGAATGCTGCAATCCAGGTGTCAGGAATACAGACATTAACATAGAACAATTGCACCGTTTAAGGGCAATTGGTGAAGTATTAGCCTTAGATCGATAAGAGTTAGTAAGGAAGTAAGATATGCATGCTGTGCCCCAGGTGAATTTTACTGTTTTGCTTTCTTTGTCCCTTTGTCTAATTGCCGCTCTTTTATCTGTATAAATAAGATAGTTTGTGTCTTGCATAGTGCTCACATTATCTGGATGTTATTAGCAGAGCACTGTGCTAATAAAACAGAGTGGTCTAACAAACTGTGAGTCCTGAGTCTAACTTTGACAATTTGGAGGTCCCACTGAGATGGCAGCCGTCTTCACTGGGGCCATGTGATTCTTGACCTTTTTTGTAGGATGATTGTGGCAGCCAGCACCTGGGCATTTGGCCTGAGCAGTCCTCCACTAGGGCAGAAAGGCACACGACCACAGTGAAGTCTATGCCATCGAACCTATTGGTTCCCACTCTGTTCTGGTAGGGATCCCGGGATCCATCAGGAATCTGGTCAGGTAATTATTTCTGTGTTTTGTCCAGACTGAGGACTGTCCTGTCTCTGTGTCTATCCATCCTCTTGTGGAGTATTTGAGTCCGGGTACCGTCTCCGTCCAGGGATCGACCAACCAAGGGGTTCCTGTCCCCGCAGTCTGAGTGAGTGGAATCTGCACAATCGCAGCCACACCGCACTTTGGGTAAAACCCCTGGTGTGAAAGCAATGGCAATTGAGGCAGTAGCCTGTGGGCTCCTTTTGTGTGTTGCAGCGGGCATCGCTCTGACGAACCTGAATTTCCTTCTTGTGTGATTGGTGTGTGAAGTCCTGTATTGGTAACCAGACGTCTAAGTCGGGACAGTTCCCTAAATGAACGCCGGCTCATTTTATGTATTTAGGATGGGTCCAGACTCCTGCAAAAAGGGTTCAGACTCCCGTAAATTTCTGGGAAAATGGTCTAGGCTAACTCAGGGTGATCCCAAAACTCAGTGGCCACTGTTAAAATCTTGGAACAAAGACTGAGTGGATGTCTTAAAAGACAAACTCGGCCAACCTAAAACTAAATTGGCTAAAGGAGAGGTTAATTGTTTCATGCAGTGGTGAGAAGAGGCAAATCGTAGGTGGACAAAATCAAAACTTGCCTCTCTCAATTATTCAAATAATAAGTTAAAAGCTTTATTAAAAGTCTCCTTTCTCACCACCAGATCGAGCGCTCCCCTTTACCCCGTTCTCCAAACCTCGGATCGATCCAACCCCCGTCATACTCCCATCTCATTGTAAAAAGGACAAAAAGCCCCTTGTTCTGTTCCCCTTTGTTGTCTGCCTCAAAAACTGATTCTTTAGTGTTCCACTACCAATTCAGCAAGGAGGGTGAGCTCCTCAACTAGCCCCCACCCTTCCTGGTCCCTTTCCTTGAACATTTCTTTCAAAATTGTGAAATGACCACAATATCACTCACAAACAGTTCATTGGAAAAAGCAGGATCGGGCCCAGACAAGCAGGCAAGCAACAGATAAAGAAACAAGTTGAAAGCCCTAGGAGAACAGTGTCAGGAGTAAGAAAAGCAGTAAGTGCAGGCATAAACTCTTGGAACAATACTTATAATGGTGAAATCTGAGGTGATAAAGGTGTCATTTTGGGACATAAACAAGTAATTTAAGGAAAGAGTGAAAAGTTAACTCTACAGAGGCTACAGAGAGAATTAAGCAGTTAAACTTCGTGAAAATGTTAAAGGACTATGTTAAAGAGAGAAAATTCTTGGTTTCTTTTCAGCCATTCTGAAGGGAAATGGGCCCTTTTCCAAAAGAATGCCTGTAAATAATCCAAATATATAAACAGCTATGTAAAAACAAAGCATGTAAAGGAATGTTAAGGAAAAGAAAATGTGTATGTATCTATTTGTCTGAAAATATGTAAAGTTCTAAGAATCTAAACCAGCACATCTGGTTTGTAAAACTCCTGTTTTGTAGGTGTAAGATAAATTGATTTTGTTTTTGTTTTTAATGCCACTGCAAATTCATTTGACTCTTTAATTCAAAGTTGCAAAACTGACAGACCTTTTTGCAAGACACAGGCCATGTCTACATCTAAAGTTTTGCAGCGCTGGTTGTTACAGCTGTATTAGTACAGCTGTATAGGGCCAGCGCTGCAGAGTGGCCACACTTACAGCAACCAGCGCTGCAAGTGGTGTTAGATGTGGCCACACTGCAGCGCTGTTGGGCGGCTTCAAGGGGGGTTCCGGGAACGCGAGAGCAAACCGGGAAAGGAGACCCGCTTCGCCGCGGTTTGCTCTCGCGTTCCCGGAGCCACCCAGCAAACCGCAGGGAAGGAGACCTGCTTGCTCTGGGCTCCGGGAACGAGAGAGCAAACCGGGAAAGGAGACCCGCTTCGCCGCGGTTTGCTCTCGCGTTCCCGGAGCCACCCAGCAAACCGCAGGGAAGGAGACCTGCTTGCTCTGGGCTCCGGGAACGAGAGAGCAAACCGGGAAAGGAGACCCGCTTCGCCGCGGTTTGCTCTCGCGTTCCCGGAGCCACCCAGCAAACCGCAGGGAAGGAGACCTGCTTGCTCTGGGCTCCGGGAACGAGAGAGCAAACCGGGAAAGGAGACCCGCTTCGCCGCGGTTTGCTCTCGCGTTCCCGGAGCCACCCAGCAAACCGCGGCGAAGCTGGTCTCCTTTCCCGGTTTGCTCTCGCGTTCCCGGAGCCACCCAGCAAACCGCAGGGAAGGAGACCTGCTTGCTCGGGGTTCCGGGAACGAGAGAGCAAACCGGGAAAGGAGACCCGCTTCGCCGCGGTTTGCTCTCTCGTTCCCGGAGCCACCCAGCAAACCGCAGGGAAGGAGACCTGCTTGCTCTGGGCTCTGGGAACGAGAGAGCAAACCGGGAAAGGAGACCCGCTTCGCCGCGGTTTGCTCTCTCGTTCCCGGAGCCACCCAGCAAACCGCAGGGAAGGAGACCTGCTTGCTCTGGGCTCTGGGAACGAGAGAGCAAACCGGGAAAGGAGACCCGCTTCGCCGCGGTTTGCTCTCGCGTTCCCGGAGCCACCCAGCAAACCGCAGGGAAGGAGACCTGCTTGCTCGGGGTTCCGGGAACGCGAGAGCAAACCGGGAAAGGAGACCCGCTTCGCCGCGGTTTGCTCTCGCGTTCCCGGAACCACCCAGCAAACCGCAGGGAAGGAGACCTGCTTGTTCGGGGAGCGCGAGAGCAAACCGCGGCGAAGCTGGTCTCCTTTCCCGGTTTGCTCTCGCGTTCCCGGAGCCACCCAGCAAACCGCGGCGAAGCTGGTCTCCTTTCCCGGTTTGCTCTCGCGTTCCCGGAGCCACCCAGCAAACCGCAGGGAAGGAGACCTGCTTGCTCGGGGTTCCGGGAACGAGAGAGCAAACCGGGAAAGGAGACCAGCTTGATTACCAGAGGCTTCCTCCTTCCACGGAGGTCAAGAAAAGCGCTGGTAGGTGTCTACATTGGATTACCAGCGCTGGATCACCAGCGCTGGATCCTCTACACCCGAGACAAAACGGGAGTACGGCCAGCGCTGCAAACAGGGAGTTGCAGCGCTGGTGGTGCCCTGCAGATGTGTACACCTTCAAAGTTGCAGCGCTGTAACTCCCTCACCAGCGCTGCAACTTTCTGATGTAGACAAGCCCACAGGTAATTAGTGTTGTTTGGCTTTGGGATTTAGCATTTAACTTTTAAGGGGTAACTTGATTCTTTACAAAATTAAAATCTTTTTAAATAAAGACCAAGTCATGGCTGCAATAGGGCAGTCAAAATCAGGAGAATAGGTAGAGATTCTGGAGTCTTTTTGTTTTTGTTTGTTTGTTTTTGTAACAAAAGCAGGTAAGAGCTGTAATGAAAGAATAAGAAATTAACAGTGACCCTCTGAAGCAACAGCAGAGGTGAGGTGCACAAAACAAAAAGCAGCAATGTTAAAAACACTGAGCCTTATAATGGCTCTGTGTAATTGGACTGTCACTTTGATAAGGGTACATGAAAACTCTGTAAGAACAAAAGAAACAGTTATACCTTATGTAAAAATTGATATGACTAATGTTTTTAAAAACTTATAGTGTAGAAGGAATGTGCATTTTCCCTACGATATGTGCAGTGTATATTGTAGAAAGGGGTAAAAGAAATGCAAATGAAACATGCTGCTGAATTAAAATCCTATTAGGGCTCCAAAAAGAGCCACAATAGGCTGTGTTTTCTTTTTCAGATCCCTGTGTGTTAAGACAGAGTCTCTGAGCTCTGCTGATGGCTTTGAATCCAAAAGCCAAGCCTGTGTTGATGCAGATTACCTAACTGATAAAGAAAGGTGAGAACTGCCAGCACAAAAGAAGCTGCAAATAAAGAACATACCTGGTCAGCAAACAAATTGCCTACATAAAAGTCATGGTATAACAAGATACCTTTAATAGATTTGATGCTAATGTTACTGTTAATATTAACATTAAAATAACTTTAATGTTAGTAAGTACCCCTGTAACAACTTGTAGTGTGTATGATTTTTGGAAAAATCCTTTAAAGTAATATGGTAATGATGCTTCTCAGCTATATTACCTGTGAATAAACTTAAAGCTTAACACAGCAGGAAAAACATTACAAACTTGGTCTGCTATATAAGGGGGAAAACTTGAGGTACACCACCTCATGAATTTAATAACTAAACAGTGGAATAATTTCCGCATAACCCTTAAAAAGTAGAACCCATTAAAACCTGGCCTGCTTATAGAACAAAAAACACAAGAAAATATGGAAGTAATTCCTTTGTTTTGCCTGCAATCTGCAAGGGTATTTGTAAAAGAAAGGAATCTTTTAAGTAATAATCAATGCCACCCCAAAAGGGGTAGAAAAATGTTATTTTTGTCTTTCAGATAATCCAAAGTACTGTATAATGGGCTATGTGTATGTGTTAATTCTTGGGGAAAAGTGTTTAAAAAGTTTTAGCAACCCACCAGAAGACAAATGTAAATGTACTGTAAGTATTGTGTTTACCAATAATCACATTTACTATTTGCCACAACAACAACAACAAAAGAGTCTCAGCTTACTGTAAGCACTGATTTCGTTGAGTTCTCTATGCATCTGGGCATTGAATGGCAAACAGTTACCAATCATCTGTTAAAAGGTAAAAAGGTAACATAGTTTGTAGAAAAAAAAATGTGGAAAACTGGACCATTCATATTATACACGCAAATGGGGACATGTTAAGAATTGCCACTGCAGAAAGACATAACAGCTTACCATCGGTATAACATATTTTCTGGATGGTCTCCCACAACTACTGGCATGCTAATGTTACTACCCCTAATTGTTTTTGGTTTTACATTGTATGTGTTTAATTGAAATGTTTAAAATGTGCTGATGGATAAAACAAATGTATGCAAAGCTAAAGCCACAGGCCCAAATCACCTCCCAGTATTTTCTATTACGTGGACTAAAGAAGTGACACTGGCGATTAATAATCTTAGTGTCAAAAGGGGGATATGTAGGAGTAGGATTTTATAATGTCCCATAAGAATTAAAGTATAATTTGATTTCATCCTGCTAGCCACCTTTTTTAAATAGCAGAAAGAAATGACCCTCTGGGACTATAAGATTCTGTTTTCCCATATGCATTACAAATTGGGCCCTCTCTAACTCTTTGTTTTAAGATTTAGGTAGTAAGAGACAGGATTCTCTATTGTATCTATGTTAAGTAAATTAGAGAAACACTGAAGGCCTGGGTTTCAATGTAAATTGCCTTGGTTATAATTGTAAAACTTAGCAAGGTTTAATTTGCAATGCTTTTTTGCTCGATATAAAATATTACTGTTTGTAGTCTCAATCTATTTGTGTGAATGAGGAATGTATGCATCAGGAAAAGATAAAGGTGTGAAGGCCATTGTTATAGCCAGAGTCAAGGAAGAAGTAGTAAAGAGACTTAAAGAACATCAAAGAATCACTAGCACTGCTTACTACCCCAACGGTTGTTAAACTGTCTGGCATCTCAGAGTGGATACATGCTTCGCCGTGTAAAAATGCACCACCCTTAGTGAACCAATCATCACCTCAGGACCACGCAGAGTCAGTTGTGACTCCAGAAGAAGACGTAGAGGAACAGCCTGCAATACCTTACAATCTACGTTCTCCTAAGGTTTGCCAGAAGCAGACGACAACCTAAAGCAAGGCCCAAGAAGAAGCAGTAGTGAGCCGGCCTGCTGCCTGGGGTAGACATAAAACTGTGACTGCGGTTTCCTCAGTTGAGGTTGTCAGAACCAGAAGGGCCCTGCCTCCAACATGCGCCTCTGGTGGTGCCTGTTCCTCGACTGCTGATGTCTTAAGGTCTGGGGAGTCCACAATGACAATTCTTTTATCCAGCAGCAAGTGTGGATAGCTCAGACCCTTATTATTTCTAAATGTTGGGTCTGCAGCCACATCCCAGCCCACTCTTAAACTGATGTTCCTGTCCTGGCTATCCCACTCAATTCCCCAGACCTCACTGGAGGACCTTGTCCATTTAATACAACATGGAACAGTAATGACACCTGGGAAGAGGCTATTGGCAGTTCCTTTATCCCACTTGGGGGAGTAATACACCAGGCAAAAAGGCTCCTGAGGTTACAAGCAGTAGTTAAAATAATGGCAAATAAAACCGGAGAAAGTTTAAGAGCCCTGGCCAAAGAAACAGGGGCGATCCGACAGGTGGCCCTCCAGAACCATCAGGCATTGGACATAGTGCTGGCGGCCAAAGGAGGGACCTGTGTTCTCATTGGAAAACAATGTTGTCTGTTTATACCTGATGATACCAATGAGGTAATAGATCGCGCTAGCCACTTAGAACAAATCACATATCTTCCCCAAGTAGAGCCAAGTTCTTTATGGAAGTGGCTAAGTAACCTGTTCAATTTCTCTGGCATAGGAAACTGGTTGTTTCAGGGAGCCCTATCTATCCTGTTTGAAATCTTAGTGATTTTTGTATGCTTTCAGTTAATCTCCTGTTGTATCCAGAATTGTGTCACCCAGGTGACTACCCCAAAACAGAGTGCTAATGTAATGATTTTGAATATCGCAGATGAACAAAGAGATAAGGAACTGTTAATTTGTGGAACCCAGTAATTGTTGGTCATGGCGTGTGCTTGACCAAAAGGAGGGATTGTGAAAGTAGAATGAATTATATTGTGAAAATAGAAAGGATTAAAGAAATGTTGTCTGTACCTTTAAGCAAAATTGTTGGACTGCTCCAGTCCAGGTGTCAGGAATACAGACATTAACATAGAACAATTGCACCGTTTAAGGGCAATTGGTAAAGTATTAGCCTTAGATCAATAAGAGTTAGTAAGGAAGTAAGATATGCATGCTGTGCCCCAGGTGAATTTTACTGTTTTGCTTTCTTTGTCCCTTTGTCTAATTTCCGCTCTTTTATCTGTATAAATAAGATAGTTTGTGTCTTGCATGGTGCTCACATTATCTGGATGTTATTAGCAGAGCACTGTGCTAATAAAACAGAGTGGTCTGACAAACTGTGAGTCCTGAGTCTAACTTTGACAAGTGGTATATGGTTTTATCCCATGCACCCCCTTCCCATTTTTCAGCAGCTTGCCCTAAAAGATTTTATTACCTTTGCCTAATTAATTTTCCTCTCCTCTGATTTAAAATACCAGACTTCCTTGCAAAATACTGTCAGTGATACACCGCATTATTAAGTCAAAGATTGTTGTGTAATGTTAACATTACTGCTTTGCATTAATATGCTGTTGATAATGTGATGTTCCTGTTCCATTTTCTGCATTATATCAACCCTATCACTAGATGATCTGGCGGTCCCTTCTGGCCTTAAACCCTCTGACTCTGATCATTCCTATGGCTTTTTCAAACAAAGCATGTCTCTCAATCTGTCCATTTCCAAGCTTGAAGAGTTATTATCCAGGTATAACAGAGCTGTTTTAAGGCATGTTTTCTCTGAAAAAAATTAAATTAATTTAGCTACCAAATCATCATCATCATCATCATAATAAATAATAAAAAAAAAAAACATGGGAGCCTGGCATATATTACTAATCTACTGCTTGCTAAGAATTTTACTTTATAGGCAATTTGTTGAGAGGCACTTGAGAATTCTGTTGTTCATAACAGTGTAGTGGTTCATTTATATTTTATACAGACTTGGTAAATTTTATTCCCAATTGTCAAAAAGGAGAAAAATAAACCTACAAAAAAATCCTACCTATATGCAATTTATGTTAACTCTATATATGTTGTGTTACTATCATTCTTCAATTATAGGGGAAATCTACTGAAATCTGACTGACATCTCTAAAGTCTTAAAACATTTTAATGCCATTTCAGTTTACGAAGATTATAATTTTGTCTTTTCTTTTTTAATTACCATTTGGCACCATTATGCTGGCTATCTAGCTACACTTTAGCAACTCCCCATTTTGTCAACCAGTAAACATTAGAAGTAAATCCTTTTAAAAGGAAGAATATTGAATGTTTCAAAATGTTATAGTGACACTACCTGAAGCCATAGTGATTTGCATCATTAGCTACAGAAAACTGTAAAATGTGTGTGTATATAAACAAAATTACATTGAACAAATCTGTGGTAAAAGAATACTATTTAGTCTGCCAAACTGAGCACTCAAAATGAGGTAATGCTGTATTTATAGTTGCCTAAGTAACTTTAATTCTCCCTCTTGTGCATCCATCCTGTACACTGAATGAGGTAGGGGTCCTGTGAAAAAACAGTATGTGATTATGTAATAAAATATTGTATCATAATAGGAGCTCGACTAAGATGTGTGGGCAATCATAAATTAGCATTTCCTAACTTTCAAGTGTTTGACTTGGCAACCTAAATAACATTCTATCACCATATTTTTTTTGCATGAAACTTTCTAGATTTTTTTTGAGGGAAAAATAATTACATGTCACCGTAACAACCTCTTCTCTAATCATATGTCATCAGAATTTAAACTCAACCATCAGCACCACAGCAGAGACTGCTACCACGTGAGCTATAGGATTTAGTTATTAGCTATCAGAAGGGGGCCATTATCACAGAACAGGATAGACCACTTAGTGCAGGGGTTGGGGCTGAGTGTTGGTGTGGGAATCTGGCCTATCTCACTTTCTCTCCCCTACTTGGACAAAATACAGACATTTCCAAAACTGTTAGGAATATGGCTTCCAAGTGGTCTATTCAGTCCAGTAATTTACTCCAGAGAGTGATCGATACCAGATGCTTCAGAGGAAGGTGGAAAAAGGATCATCATGATCCTAACCAGCTCACTTATTAAAATGAATAATTCTCTCTCCACATACCATCTCCTGCATCCAGAAGGCAAGGAGATTTTTTGTTTCTTTAAGCAAGTTAAAGGGTGTATCTATTTAAAGCCAGCAAGTTAAAGAAGTATGGATTGGATGAATGGATTATAAGGTGGATAGAAAGCTGTCTAGATTATCAGGCTCAATGGGTAGTGATCAATGGCTCGATGTCTAGCTGGCAGCAGGCATCAAGCAGAGTCAGTCCTGGGGCCAGTTTTGTTCAACATCTGTATTAATGATCTGGATGATGGAATTAATTCCACCCTGAGCAAGTTCGCAGATGACTCTAAGCTGGTGGGAGAGGTAGATATGCTGGAGGGTAGGGATAGGGTGCAGAGTGACCTAGACAAATCAGAATATTGGGCCAAAAGAAATCTGATGAGGTTCAACAAGGACAAATGCAGAGTCCTGCACTTAGGAAGGAACAATCCCATGCACCGCTACAGGCTGGGGACCAACTGGCTAAGCAGCAGTTCTGCAGAAAAGGACCTGGGGATTACAGTGGATGAGAAACTGGATATGAGTCAGCAGTATGCCCTTGTTGCCAAGAAAGCGAACAGCATATTGGGTTGTATTAGTAGGATCACTGCCAGCAGATTGAGGGAAGTGATTATTCCCCTCTATTCAGCAGTGGTGAGGCCACACCTGGAGTATTGTGTCCAGTTTTGGTCTCCCCACTACAGAAGAGATGTGGACAAATTGGAGAGAGCTCAGTGGAGGACAACAAAAATGATTAGGGGGCTGGAGCACATGATTTATGAAGAGAGCCTGAAGGAACTGGAATTATTTAGTCTGCAGCAGAGAAGCGTGAGGGGGGATTTGATAGCAGCCTTTAACTAACTAAAGGGAAGTTCCAAAGAGGATGGAGCTAGGCTGTTCTCAGTGGTGGCAGATGACAGAACAAGAATCAATGGTCTCAAGATGAAGTCGGGGAGGTCTAGGTTGGATATTAGGAAACACTATTTCACTAGGAGGATGGTGAAGCACTGGAATGGGATACTTAGGGAGGTGGTGGAATCTCCATCCTTAGAGATTTTTAAGGCCAGGCTTGAAAAAGCCCTGGCTGGAATGATTTAGTTGGTGTTGGTCCTGCTTTGAGCAGAGGATTGGACTAAAAGACCTCCTGAGGTCTCTTTCAACCCTAATATTCTATGAAAGGGATAACTAATTCCTTTGCGTTAATTGTATTAATTTCTTTACAAATCTACATGGGATGTGAACTAGTGAGGGGTTAAACTTGCTACTAATTAAATATTATTCTCATTCTAAAGGCTGAACACTGCCCTTCAGAAGTATTAACGAGAAAGCCAGGTAATGTCTTCGAGTGTACAATCTGCAATAGTGCACTGGCAACTTTCTTATTAGCAACTCTAGGAGTCATAAATACAGTATGATAGATCTTGCACAGGACCACAATTCTGGCAGCAATCTGAGAGGAGATCTTTGTTGGTGAGCAGTGTCGATTCAGTTTTCAGTACTCAGCCTCAGCTGTGGTTGGCTGGAATTCAGTTGGCTTATAGTTCATGTAGGTCCTGTATTCCACCAAGAGATTTTTCTTTCTTGCTACTTGTCATACAGGAGACAACTGTTTACCTCGGGGACATGAAAATAAATCTCTGCACACATAATCTGCAGTGACATGGTGGCACAGTTGGCAATGGGGGATACAAATAAAGGCTGCTACTGTGTCAGTTTGAACAGAGCAGTAGGTGTCAATTCTGAATAATCCCATCACTTTTAGCTGCTGCATCATCTCTTGGTATTTACCTTCACATCCTAGCTCTGTTAATCCAAAACAACTTCACTGATTTTTCCTGTAATTTGGGAAAATTTCATTTTAAATAGCACTCTTATTTAGAATTTTTTTTATGAATCGTAGCTCAGTCGTTCATCCTTATTCATTGTGTGTTGTGTTTAGGGTAAATATATACAACCAGAGCATCCCTCACATTTTTTCCTCCTAATTTTTTTCACTGAATCGGTGTTATGTTCTTACATTTTAAAATTCAAACTGGTTCATAGTTTAACTTAACATTGTAATTAACCCTTTGGAAGAGTCCTGTACAATTTGCCAGGGTAAAACTGGTAAGATTCCATTTAAAATATTCTAGAAAAACCTATAGAATTTAAAAGAAAATGAGAATTTCCATAGTGTTTTTTTTTTAAATACTTGTGTAAAATTCTATAGAAGGGTAAAATTCTCTATTCAGTTCTATAACCGTATATTCAATAGGAGCTGCAGATGCTCAGCATGTAGCTAAAATGTTAAAAATCAAGCTTCATTTTACATTAAAGTTAGGGAGATGGGAGCAAATTTGTAAATTATCTGTAGGGAAAAACAGTTCAGCAGGACAAATTTAAGGTCATTAAATGCTTTTCAGCTGAATAATAACAGCGATATTCATGAGTCTGTCCATAAGACTATATTGTGCACCAAAAGTGAGTGTTACTATAATAATCGATGGCGATTTATCATACTATTACCTTTCATCTTAAAGTGATTCACAAACTAAAAACTATTGATGTTGGACTCACTTCTACCGCTGCTGAAATACAGCTTCCTATGTGATAGAATGAGGCAGCTTTTCACAGCAATGAAACACAACAGGCCAAAAAAGTGAAGTATCCTGGTATCAAATTAAAATCTCAAAGTGAATTTATCTATGGTGTATTCAATTACTCAGATTGGAATTTCACCAGGACATCAGCATTAATAATTCTATTCTTGCAATAGTGCCATGATATATTAAAAGACCACGAATGGCAAGGTCTTGGTTTTAAGATTTAGATCAGAAGGTGGCAACTCATGCAAGGAGGTGTATGGTTTCTTTTCATTTGTAACAGGAAGCAATTCAGGAGGGGAAGTCGGAGAGGTTCACTGCAGAATTTCTACAGTGAAGCAGAGGCAGAATAGTTTTACTGTCTATAATGCTATTTCTTTATTCGAGGTTCCTTATTCAGTGCTGGAATAAAGCAGCTCTTTCTGTGACAATTTACCATTTTCAGAGGACAACTCTAACCCCATGTTAATGTGTGGGTCTAATTCTCACTCACAGGGAAAAAGTACCACCAACAGCTCTTCTTGTCCTTGAAGGTCTCCCATCCAGTTACTAACCAGGATTGAGCCATCTTAATTTGACCTTTTAATGCCTTTATATTCCATGGTGATCCAGCAGTTTGGATGCCAGTTTGGAAACAAACAAAAACACAGCAACAAAGAGAGAAATTAGAGTATGCAGTTCATGAAACCAAAGAATTGTGAATAACAAAGCAAGGCTTTTGCAACATGGCTTGGAGAAAAAGATGATCATTTAGTTCTAAACAATGCTACAGTTAAGCATTGAACACTTTTGAATGAAATAATTTAATTTTGCTTCTCCCCCACTGAAAACTATAGCTGAATTGGCACTGGTCCAGCTTGTAAAAGTTTTGATGTATTCTGTAATCTCATTATAACTGAAGTAATAGTGGCAACGTTTCCAGACATGAGCCTGCTTGCATATTTAATTATGATATGTGGCCCATGAATCTACTGTCACAGCTGTGATATTAATGTGTGATTATGATTTACAAGCTACTAAAAATACAATGGAATTGTGGGCCTTTGTCATTCCCAAGAAACATGACTGTTCCAAGACCAAATTGGCAAAAAGTATCCAACTCTTTCCAGTGTCTACAAAATTTTGCAACAAGGGCAAATAAAAAAAAAAGTCTGTCAAGACAATCTGGATAATAATATATATGCATGCAAAAAAGGTAGCTCCTGCAGAGAGAATATCCATCTTGACTAGGCTAATTTTCCTCATCACTAAGAATGGGAGGGTTTACCATAAATCAAAATCAAGATAATTTCAGTCGGAGGAGAATCTGTTACTGTGAAATTGACATGGAGCAGATGACATTGTTATATGGAAACCAGGCCAAAGAATGACAAACAAAGATTGAAATTACAGAGATTTATAAATGAAAACAGGAATTACCCATGTCCAGCAAGAAAGTCAGAAAAGAGGAGTAGGTTGGTAATACAAGAATCAAGTTATATGAGAAAAGGAGGGTTTTGTAATCAGAACAGTTATGACAAGTGGGAAAAAAATCTCTTTAAAGTGGAAATATGAAGCTATAGGATATGTGTTGGGAGGGGAATGGAGGTTGTACTGTTTCTTTTTAAAATGTAAGTACCTTACAAAATAAGTCCTTTTTGTAAACATTGACCTTGTGCATTTTGAATATATCTTAACCTAGCTGAAATTTAAGTTTCTAACAGAATAAGGGCTGGATCAAGCAAAACACTGAAGCAGATGCCTAATGTTAAGCAAGTGAGGACTCTCGTTGAAATCAATGCGACTGCTCATATGCTTGGAGTTAAGGACATGCTCAAGTGCTTTGCTGGATCAAAGCCAAAGATTGCACACTAAAATAAAGAAATTATAATTGTTAAAAATATAATAATGCTTCAAATGCTTTTAAATATAATAATGCTTCAGATGCTTACATTTGTTTGTAATATTTAAATGCATTAGGGTGTTTTCCCTGGAAGAATTTATTTCATATTTATATATTACCTATCATCTGAGGATCACAAAAGATTTACAAACAACTCATGAAACTTCACAGTACCCCTGTGATATTTTGCAAATATATTTACATAGAGATCACACATTTGACTTGCTTCCCGCAAAGTTTCTGCTGGCTCTAATGTATGCCATGCTGTCAATCTGCTGTTGCCATCCTTTCTCATTTTGTGAACTTTTACATTCAGAATTTCATAGTTTGACTTTTTGTGGAAGAATTTTCAATTTGGATGATGGACAACATTTTTAAATCTATCCATCCATAAATACTTTTCTATAGTGAAAAATGTTTTAAAAAAAAAGTCATCTTGAAAACTTATTGCAGTTTTAAAATCCACTTTCTCTAGGTTCTAAAATTTTAAAATTTAAAATCCACTTTATCTAGAACTAAAATTGCTTTTCTGCTAATGAAAAACTCTAGAATTCTGAGACAAAGTACTTTGAGTCTTCCAGGATGTAAAGAGCAATCTCTACTAGCTTTAACAATGGCATGCTGTTTTTTTTCAGACTTATCTGTCCCTTCTTTCTAAAACACTTCATTGACCCTCCCTCTAAATCTCCTCCCTTCTTGAGGCCCAATCCAACACCATTAAAGGGAAGCGAGAATCTTCCATTGATTTTAATTTGAATTGGTAAAAGACCTTTATGTGTCTCCTTAAAAACAGTAATGAAAGCATCCAGGTACCATTTAAATCAATAAGAGAATGGGAGGGATTTTTTTCATTGATTTGAATGGTAGTTGAATCAGGCTCCAAATGAGTTCAATCCTGCAAAATGCTAAGTACTCACAATTCCCTTTGAATCCCTTGTGGCCCATTGTACATTTACTAGAAGGTAATTACTAGAAGGTAACTACTATACAAATAGCCCCATGCCCAACAATATAACTTTTTTCAGAGATCAAGTATGTTTTTCCAGGTAAAGAGTTCAAGTCCTTGAAATAAAGAAGACCTAAACCTGAATTGATATGCAAGGTATTACTATAAAATGCATCAGGCACCTTAAGAAAAGTATTATAGTCAATACAGTGAATTTTAATAGATCATAGAAATGCAGGGATGGAAGGGACCTCAAGAAGTCATTAGGTCCAGTCCTCTGTGCTGAGGCTGGACCAAGTAAACCTAAACCATCCCTGACTAGTGTCTGTCCACCCTATTCTTAAAAATCTCCAAAGATGGAGTTCCATAACCTCCCTTGAAAACCTATTCTGGGCAGACGTGCCAAACCTGTGGAAAAAATGTAGGAATTGGGCTTGTTTTTGGCTTAATTGTCTTGTGAGTTGCTTGTTGGCTAGTTTTTGGCTTGTAGCTTGTTGCTTGTTGTTTCTTTTTTGGATTAGCTCTCAGCAAGCAGGGCAAGGGGGGGGAGTGGCAAGCAGGGGCAAGGAGCGGGGAGAGTCAGAGGTGCACGGAGGGCCCACCACAGTCCCAGACTGCACACCGGGGGATCTAGTCACATAGAGTGTTGAAGTTCTTAGGGATTGGTTTATTTTGGCCTTGTTTTGAAATGGGATTAGCTTGATTTTTTGTTTGTTTTTTTTGTGAAAGTCAGGGTGCTTATTTACTGTGTGAAAGTTGGGAACTGTGTTTTGGAGCTTACCTAAGCATATAGTTAGAAAGTTTTATCTAATATCTAATTTAAATCTCTGATTAGTTTTTGTCCTCTTGATCACTGTCCTCTTTATAACAGCCCTTACCATACTTGAAGAGCATTATCAGATTCCCCCCCTCAGGCTTCTTTCCTCAAGACTAATCTAAACATACCCAGTTTTTTAAATCTTTCCTTATAGGTCAGGATTTATAGATGTTTTATCATTTTTATTGCTTTCCTCTGGACTCCCCCATTTTGTCCACATCTTTCCAAAAGTGTGGCATGCAGAACTGGACTCACCAGTGCTGAGTAGAGTGAGACCTCCTGCGTCTTTTGTACAACACTCTTGTTAATACAACCCAGAATATTAGCTTTTTCATAACTGTGCCACACTGTGGACTCTTATTCAATTTGTCATCCACACTAACCCCTAGATTCTTTCCAGCAGTACTACCACCCAGCCAGAGATTCCCCATTTTGTAGCTATGCATTTGATTTTTCTTTCCTAAGTGAAGTATTTGGCACTTATTTTTATTGAATTTTTGTCTTGGGAATTCAGACCAATTCTCCAATATTGTCAAGGTCCTTTTGAATTCTATCCTGTCCTCCAAAGTGCTTATAACCCCAGATTGTCATCTGCAAAATTTATAAGCAGACTCGTATATCTCTCCCTATTTGATCAAAGCTACAATCTGCTCTTTTAAGATTGATTTATGGTCTCCCCTATTTGTTCAATTTCAGTGTTTTAATTGCACTCTTTGGAAGTCAAATAGAAAAACAAACCAAAGAAAAAATCTCATGTTTTTTTAATTTGAGTTTCTCTCAGTAAATGTTTCTACCCATAGGTGTCTCACTCTTCATTGGTGTTATATAATGTAGAGAACCATGTGAGGGTGAGAGAAAAGTTTCTCTCCATCCAATAGCAGGTGAAGTACAGTATCTGCATAAGTTATATCACTAGTAGGAGTTGTCTTAACAGTTCCTAATAATTAGCTGTATGCTTCAGAGGTAATCACATATGTGTAAGTTGTAGAACAAATAGTATATCTTATAAACAACTTTTACTGAAACAGATTTTTAGTACTGTTCACCAGCCATGTTAATGCTTAGGAACTGTGTGCAGCCTGTCCTAATAGAGTCTGACTTCTTTCTTTGTTGAGTCCCCGGATATAAAATGTGCATACACAGCTTGCATCTATATTTTTTTCAAACAGCATTAATTAGAACTACAAAATGACATGTTGAAACTTAAATACTTAATCAGTATGATTCAGCTCCTTGCAGATGTTGTTCATAGTACACATGTGGAAGATCCTTTTTGAAAACTGTGCATGGGTAATTCCTAAGTCCCTTTTGTGTTGCTCTTTTCCTAGCACACTTGATCTCACTTTAAAGCCAGTGTACACTGCCAGACTAGTGTAAATGCAAATCAGACCCATGGATTTTAGAAATCTTTGTGTCCACAAATACTGTATTTTAAATATATTAATTTACATTTTTCAGAGCAACTCTCATGCCCTGTGAAATATTTTTGCTTTTATGTGATTCTCTGCCATTATATTTTTAATCTGTTCTAAAAAAAAAAATTGGGATCTATTAGAAAGCACTATAATTTTTTTCTGCAAAAATCACACTCTATACAGTCATCGGTCCAAAACTGATTGTTTGCTTTTCTAATTGGGATATAGTATGACTGAATGGATGCAGTATTGCACTGGTATACAAAAGACTTGGATTCTGCTCCCAACCCTGGTGTTGGATGATCATGAGCAAATCATTTAATCTTTCTATGCTTCAGTTTCCCCATTGGTAAAATGGATAAGAATATTGGTATCTTTTGTAATATAAATTAATAAAAAGCAGAAAGGCTTTAAAAGGGAAAGAATTATTACATAAGAGCTTAGAAACTCTCTTTCTCTGTGTTTGTCATACATCTAGACCAAGGTTTTCAAAAGTAGCTAGTGATTTTGGGCATCTAAATTTTTGTATGCTCTTCTCTGTCCACTCTCTGCCCAATTCCTCATGAACTGGTTGTGATTATATCACCGGAATCATTTTATTGCTAAAAGCATTTGATAGGGTGGGACAACAGCTATTTCCACATTCAAATGGATGCTCTACTGCAGTGGCGGGCAACCTGCAATCCGTCAGGGTAAACCTCTGACGAGCCACGAGACAGTTTGTTTACATTGACCTTCTGCAGACACGGCTGCCCGCAGCTCCCATTGCCGAGCACGGTGAACTGCTATCACTGGGAGCTGCGTGTGGCTGTGCCTGCGGACAGTCTATGTAAACAAACTGTCTTGCGGCCCACCAGCGGATTGCCCTGACAGGCTGCAGGTTGCCCACCAGTGCTCTACTGTGTTAGTTTTACCCCACACGAGTTGCAGAACTTTGCCCTAAATCTAGGTAATTGGCCCAAAGAGATTGCACTAGTGCAAATGTTATATCACAGAGGTGTGCAGCTTTATAGGGATGCTCCTGCCAGTCTCCCTCACTGTAGTCAGCTCAGCAGGAAAACTGGGGCAAAGAAAAACTTATAGGGGCATGCCTACAACACCCATACATCACACAAATCCTTTGCTGTGATTTTGGCTCTTTAAGGTAGCTTTAATGTGTTGTGACAAGGATGTCTTCTGGGCTCTGAATCTGATGTTATAGGACTAGATTCTAAGTTTTTGCTCGGCCTCTGTGCATTTTATTACAAATACAATTTAGAACAAAATTGGCATTAATATGTCTAAACAACTAATGGTGAAACTGTAGACATGATTGATTGATTAAATGTCCCACTCTCCTTCATGAATGTCTGGCCTGGAAAAGTACTTGGGGTAAATTCCAGTGTAATGATGATAGTCTACAGATGTGAATGTGTTATTTTATAAGTATTACTATTATGACACTATAATCTGTCTTAATGTATGATTTAGTCATGCATGTATGTACCCAAATATTCTAAATGACCTTAATAATGTAAAATCACCTTAAAGAAAATATCAAATTGTATGTAATTTGTTAATTAAGAACACAGAGTGATTCTGGATTGAACTTCAGACTTTGAAGCAAAGTATAATTATCTGCTTTGAACATGAAAGTGGTTTTTGCAAAGTGCCCAGTGACAGACTGTAAAGCTAGCATCTTGGATGTTTGTATAGAAAACAAAACTCTGGTGGAGTACAAATCAAAATTTATTTTTTACTGGTGTTCTGCAGCCAATCCAAATCTTGCCACAAGCATTAGAACATCTGCATTGCACTTCACAAAGACCATTCAGTATAATGGAACACTGTTTATGCTTCCTACCACTGAAGAAAGAGGTTTTGGTTTTGTTATATATTCAGGGGCAGAGTTAAGGTTGTGGGGAATTAGTTTGTGGTTGTGGAAGTGCAGCTCCACTGCAGCCATAGCTATAAAGCAATTTTAATCACTCCATGCTTGTTTATCATCTCCTGCAGCTGGGAAAAGATGGAAGCATATTCCATCACCACATTATGCACAGGTATTTTCTAAATAATTCATTGCCCCTCTCCCATGTTTTCTATCTTGATTATGTATTAATAATTTCTCTCTCTTGAATTTTCTCTTTGATCTTATTCTTAATAATCTGGAGCACCCTCCTCATTGTATAATGTTTCTATATTTGCCATTCAGTATGCTCCTTTTAAGAATTTTAGATTTCTGCATTGTCTTCATTTGTGTGTCAACCCTATTGTAATAAGAAATGGAGACCAAATCCTGAGTTCTTACTGTCTTTTCTCATTTAAGTGAATGGAAATTTTACATGAATAAGGTCTGAATGAAGTGAGTAAAAAGTTCAGGATTTAGCCATATTTTCTCTTAGCCCTGGTCCACACTATGAGTTTAGGTTGAATTTAGCAGCATTAGATCGATTTAACCCTGAAATGGATACACACCACGAAGCCATTTTTGTCAATGTAAAGGGCTCTTAAAATCGATTTCTTTACTCATCCCTGTTGTGGGAGGATTAGTGCTGAAATCGACCCTGCTGGGTCGAATATGGGGTAGTGTAGATGCAATTCGATGGTATTGGCCTCCGGGAGCTATCCCAGAGTGCTCCATTGTGACCATTCTGGACAGCACTTTCAACTCAGATGTATTGTCCAGGTAGACAGGAAAAGCCCTGCGAACTTTTGAATGAGCTGCATCATGGACTGAATGGGCGGTTCTGCATCTGATCGCTGTATGGGGAGACGAAACCGTGCTGTCCAAACTCCATTGAAAAAGACAAAATGCTGGAATATTTGAAAAAATCTCGAAGGGCATGAAGGACAGAGGTTATAACAGGGACCTGCATCGGTGCTGTGTGAAACTTAAGGAGCTCAGGCAAGCCTACCAAAGAACCAGAGAGGTGAACAACCACTCCGGGTCAGAGCCCCAGACATGCCGCTTCTATGATGAGCTGCATGCCATTCTAGGGCGTGTCCCTACAACTACCCCACCCCTGTGCTTCCCACCTCCCCCACCCCTCACAGGCTACCTTGGCAATTATCCCCCCATTAGTGTGACAAATTTAAAAAAGAATGTATGAATTTGAAACAACAATGACTTTATTGCCTGTGCAAGCAGAGATCAAAGGGGGAAGGGTAGGGTGGTTGGCTTATAGGGAAGTAAAGTGAACCAAGGGGGCAGGTTTTCATCAAGAAGAAACAAACCAAACTTTCACACCATAGCCTGGCCAGTCATGAAACTGGTTTTCAAAGCTTCTCTGATGTACAGTGCGCCTTGCTGTGCTCTTCTAACTGTCCTGGTATCTGGCTACGCGTAATCAGTGGCCAGGTGATTTGCCTCAACCTCCCACTCCACCATAAACATCTCCCTGTTACTCTCATAGATATTGTGGAGCACAGAAAGCAGTAATAATGATGGGAATATTGGTTTCACTGAGATCTGACCTAGTCAGTAAACTGCACCAGCGAGCTTTTAAACATCCAAAGGCACATTCTACCACCATTCTGCACTTGCTCAGCCTATAGTTGAACTGCTCCTTACTACTGTCTAGGCTTCATGAACCATGGGAGCAAGGGGTAGGCTGAGGTAGGTGTGACTGCGCGGTGCTGCTGACTGGGAATGCAACCTGAGGCAGAAGCCTCCAACTGGCATGATATTCAAGGCAGGACTGAATCTCCATTAGACAAAACTTAAAGAAGAGAATGACCTGCAGTCATTCCCATTTTTGTCCAGATGCCCCCGACTGACCTCACCGAGGCCGGCCGGGAGCACCCATGTCTGCCCAGGTGCCCCCGACCAACCTAAATGAGGTCAGCAAGGAGCACCCATGGGACAACGACAATGGCTCTTGTACCTTCTTCAAGGTGAGGCGAGGGGTTGCTGCTGTGTAGCACGGCAGTACCGCATCTGCCAACAGCACCCAGGTGTCATATGATGACAGTGAGCTGACCGGGCTCCATGCTTGCCGTGGTATGTCATCTGCACAGGTAACCCAGGAAAGATGTCGAGAAATGATTTTTTGCCATTGCTTTCACGGAGGGAGGGAGGCCTGACAACATGTATCCAGAACCACCTGTGACATTGCCCCATCAGGCATTGGGAGCTCAACCCAAAATTCCAGTGGGCGGCAGATACTGTGGGATAGCTACCACAGTGCAATGCTGTGAAATTCTATGCTAGCCTCGGTACTGTGGACATACACCGCCGACTTAATGCACTTAGTGGGGACACACACAATTGACTGTATCAAATCGATTTCTAAAAAATTGACTTCTATTAAATTGACCTAATTTTGTAGTGTAGACATACCCTTAATTTAGTAAATACCTGGATCACCTTACGGAGATTAGGACCAACTAAACATCACTATTTTGGCTGCATTATTAGTGTGGCAGGTGAGTATATGATCTAGTTGGAAATATGGTGGAGGAGTAAGTTGTACATTATAAACTTTCTGTTACAGAATGGAATTTGAAGGCCAAATCCTTAGCCGGTGTGAATTAACATAGTTTCACTGATTTCTGTGGAATGAGGAGGATTAACACTAGCTGAAAACCTGACTCTGAATCTGTTTCATCATATCTACACAATTTGTTACTTACAGGATTACCGGAAAGTTTATATAAAGTTCACCAAGGACCAGAATTTCAAAACAGCTCATTGAGTGCTGAGTACTTTAGAAAATCTGGCCTTTTAAAGTCCCTACATGGGAGCTTCCCCCACCCCCCTCCCATTTGAAAATCTGGACCAACTATGGGTGCTGAACACTTGAAAATCTTGGTTGTGAACTCTCTTAAAAATCTGGTCCCACTTCACCAACACTGATTGCTCCTTATGGCATGCCATGTTCAACATGCTGTGATGTGATTTTGTGCACAACAGCCTAACTGCCTAAACAGCACTGATAGACTGAAGGAAAACTACTAATTTCTATAAGTATGCTAATCTATGCTTAGTTATTACATTTGTGTGAAGCACGTGTGCTAATGACTGCATAATGTGTATGTATCGCAATGAGATTTTACTTGGGTCTGTTTAAATTTTTATTGTAGACAGCTGCCTGGGTTGTGATGATGGACAGATGATGCTTAGTGTCTTATTACTAACTGAATGTCCAAGAGAGGCTTGTAGTGATTTTAAATTGTTTACTTCAATTATCTCCAAGAAGAGAGATTGAACCATCATCAGCAACTGTTACAACTAATGAATTGGTGCCATGGTTTTTACTTTGCATGCCAATTAAATACTAGATAAGCACAAGCTGATGCTAGGATTATGGGACATTTATTAATCACATTAACTAAGTTTATTCTTACTACTAATAGTACTTTGCACATATAGACCTTCTTTCATCAGAGGACCTCAAAGCCCTTTACAAAGGTGGATAAGTTATTAGTCCCAATTTACAGATGGAGAATCTAACGCACAGTGAGACTAATTGACTTGAGCCAGGAAACGCACAAACAGAGCACAGGACTCCTGACTTCCAGAACCCTGCTCTAACCACTAGCCATAACCATAAAGTTTTGCTGCCAAGCCAGTAACAGGGGACCTGGCCTCATGTCTGATGCCACAGCAAACGATGAAGCTAATTTGATTAGCGTACAACCTGTACATAGAGTGTTATTGGTAGGTGAGAAGCATAAATAATACAGAACTGTGTTAACAGAATTAAGGAAAGCTGTGATAGAAAAGCTGTGGCAGATTGGAGCAATATCACAGTTTAGCACATCAGAACTTTATGAAAACATAGATTTGCTTGTTTGTAGAACTCACAAGTATTTTGGATATTAAAGAGCTGATATACATTTGCTACAGTAGGTGGAACTGAGCAAATACTGACAATCATTGTGTTGGAGAACTGGTAGTACAACAGTTTGTCATTCACAGAATGCTTTACGATAACCATAAAATATGGGATAGGCATATTTGCTAGCAAGTAATAGGCAGAGTCAGTAAGGGTAAAAAAAGAAAATTGTTTCATTTATTTTAGCCTAATATAGAAAATTCCAAATAAGTTTGTTATTAGATGTGATGGATGAACCAAATTACTTTTGGTGTATTTAATGGCATCTCCTAATGCAGCCCTTGGAATGTTTCTGGCTCCATGTCTCTATTTTATTTGAGAGGTATTAAGTTGCAGGCCTTTGTGAGCTCACTGGCTCAGCACCTCCAGCTTGATGGGGTTATGACAAAAAAACCCTTTCTGATCTCACTAGTTACTTAACTCTAGCATATAGGCAGAAGTAAAGGCATATACCTCTGTGAGCTCACTGGTTCAATACTCACTTTAATGTTAAGCGCCAGGTCTTTGAGGCCATGTCATGACCGGGACATGGACAGTCAGGGCTAGTGATCGGAACAACAGTTGGAAGCCAGGAAGCAGGCATACCAGGAGATCATAGTCTGAGGGTACGTCTACACTACGGGATTTTTCCGATTTTACATAAATCGGTTTTATAAAACAGCTTGTATAAAGCCGAGTGCACGTGGCCACACTAAGCACATTAATTCTGTGGTGTGCATCCATGGTCCGAAGCTAGTATCGATTTCCGGAGCGTTGCACTGTGGGTAGCTATTCTGCAGCTATCCCATAGTTCCCGCAGTCTTCCCCACCCCTTAGAATTCTAGGTTGAGAGCCCAGTGGCTGATGGGGCAAAAATCATTGTCGCGGGTGGTTCTCGGTAAATGTCGTCAGTCATTCCTTCCTCCTGGAAAGCAACGACAGACAATCATTTCGCGCCCTTTTCCCCTGGATTGCCCTGGCAGATGCCATAGCATGGCAACCATGGAACCTGTTCAGCTTTTTTTTTTTACAGTCACCATATGTGTACTGGATGCCACGGACAGAGGCTATACTCCAGCGCTACACAGCAGCATTTGTTTGCTTTTGCATGATAGCAGAGATGGTTACCAGTCATTCTGTACTGTCTGCTGCCAGTGTAATTTGGCAGTGAGATGACTGTTATCTGTCCTTCTGTGCTGTCTGCTGCTATAATGGGTGCCCCTGGCTGAGATTGGCTGGGGGTGCAAAAGCAAAACTGGGAATGACTCCCCAAGTCAATCCCTTCTTTATGGTTTTTAAAAATAGAGTCAGTCCTGCCTAGAATATGGGGCAAATGTACTAGAGAAGCAGTGTATCAGAGAGTACAGCTGCTTTGTGTCAGATCCTGCAGAAATGATGAGCTACATGCCATTCATGGGGGGTGCCCCTGCTCAACCTCACCCGTTGCTTCCCTTCTCCCCCAACCTTCCTGGGCTACTGTGGCAATATCCCCCCCATTTGTGTCATTAAGTAATAAAGAATGCAGGAATAAGAAACACTGAGTTTTTAGTGACATAAAATGAGGGGGAGGCAGCTTCCCGGTGCTATGATAGTCCAGGCAGGACATTAAACAGTGTGGGGGAGAGGAGCCCAGCATCCCACTGCTATGATAGTCCAGTCAGTACAGAATCTTTTCTTTTCACATGAAAGGAAGGGGGCTGATTGAAGCTCAGTCCCCAGTTTCTATGATGAAGATGGTTACCAGCTGTTCTGTACCATCTACTGGGAATGACCAGGAATCATTCCTATTTTCACCCAGGCACCCCCAGCCAGCCTCACCTGAAGCCAGCCAGGAGCACTCACGGGTTGATAAGAAGGATGGTTGCCAGTCCTACTGCACTGTCTGCCACCGGGAAGGGAAGAGGAGGAGATACTTCTCTTCACTGCTGCAGCATCGCATCTACCAGCAGCATTCAGTAGACATAGAGTGACAATGAAAGAAGTCAAGAAATGATTTCTTTCCCTTTTCTTTCACATGGCGGGGGGGAGTAAATTGACGAGCTATTCCCTGAACCACACCGGACAATGTGTTTGAACCTACAGGCATTGGGAGCTCAGCCAAGAATGCAAATACTTTTTGGAGACTGCTGGGGACTGTGGGATAGCTGGAGTCCTCAGTACCCCCTCTCTCCCTCCAGGAGCGTCCATTTGAGTCTCTGGCTTCCCGTTATACTTGTCACGCAGCACTGTGTAGCCTGTAGATTTTTTTTTCAAACGCTTTGGCATTTCGTCTTCTGTAATGGAGCTTTGATAGAACAGATTTGTCTCCCCATACAGCGATCAGATTCAGTATCTCCCGTACGGTCCATGCTGGAGCTCTTTTTGGATTTGGGACTGCATTGCCACCTGTGCTGATCAGAGCTCCACGCTTGGCAAACAGGAAATGAAAATCAAAATTTCACGAGGCTTTTCCTGTTTACCTGGCCACTGCATCCGAGCTGAGATTGCTGTCCTATGTGGTCACAGTGGGGCACTGTGGGATACCGCCCGGAGGCCAATATCGTCGATTTGCGGCCACACTAACCCTAATCCAATATGGTAATACCGATTTTAGCGCTACTCCTCTCGTCGGGGAGGAGTACAGAAACCGATTTAAAGAGCCCTTTATATCGCTATAAAGGGCCTCGTAGTGTGGATGGGTACAGCGTTAAATTGGTTTAACGCTGCTAAAATCGGTTTAAACGCGTAGTGTAGACCAGGCCTGAGACAGTTCCAAAGGGCAGCCAATGCATCAGGAGATAGAGAGAGTCAGGTTACCAGATCAGAGTCAGGCAGTAAGAACAGATAGCACAGGGAGGACCCAGTTACATAGACAACTTCCTGTTCCTCTGCTTGGTTTAAATAGAAGCAGGAAACCAATCAGTCCTTAATAAATAGGGTCATTTAAGTGTCGAACCCTTAATGAATGGGGGAGGCAACCTAGTGACAGATGATGTGGAAAAAGCTGAAGTACTCAATCCTTCTTTTGCCACAGTCTTCACAGACAGGGTCAGCTCCCACACTGCTGTCCTGGTCAACACAGTATGGGAAGGAGGTGAGCAGCCCTCAGTGGTGAAAGAACAGGTTAAGGACTGTTTAGAAAAGCTGGACATGTGCAAGACCATGGTTCCAGATCTAATGCATCTGAGGATGCTGAAGGAATAGGCTGATGTGATTGCAGAGCCATTGGCCATTATCTTTGAAAATTCGTGGTGGTCGGGGGAGGTCCTGGATGATTGAAAAAAAGCTAATGTAGTGCCCATCTTTTAAAACGGGAAGAAGGAGAACCCGGGGAACTACAAACTACAAAATGCAAAAATCATGGAGTAGATCAAGGGTCGGCAGCCTTTCAGAAGTGGTGTGCCAAGTCTTCATTTATTCACTCTAATTTAAGGTTTCGCTTGCTGGTAATACATTTTAATGTGTTTTAGAAGGTCTCTCTCTACAAGACACCTAAATTAGTGTTGTATTGTAAAATAAACAAGGTTTTCAAAATGTTTAAGAAATTTAACTTAAAATGTTGATCTTACACCGCCGGCCCGCTCAGCCTGCTGCTGGTCTGGGGTTCTGTTCCTCTAGGCTGGCAGTGGGCTGAGTGGGGCCTGCGGCCGGGACCCCAACTGGGAAGGGTCTAGTAGCCAGAACCCCAGACTGGCAGTGGGCTGTGCGGGGCTAGCACTAGGGACCCCAGACTGGCAGTGGGCTGAGCAGCTCAGCCCACTGCCACTCAGGGGTTCCATCCGCCTGCTCCTGCCAGCCAGGATCTCGGCTGCCGGACCCGCTCAGCCCACTGCCAGTCTGGGGTTCTGGCCCTGCCCACATACAATGGGTACCTACCTTCTCCCTGGTTCTGGCCCATTCTCTTCCTCTCTCTGCACTGAGCTGAGGGTGGGAGTGGACCAAACACAGGGCTGGGGGTGAAGGGTCTGGCCAGGAGCTAGAATGAAGGAGGGGCTCAGGGTTGGAGTGTGGGGGCACTTACCTGGGCAGCTCCCATTTGGTGTGAGGGGTGCTGGTGGGAATGTGAGAGGGGGTGCAGGAGCTCCTGTTTGGTTCTCAGGGTGGGGATGGGGATGTGTGGGGTGCATGGAATGTGTGTGTGGGGGGCTGGAGATGTGGGAAGTGCAAGAGTCAGGGCAGAGGGCTAGGCACATGTGAGGGGGGTGCAGGTGTCAGGGTAGGGGTCCTGGGTATGTGTGGGGGTGCCAGAGTCAGGGCTGGGGTCATGCAAAGGGGTGGGGTCAGCAGAGAGCTAGGAGGTACAGGGCTCAGGGCAGGGGCCTGGGGGGATGTGGGGGTGCAGGGCTCAGGGCAGAAGGCTGGGTGTGTGTGTGGGGGGCCACGGCTCAGGGCAGAGGGCTGGGTGACTGCCTCCCCAGAACCCCCAAGCCCCTTCACTCCTTGTCCTGACTACCCCCTCCTGGGACCCCACCCCCTATGTAAACCTCCCTGCCCCCCAGGACCCTACCACCTACCTGTCCCCTGACTGCACCAACCCTTATCCACAACCCCGCAGGCAGACAGAACCCCCTGGACTCCCATGCCTATCTAACTGCTCCTCGCCCCCTGACAGGACCCTCAGAACTCTGGACCCATTCAATGCCCCCCTGCTCCCTGCTTGCCGATCCCCTCTCCACACCCCTACCTCCTGATAGCCCCCTCCAAACTCCCAACCCCCCCAGCTCCTTGTTCCTTGACCGTCCCCTCCAGAACCCCTCCTCCCTAACTGCCTCTCCAGGACCCTCCTTGCTCCCTGTCCCCTGACTGCCCTGACCCCTATCCAACCCCTACCCCCTAACAGATCCCGGGACTCCCATGCCCATTCCACCCCCCCCCGCTCCCTGACTGCCCCCTCCGGAGACCCCTGCCCCTAACCACCACCCCCCATCCAACCCACCCTGCTCCCTATCCCCTGACTGCCCCTCCCCCTTATCCAACCCCTCCCGCCAGACCCGGACTTGGACCCTTTACCCATTGGGTTCCCGCTGATCTGGAGCCCCGCAGCCATGCGCACAGCGCTCTCAGGGGCGGGGCGGGGATGCGTGTGGCAGCAGGGCTCCGGATGACTGGGGAGCATCTTTTCCTCCCCACAGAGCCAAACACTGCCCTGTGGGAGCACGCAGCCCCGACCCCAAGAGCACTGTACGCGGTGGCAGGGCTCCAGGGGAAGGCAGGGGAGGGGCTGGCAGCTTGCTGCGCTAGGCCCCGGTGCTCCAGCCCTGGAGCGCGGACCCTGCATCTTGCCGCGTCGGCAGGATTTTTAATGGCACACTGGGGTCCTGGCAGGCCCCGGCGTGCCATTAAAAATTGGCTCTCATGCCATCTTTGGGATGCATGCCATCGGTTGCAGACCCCTGGAGTAGATCCTCAAGGAAACCATTTTGAAGCACTTGGAGGGGAGGAAGGTGATCAGGAACAATCAACATGGATTCACCACAGGCAAGTCATGCCTGACAAACCTGATTGCCTTCTATGATGAGATAACTGGCTCTATGGCTATGAGGAAAGCAGTGGACATGATATATCTTAACTTTAACAAAGCTTTTCATATGGTCTCCCACAGTATTCTTGCCAGCAAATTAAAGAAGCATGGATTGGATGAATGGACTATAAAGTGGATAGAAAGCTGGCTAGATTGTCAGGTTCAAGAGGTAGTGATCAGTGGCTTGATATCTAGTTGGCAGCCGGTATCAAGCGGAATACCCCAAGGGTCGTTCCTGGGGCAGGTTTTGTTCAATGTCTTTATTAATGATCTGGATGATGGGATGGACTGTACCCTCAGCATGTTTGCAGAAGACAAAGCTGGGGGGAGAGGTAAATATGCTGGAGGGTAGGGTAGAGTCCAGAGTAACCTAGACAAATTGGAGGATTGTGCTAAAAGAAATCTGATGAGGTTCAACAGAGACAAGTGCAGAGTCCTGCTCTTAGAAAGGAAGAATCCCATGCATCACTGCAGGCTGGGGACTGATTGGCTGTGCAGCAATTCTATAGAAATGGACCTGGGGATTACAGTGGATGCAAAGCTGGATATGAGTCAGCAAGGTGCCCTTGTTGCCAAGAAGGCTAACAGCATATTGGGCTGCATTAGTAGGAACATTGCCAGCAGATCGAGGGAAGTGATTATTTCCCTTTATTCGGCAGTGGTGAGGCCACATCTGGAGTATTGCATCCAGTTTATGATCCCTCAGTACAGAAAATATATGGACAAGTTGGAGAGAGTCCAGCGGAGGGCAACGGAAATGATCAGGGAGCTGGGGCACATGACTTATGAGGAGAGGCTGAGGGAACTGGACTTGTTTAGTTTGGGGGGGAGAGGGGATTTGATAGCAGCCTTCAACTACCTGGGTGGATGGGAATTCCAAAAAGTTTGGAGCTCAGCTGTTCTCAGATGACAGAACAAGGAACAATGGTCTCAAGTTGCACTGGGGAAGGTCTAGTTTGGATATTAGGAAACACTATTTCACTAGGAGGGTGGTGAAGCACTGAATGGGTTACCTAGGAAGGTGATGGAATCTCTACCTTAGAAGTTTTTAAGGCCCGGCTTGACAAAGACCTGCCTGGGATGATTTAATTGGCTTTGAGCAGGGGATTGGACTAGATGACCTCCTGAGGTCTCTTCCAACCCTAATCTTCTATGATTCCATTACCCACAGAGTTCCACCAGTCAGATCCCAGATTCTCTGTCACAGTTGAGAGTTGAGTTCTGTAGATTAACACGTCACTGGGTGGTGGGTTGGAATGTACTGGCTCCAAGAACCCCAGTCCACAGCACAGGTCATGGTTCTAGGGGTGATGGGGCTGCTGCCACACCATCTGACTTGCAGTGGTTTCCATTATATACAGGGTTTGAAGTTTGGTTTAAAGGTTCTCAGCACCCCACTATAAAAATTGTTCTTGCATCTCTGAGCCACAGGGCTTTAAGACCCATGGCCCCTGACAGGGCACTAGCTGAGTACTTTTAGCTCAGTGAGCTAACTTCAAGGTACACATTTCTGTAAGGACACAATTTCTGGAGCATGCTGCTCTCTTGTCAGCGTCTCTAGGAGCTCATTAGATCAGCACCTTTTGCTTACTAGGATGATGATCTGTGGGCACAGGTCTTTATGAAATCACTAGCTGAGCATTTCTAACATGATGGCCTGAAGCCATGCTACAGGGTGTTTTTTATTTGGGAGGGATTATGGGCTCAACAATGACTAAGCTCTGAAGAGAACTCTGCACATATGTTTCTGGTGGCTTGAGACCAGCATTGCAGAAAAACTTTATACTGTAATCACTCAAGTGAGTTTGAAAAACCTGGGATTGGTTCTGGCCAGTTTGTGACTGTTGGCAGCTGTGGCTGCATGTGTACCCAACAGAAGTGGTGAAAAGATATAAGCAAACTGATTTTGCCATTTAGTGTCCATACTTGAGCATCATCATATTTTGCAGGAATTGTACATATGTTAAATGTAGTATACTGTCTCTGTGTGTATTATTAATTATAAAAGTATATATGGTATGTGAACCACTTGTTTTTTCCCCTAAAAATGGAAATAACCCACTCCTCAAATCTCTGTGAAGCTGCTTGTTTTGAATTTTGTCTCTTTGGTTTCATGGTCTGAATATTGTTATGAGCTGGGTGAAAGCTTGTTATGGGTTGACCTAAAACCCCATTCAAACTGATATGTTACAACCATCTTAAGGGGCCACCCCTAAAACAAAGTCTAATAGAATCTGCTCAGAAACTTGAACCAGGTGGACCTTGGGTTCAGCTAGTTGTTGTGACCAGGTGGGTGATGTATGGGAGCTGTGAGAGAAGACACAGAAACTGAGAACAGAAAAGAACAGGTAGAGAGGGCTTGTCTACACTTGAAATGCTACAGTGAAACTGTTGCTGTGCTTCAGTGTAGACATTACCTATGCCAACAGGCAGAGTTCTCCCGTTAGTGTAGGTAACCTCCTCCTCAAAGGATGGTAGGTAGGTCAACAGAAGAATTGAGAGGTTAATGGAGAGGATATTACACCTATACCCTGATATAATGCTGTCCTTGGGAGCCAAAAAATCTTACTGCATTATAGGTGAAACCACATTGTAATGAACTTTCTTTCATCCACCGGAGTGTGCAGCCTTACCCCCCTGGAGCACTCTTTACTGTGTTATATTCAAATTTGTGTTATATCGGGTTGCATTATATTGGGGTAGAGGTGTACCTGGTATGTTCTCTCTGCCTGACTTCTATACCTAGATGATATCCTGGTGCAGGCTAAAACATTTGAACAGGAACTAAAACATTTAGAAATGGTCTGTGATACACCAAAAGCGTCCAATTTGAAATTGAACCCAAAGTCACGTGAGTTGGTCCAAAAAGAGGTACTCTACTTTGGGTACACAATTAGTGAGCAAGGGATTTCCACTGACAAAAAGAAAGCAGGTTGTACATAGCTGGCCACCTCCCCAGAGTGCAGAGTTTTATAGGGCTCTACTCCTATTAAAATGGGTTCATGTGGATTTGCCAATATTGCAAAACCACTGCGATGATTGGGTGGGAAGAATAACATTTTCAGTGGTGGTCAGAGTATGTTGCAGCATTTTCAGAGCTGGAAAAGTCATTGGTGACTACTCCTGTCTTGGCCTAGCTACATTTCTAAACCCCTTTGATATTGGATACAAGTGCTAATTCTTATGGTATGGAGGAAGTACTGAACAAGAACACAAGGGACTTGAGAGTGTGGTAGCTTATTATAACAAAAGTCTAACTTCTCCTGAGACAAATGATTGCATCACACAAAGGAACTGCTAGCAGTGGTTACATTTTTAGAATATTTTGATCAATATTTATCGGGAAGTGGTCAGGACAGACCACGCTTCCCTGCAGTGACTTCTTAAATCCAGGATTTCTGAAGCACAGCTTTCCAGATGGTTGGAGAAACTTTAGTGCTATGATTTCACAAGGACAGACCAGGCCTGGCCATAAGTATAATAATGTTTTTGCCAGTCCAGAGGGCCTTGTTGGGAGGCTAATTGAAAACACAGCCTTAAGTGGGAGAGCAAGTAATTAGTTGTTTGTAGGAATGGGTGTGCCTCTCTTTCTCTAATTCGCAGGAGTGCTCACGTTCTTAGTTCACCTACTGGAACAATGGGGATGAGGTTGCAGGAAGGGATCCCAGGCCAACTAAAAACTTCTAAAAGAGAGGATCCTGAGATCAGGTTAATGTGTGATTGGAAAATCAACTGGCAAATGCGGCCAACCTGAAATGTAGTGTCCCCTCACCATACTATAGTAAAAGCTTTCTGGTCACAATGGAGAAGCTTGGAATTTAAAGATGAAATTTTACATGGGAGAAACCAGCAATTGATGGATATAGATACCAACAAGTTATACCAGCTACAATGAAAAAGGAGACGTGAGATTATGACATGATCTTAAAACTACTGGACATCTTGGAGTTGCAAAAACTTTAGTCAAGTGAAGGCAGAATTTGTACTGGTTAGAATGCAGGCAGGATGTAGAAGATTGGTGCATGAAATATGGTGTATGTGTTTCGAAGAAGCTTCTCCTCCCCCACCAAAATTTGGAGAGCACCTTTGAAGCAGTATTTTGTGGGGGCACCAATGGAGTACATTGTCATTTGTGTTCTTGGGCCCTTGCTTAAGACAGAGGCTGGCAATCAATACTTGCGGGTAGCAATGGACTCCTTCACAAAATGGCCTTAAGCTTACCCAATAAGAAATCAAAAAGCTATGACAGTGCCTGGGATCATAGTGAATCGAATTCTTCACCAGGTTTGTGGTCCTGGATGAGTTACCCAGAGATAGAGACAGAAACTTTGAATCCAAACTGTTTCAACAGGTTTGTGAGATTCTAGAGGCACACAAACTTGGACCAGCCCAGGGCATCCACAATCTGATGGGATGGCAGAAAGTTTCAGTAGGTCTCTGAGAGTTCAGTTGGCTGCCTTTGTAGAACATTGAAGGCACCTGAACCAGCATATCCCATTCAAGCTTATAGAATAGCACTCAATGAGAGTACTAAGTGTACCCCAGCACTCCTTGTGTTTGGGAGTGAGCTAAGGACCCCAGGAAACATCTTGCGTGGAGTTCCTGAAGAGGAACAAAGAGATTCAAACTATTTGGACTATCTAGAACTCCTACAACCAAAATTGCTAGAGAAAAATTTGACGTTAGCCTCTCACAAAATGAAAAGGCAGTATGATATAAGATCATATGGGGGAGACTCTTAAAAGAGGGGACTGGGTCTGGTTCCACAATTCTAGAAGGGAGGAGAGTAGGAACCTTAAACTCAGTAAATCTTGAGAGGGAGCCTGTACAGTATTGACCCAAATCAGTGAAGCAATGTAAGTTTGAGTCAAAGGTTTCCATGAGGACCAGCTAAAGTGGTGTCAGGGGGACAGGATTTCAGCATGTCTGTTCTCTGAATCTAAGGATGAGAAAGTTACGACAGTAATGAGTCCCCTAGCTGAACAGAATGGACTGGAACTGTCACAGCCAGTAAGTTCTTCTGAAATATTAGACACATCTCAGGACACACTGAAAGAAAATCCAGGGAGAGAAAAGACCCAGAGAGATTTGGTTAGGAATAAAATTATTTGAGATTGGTGATGTGAACTTTTCTGACAGAAATACACTGTGCATATGTGAAACTTGTATCATTTGTAATTTATTAATACATTGTTTTCTATTTGAGATGGGTTATTTGGTGTCACCACTTTGAGCCTTATCAAATCAATGAGGTGTGGGGGGTGTTAAGAGCTGGATGAAACATTTTTTATGGTTTGAGTTAGAAACTCATTTAAGCTGATGTGTGAACAAGTACCACACTGAGATGATTGTAGGAGACAATTAAGGGGCTACACCTAAAGCAAAGCCAAACAGGGTCTGCCCAGAAACTAACTCCAGGTGGCGGAGTTTTCGCCTGGTTATTGTCACCAGGTCTGTGGATGTGGGGGCTGTGAGAACAGACAAGAAGCGAGAGAGGCAAGAAAGCCTAGCTATACCCAGTGAACACAGTGTGTGACCCTGGAAAAAGCGTGAGAGCCTGGTTTGGGGTCTGTTGGCTAAAAAGGCTTGAGTCTGTGTAAGCTAAGAAACTGTTCCATTTGTTCTTGGATCCTTCTGTGTTCAGAGACAAAACACTTTGGACATTCCTTGTAAATAAACATAATGGCATCAAAGGAATACCTATCATCAGATTTTACTCTCAGCTGGAACATCCCCAGGGCCCTCAGATTTGAATAGCTTCTTGAGTCAACAACAGGACAACAATATAAACGCATTGTTCTTTGAGGCCTGATCTGAGTCCCATCTAAGTAAATGAATATCTTTTTGTTAACCTCAGCTGGTGTTGTTTCAGGCCCAGGGCCTGCTTTCAAATACTACTTCTCAAGAATCCACATTTGAATTCAACAGTCGGTACAAGATTTCCATTCTTTCAGCATGACTAGTGAGATGTAGTTATTGACAGTTCACATTTAACTGTATGTCTGTGTAAAGCACTCTGTTATGTTCCTCTTTTGCATATTCTAATTTATGTGGTTAAAGATAAATTACAATGTTCTATTTGCTCGAGCAGATTGTGCATATTAATTCTCCTATTCTATATCACTTGCTGATAAATAATGCTAATTTATTCTTTATTTGCATAATAAAATATCCATGTAAATTTTGGCTGTTGCAGTAACTTGAAAGGAGATCAAACTGTGGTCACTGCAATATTTCCTTATTACTGACTGTTTGCAAAGTGTGATGAGTAGGTACAAAATTTTATTGCATTTCAGCTACGCTATGCAGAAGACTGGGGAATGGAAGACCTGCAACATTTTTGGCTCTTAGAACAATAGTTCTTTGTTCTCTTGTCCTGAGCACATATGACATTTTCTTTTTAAAGATGAGACATTGGAAGGCAAATAACTGTAAATCCTGAACTAGTCAAAGAACTGTCTTCTTAACATTGTTTTTATTGTTTCTTCTGGAAATAGCACTTAGAAAGAAATCATTGTTTAGGCCCAATTAGATCCTTTAGACAGATCATTTCTCAGTCACTGGGGTAATGAATCTCCATTTGTTCACAGTGTTGTATTCAACCTTCAGTGTCAAAACAAACAGGAATTCATTGCCACAGCTAAGACACACTGAATTGTTTGTTCATATTTTTCTGGAAAATCTTTTTTAATCTTCATATATTTTTACAATAAGGAACATTGTTTAGTGAGGAGGAAACTGTTGGGATCATAAAGCAGAAGGCAGAAGACTTTTAAGCCTACTAAATTTTCTGAAATGTTTCATTTCCCAGGCTTTAGAAATTAATTTGGCATTTAAAAAAAGATGAAGATGGATCTATTTGTTTTCCACTTTCCAGTCTACTTATTTCATTAGCTTTGTTTAAAGTATTGTGAATACATTAAGATGAAAGGCTGAAGTTTTGTTTATTCCATATGCAAGAAATGTTAAAGTACAGTTACAAGCTGAAAGTGGAAATCAGGCTGAATGAGAGCTTCCATTTGCCACCAAGGTCGTTAAGCTTATCCCTTTCCTTTTTGGTTTTAGTAGGCGCTTCAGCAACAAGCCTATTTAGGCTAGTTGGAAGTGCTGATGGACATGTTAGGACTAATTGGATCACAAGCAGGCTTATTACGGAAACTCAATTGTGTCCTTAACTATGGGGAATGTACTGCCCCTCCATAGTAAATGTTCCGAATGTTAGAGTGAAAACTTAAAGGCTATGGTGTGTTTTGAGCATGTTTTTTATACATGTTTATAAGTCACAGTTCAGGGAAATGCACAGTTGTCAGCAAAATCAAGTTATAATGTGTCTTTGAAAGTATTGTTTCTAGGTGGAGAAATGTATTAATTTAGATAAAATATCTGAGTCTAAATAGTCAAAGGTGTTACCACCACATCTGTCCAACATTAAATAGTTTTAATTAAGGTTTGAGGTTTGGTATAGGGAGACTTCAGCCAGCCTAGTACCTTGGAAAATACCATTAAAATCCTTGTTAACCTTTTATTAAAAATGCAGCAAAAGAAGGAAAAACAGTGAAAGCATTTCAAATGTAAAGTATTAAGTAAGGCTTTGATTTTGGCAACATTCTTTGTTCCCTTTCCTTCTAGCTAGAAAGAGTCTTTAGAAGAAGGGAAATATCCCCTAGACCCAAACAAACAAATAAAATCTTGTTTACCAGTCTCTTGGGATACATCTATACTACTATAAAAAACCTGCAACATGGCTGTGGTTGGTCCAGGGCAACTGACTGGAACTCCCGGGGCTATGCAATTGCAGTGTAGACTTTCAGGCTCATGCTAGAGTGCAGGCAGCCATGCAGCCCAAGCACCACAAGCCTGAATTAGCTGATTTGGTGCCATGGGTTTTTTATCAGTGTGTACATACCTTGAGATGCTGTTGGGGCGGGAGGGGGGAAGAAAAACAGTTAGTTGAAATTGGCCTGAGCCATTTTTATTGGTGGTGTTACGGTCCAGTCCTGCTTCCTAGAAGGCAAAACAAGAGCAAAACACACAAAAGGGGAAAGAAGAGAACAGCAAAGCTAGAAAATGCAGCTTCTGTCTCTGGTGTTGACTCTCACTTGCAGCCTCACTGCTGGAAAAATACAAGCATGGCACATAGTTTTATCAGTCACTCTGAGACCTAGCAAACTTGTTCCAGCACTGGACTGTTTAGGGAATTGCTTTTAGCATCCTTTCTCGTCACAGGCTTATGGTAGTGTTGCAAAAGGTAGATTTTGGCGGGCTAAGCCAGACTATTTTTAGATGGAAGGAAAAAAGAAAACAAGAAGAAATAAGGTCAGGAAGACAAGGGACACACCCAGGATTGTGGAGGGAGTGTCAGAAGTGAAAAAGAGTCTCATCCCACATGGCCATCAGAATTCAGCTGGAGCCAGTGGAGACAGTGATGTCATCTGTGTCTCTCTCTCTGGCCTGGTCTGGTCAAGGCATCTCTGAAGATTATGACAATGAAGGCACAATAGTGTTATGCTGGATCCCAGGGTTCCAGGAGATGGTTGGGAGGGCAGCCATGATGTTCCTACCTGTACTTTCAGTCTGCTTGCATAACAATGGCTTCCATTTCCCTCAAAATCTCTTCTTTTACTGACCCCCCAAAATAGTAATGTGTATAATAGCCCACCTCTTCATTATTTTGTCTATCAATTAGTCCTAATTTGCAATACACCAGTTTTGGTTCACTGATTTATGATCTCCCACTTCTTTTGTTTACCAGGCTTAACCTTAAAACGGCCCTCAAATTATATCAGCAGAACTTTTTGCTCGTTCTGATACAGGCTTTGACTCTCTTTTGTACCTTTCCTCATCAACATTTATTGTTGTAGGTTATTGTGACATTTTATGAACTTTCACTCAGTTTTCACAGCTGAGCTCCCAATTAGGGTAAATTGGTAGGCCCAGTTATCATAACATAATACAAATAGTAAATTCAATAGCCAGAATAGATAGGAAAATAGTGACTATAATAACGTGTATTGTATAATGTCATTTGAATTAAATTCAGACTACAGCATTATATTTCTGTGGCAACCACTTTCCTGCATACAGGGTATAAAACATCTGTTAACAGCAACATTTTGAAGGTCAGATTTGTCCTTGAGATCAATTTCAACACCCTACTGAACCATTATCTTAACAATGGCATCTTTCCAGTTAGCTTGTTTTCCTTTGTTGCCCTGCCAGTCGTTGCTGGTATTTCCTCCTCTAGAAGTTTTTAAAACTACCTCTGCTAAAGTACATTCAGGACTGTCTTTATCATTGGCATTTAGTGGTTCCAACCCAATGTC
Organism: Gopherus flavomarginatus; assembly: GCF_025201925.1. NCBI lineage: Eukaryota > Metazoa > Chordata > Testudines > Testudinidae > Gopherus > Gopherus flavomarginatus. The sequence goes on from NC_066623.1 coordinate 66,090,102, forward strand.
CTGCACTAAAGTAATCTATAGTGTTAAACAATTTCCCACAGTCAACAGACATGTTAGCCAATCACAGCTTGTCTTTCCATTGCAGTTGTACCCTACTAAGCCTCTATGACAAAAGTCCCCTTATGTTTGAGAGGGCTTTACTAAATCCATGCAACACACTGTTGAATGAAGAGCTGAAGGACTTCTATGCTGCATGCACTGCACTGTGACTTTCCTTTGAGTTAGACAAAACAGAATTTTGCTTTTTGTGTACAGTTTTCATAATTTAAGAGTGATTCATCCAGCTTATTTAGAGAATGTGCCTTGAGTGTCTAAGTGTCCCCAGCACATGACGCGCGCACACACACACACACACTTTAAAACAGAGAACTTTTTTTTTATTCATCTGTGGGACAACTTATCTGCCTGTTAGTACCACATTCTATGCCTTTGTTTTTACTTGAGCTCTTGTAATCCCTGATCCAATGAACCACATCTGTCTATTGGACAATACACATGCTTAAAGTTGAACATATTCTAGGACAGTGGAATTGGTGGGATGAGGGAGTTAATACCTCCACAATAGAAATATTGGTGGATTAATGTATGTTTCCGCTCTCCAAATGTTTTCTGCCCCTGCAATATCTTGCAGAGGCTAAAGGAGGATCCAGCTATGTTTCCAGACATGAGGGATGGGGAGAGAACAGATGCAAGAGTGGGATCTTGAGGCTGGGCTGGGGCTGCTGCTGCTGCTGCAGTGGCGAAGGTTGGGCCTGCAGCCAGGAAGCAGGTAGGAACAGCTCTTCCCTCTCCTTCTTCCAGACAACAGAGTCCTAGCTGAGACACTCAAGGAAGCAAGTGCACCACCTGACAGGGTGAGGTGGGGGACAGGGTACCGGGATGTGAATGGAAGGAGTGGGGGTTGGTGCACTGGGTGCCAGCTGCCCAAGGGGGCCAGAGCACAAGGTATCAGCAGCAGCCCCTTAGGTATGGCAGTAGGAACTGCTGGGATGCCCATTCTTAGCCTGTATCCAGCTGCATCTCCCTGCTGAGTCTCAGTAGTTCTTCTTAGTCCACCTCTTATCTGTCTTCCCACATGCACAGCGAGCTTTACACCCCAACACATTTATAAGCATTTTGCTAGATTGGGAACCTTACAGCATGTGCTTCCCACAGCTGTATGTGTTCCATTTGTATATGTGGCACAATAAGGCATGATGGTGTCTATACACTTACAGAAAAAAAGGTATAATTTCCTCTTTATTGATGATAAACTTAAGTTAACCTGTGTAGGATACTAAAGGTAATGTGTGCTTACAGTTAAATAAATAGGAACCCTCTAGGACCAATGGCCGAACTTTCCATATTCGGAATTAAATGTTCGCAGTAGTCCACAAGAGCCCGAGTTTAGCAACCTTTAGAGCAACAAGTTATAAGGCCCCTTTGTTTTGTTTAGAATTTTATTTTATTGATTCATTCTTCTTGTACCATAGTACTTTTTTTTTACAATTCTGTTTATGCTATCTGATGTTTAATCTATCTCTGCAATTGGAGCACCAAACACCCATAGAAATAGCATCTAAACACTTACATAATATAATATAAATTGACACATTATAAGTTCATTGCACTTTTTTCAATTTTTCCATTGTTGTTTTCTTTACTGTTTTTGTGCTAATCCAGTAAAGCAAAATCTGTTCCTTATAAACATTAGAATAATCCAGAAACAGGAATAGGAATTCCTTTCTCTCACATAAAAAAAAATATACTAGTCAGATAGAAACTGTCAAAAGGGACTGCACATCTTTCCAATCAAATACTGCTTGCATGTTGAATCTTGCTGCACTTCTCCCACATTCTGCAGATCAGACTTTAATATATGTGTCATGTCAAGTATTTCATCTGAGCGTCTAGGTGGCAAAAATCCTCACCTAGGCTAATGGCTAGAGTAGCCTCTCTGGTTTTAGCAATCCCTTCCATAAATGAGAAGGACAAGAGGATCCATATGTAGTGCTACTTACACTTACTGAGCCCAGTGGGTTCAGGGCATGCTGTGCAGTACACAATATTGCATACTCCAGAAAGGATGTTTTTGCAGAAACCAGGGTATGATTAAAGTCTTGTTTAGAAAGTTGATGTTGGAAAAACACAAAGGCTAGATTCATAGAAGGACTTAAGGTCCTAACTGTCACTTTCGGGGCCTGATTCTGGAATTTAGGCACTACTGAAAGTCACAAAACCCCAACTCAGTTGCCACTGAACCCTGTAGGTACCTGAACTCACTTGGCATCTAGATTTTTTTTTGGAGTACAAAGTCCCTTAGGCATCTGTGTTTCTGCTTGAGCATATGCACACTGCAGCCCCACACCAGATACTCAGATTGCCTAAGCCCCAGAGTGGTGCATGTGCTGGAGGAAGATAGGCATTCCTTCACCTCATTCAAATGCAAACCCTGATCCAATAAACATGCACAGAGCTTGGTGACCTTACCAAAAAAACAAGGAAGAAGACCACTCTTATGACTTTTAACTAGTGGTTAGGGTAATCACATGGCATGCTGGAGATGCCTGCTTCAAGTTCCCACCCACTTCATGATTCTTTGTCCTCATTGGGCCAGAGAGAGAGAGAGAGAGAGAGAGAGAGAAAACATGAGAATGATACTATTGTCTGGTGGTTAGAGCATTCACCTGAGGAGTGGGAGACCCAGATTCCATTATCCTGGCTCCAGTAACTTCCTTTATTTAACCACACTAGAATAGCTTCAACAGGAGCAACTGAGGGAATCCCCAATAGAATATCTCATTTTCCACTGGTTAGGGAAATGACCTGAGAGGTGACAAATTCCTGTTCAACTCCCTTCCCCTCAGAAAAAGGGGAGACTTGAATTTGGGATCTCCCACATCCTACCTGTGTACTCTAGCCACTGGGCTAAAAGTTACAAAGAAGCTCCTCCTCCTCCTCCTGGGATCTTCTGCACCTGTTCATGGCTTCTTGCAAAAATGGTTTTGGTGCCCAACTCCAAGAGAAAGTTGTAGCTGAGAATCCCAGCCAGGACTTAGGTGCCAAACTTCCTGAGAGGGATTGGGCTTAGAATGCATCCCTGGCCTTAGTATCTCCCATTGGCTAGCTTAGACGAGGAGTCTCCTAGCATGCTGACTTTTGTGAATTCTATTCTGAGTCACGTATCTTTCCCCATTCATTGTATAAGAAGAGGCTAGGTGTTGAACTTAGGCTTCATATATCTCAGTGATTTTTATAGATGCCTAAATGTTAGGTGCTAGATGCTCAGTGTCTCACATCTATGATTCTTTGTGACTCTAGCCCAAAGTGACTAGTGATTTTGGGTGCTCCAGTGTTTCAGTAATACGGTACATGAATCTCTTAATGCCAACTGGCAAGGGACACACAAAGGGTATAGAGGAGTTACAGAGATCTCCTTGGTCTGGTATGCACATTCTCATTAACCAAAGAGTGTCATGTGAGGTCTCAAATAAAAGGCAGTATTATTCTGATCATCGATATTATGAAATGCATGTATGGATGTTGTGTAAGGAGTTATGTATATACACTGAAAATTCAGTTTTTATTAAAGTCTGTGTCTAGGGACTGGTCACCAGAAAAGGTAAAAAAACAAGTTTTGTTTTAGACAAAAAACATATATTTGTCTGTTTACATGTAAGTTAAGTATTACATGGTTCACAGTGGGTAGCCTCTCCCCAGTCCGAACAGAAAGGGAGAAAAATAACAGGAAGAAGTAAACAGCAGGGTGTGGAGGGAAGAACTCCTTCTTGAGGTGCACATCATAGGTTTGCTTTAATATATTGGTGGGAGACAAAGAAAACACCCTTCATCCTTCATCTAAGAAATAAATGGACAGTGAGTTGCTTCATTAAAGAAGTGTCTCAGCCATACTTGTTTGAAAGTGCTGGGGAGAACTTTGGTGAGATAAGCTTCTCTAGACAGGAGGATAACTTGTCAGTTGAGTTTAATTTCTAGAAAGTATATTATGTTTTTTTATATGTAACCATTTGTTTCCAATATTCTCACAATCACCTGAATCTCTGTGTTATGATAATAAACTTATTCTTATTTTCACTGTACATATATCTAATTGCTGCGGCGTTAAGTAAAGTGCTGATTCCAAGTTGAATCTTAAAAGCTGTTGTGTACTGTTTTTCTGGGAACAAGCAAGTTTGGTGGTAATGTGAGTGTCCAGTAGACAGGGGCTGGGTGCTACAAGAGATGTTCTGAAGAATCAAGGGCTATTCTCTGCCTTTTGCTAACCCACACATAGAGAAAGTGAGGCCTGTGGAGGCCTGGAAGGTAGTGTTTGTGTTTCTACAGGCTGGAGTTTTCAGGGAGCTGATCCACAGCAGGCACAGACAAGACTTCCTGATGAGGTGCCTTGCAAACCTGGGTACACCTATGGAGGATCACAAGTACCCAACTGCAAAACCTTAAAGAAGCCTGAAAGTGTTGATCCATCTTGTCCACCAGAAATCAGGCCCCAATAAGGTGAGTTATGTTGGGACTCAAAATCACTAGATGATAATTGGCTAATTATGCCTAAAACATTCTAATGAGCGTACATTTGTTCACAATTTTGTTGTTTTCCAAATCTGTATTCTGTAGTTTTGGGAGAAAAGTAACAAGATGTAAACATTAATTAATATTCTTTGCAGACGACATAAGCATTAGCCTTATGGCTCCCACTGACTTTAATGGAACTTGAAAGGTTGAAACTGTCTTGTTCAGTCAAATTACAAATCAGCCATGGGGAATAAAAAATGACCCATCCTTTTCTACTGGGCACCATGATCTGCTAAATGTCCTCTGACAGATGGGTCTGGCTGACTGTAATCAGAACCCATGGTAATTAGCTATCAAAACCTTTCTTTTGTATAAATTTAAAATAATGACTTTGCATTACTTGTGTGGCTCTTGATATTCCATGCTACTGACACACTGTGATATGACCTAGGGGATAATGTTGGCAATGTCAAGTATTATGACAGCAAACATATGACAATCAGAGTTACATTATTTTAGTGTGGCCTGGTGATGTACGTGTTTTCGTGTATCTAATTTAAAATGGGAATCAAGCAGGGCTGTGTGAACCCAGCAAGATTACATTTATCAAGGGGACTGCAAATTCAGTTAGCTTGTGGGAACTGGAACTGAATCAATTACTATATGTTTTCTTAGATCTCTAAGCTGATCCACAACTACTTACAGCTGTTTCCGCCCGCCCACCTTCCCTAGCCCAATTTTACCCCATCTAACAAGTCCCAGAGAGCCCCTTTGATATTAGATAATTGCAAGAAGATTCCAAGGGCTTATTGGATCAGAAGGAATCGGGAGAACAAAGTAGGCTAGTGAGTATGAGGAAAGTTCACTGGGATTCCAAAATTGGTCAGCAACCTCAGCTTTTATTCACTGAATTTTCAAAAGAGTGGACTGACGTTCATTAATTCAGGTGTCACTCAAACCCAGACCTGAATTTAGAATACCTATGCAGGTCAACTCGAGCATGTCACACAGCTCTACACTAAAGAGAAGAATAGGGAGACAATATGAAGAAAAAATAATAGGAACAGTTCGGCGATTTTGACCATGTTACTGCTGCTGATTGGATAAGAATTGCACTGTTAATTTTATTACTCCTTATGTTGGAATATTTGTTTGCCTCATACACCAGCTAAGGTCTTGTCTTTCAGAGTGTAACCAAGCTCTTTAGGACAGGGACTTTTATAGGTTTTTATAACATTTAGCTTAGCTAGATCAACATTTTCAAATTTTAAGTTTTCAACCATTTTTTATTGAAAATTTTGATGGAAAAAATCCCTCAATTTTTTGATTGAAAATCACTGCCGAGCTTCTCTAAATTGTATTGAAGTTTTGATTAAGGAGTTCACACTCTTTTTTTTTTCTTTAGTCCCGCACAGTGGAATCCTAGCCTGGGTTGGCCTCTAGACAATACCACAATATAAATGTTAAATAATAGTAATAAATTTAGTATATGAACTCTTTGGAGAGAACAATAGATATGTGTGTGTGGTATGTGATTTGTTTTTGTAAATTGACCATGAGCATGTCGCAAACGTGTACATGTGTGTTGTGTGTTTTATCAGAACTTAATTTACCTTATGGATTGCTCATTAGCTACTGTGAATATTGCTTTAAATATTCCTATTTGTAATTTGAAAGGCTTGAATGATTAGATAGGATGTCTTTTTCCCTGATTGGACAAGTATATACCTTAGAGTTAGATGGAAATACTCTGGATCATGAATACAAAATGTGCTTCTTTCTTGTATACATCCTTCAAACTATGCTTAAAATTCATTGGTGATTCCTGCCAGGAAACTTTTTCTCTAGAATATTAATGTAAACCAAAAAAAAAAAAAAAAAAAAAAAGAAGGTCCCAGATGTCTTAGTATCTTTACTTGAAGATTTTAACAAATATTTGGAAACTTTTTTTTGCAGTTTTTGTTCAGTCATATTTGTTTGGTTTGGGGGGGAGGAACTGATATTTAAAGAATATGCAGAATTGCAAAAAAACATTATCAAGCAAGGGTAATTTTTTTTTCCACAATCATTCTTTGCCTCCATTTTTTTTAATGGGATAGGTTGTGATGTGTGAGTGTGAATATGGGGTATATTATTATAGCTGTGTAAGCAAGTTATACTGTGTCACCTCCACCCAACATCTCACAAACATGATGCTAAGGAGAGAGACTACATCATTTTTATCCCTATGTGTTCCTTAACACTGTTGTTTGCTTTGAATTCTATAAAACATGTTTGTGAAAAATTAGATGAAATGGTGAAAATAGATAACAGCAATCATTATCTTTTATCAGGCCATATAACTTGTTCCTAATATTTGTATTCTGGCCCATTTACCACTCTGGTTGTTCTAATAGAGGGTGGGCTTTTTGCTAGTTAGCTATTGGGAGAAGTCCATTGTAGAATGAAATGTTCTTCCACTTTTATCTGTTCTATCTGTAGTGGATGTGAAATCAAGGAAAGGCAATCTGCAATCAATGTCATGCTGTCAAGGATATGGGTGAAGGGTCACATTGACATATTTTATGTCCAGTGTATGAACAAAGATGCCAGTAAATTCTGACAGAAAGCTATGGCACCGTACTTTTGTTAAAATACTGTGATAAACCTCAAGGCCATTTTAAAAGCTGAGAGGTGACATTTAAAGGTGGTATACTCCCAAGATTTTAAAACCTATGAAAATTAGCAATACATTGAGGGACAAAGGAGGAGCAGGTAGAGTAGTCTGAGTTTGATATTGTTCCATCTTCTTTATAAACTACATTTAAGAGATTTTTCTCTGCTTTATATACAAAAAAAAAAGAATTAAAAATTTATTGAAGTTCTAGTGTCCCTACTGAATGTCAATAATGATCGTAATTAGTGCCAGTTGCAGTAGTGGCTCTGTCCATTTGTCTACTTTGGCACAGGGAACAGAACTGCATCTACCTAAGACACAATAATTAACTAATCATTAACTATATGTTTAAAAAAGAGAAACAGTGTCAGATTAAAGCATTAAAGTTATCCTCTTAAAGTGATCTATATGCTATTCATAGTCTTTGTCATAGGCAGTTATATTATCTTATGAGACTAGGGCAGTGCCAAGATGAGCAACTCTGCCCTCAAAAGTGTGAAGATCTGTTTGTACAATAATACCAGCTCAGTAATTATTAGATGAAATAGGTAGAGTGATTATAAACATTTATGGTAGGACCATTGCTTGTTTTCTTATTTTCTTGTGTATACTAATATCAGTAACTCTCAAGGAGGCCTGATCCAAAGTCCATTGAAGTCACTAGGAGGCCTTCCATGACTTCAGAGGGCTTTGGGTCAGGCCCTAGTTCTACTGGACAGATCTCTCAGAGGTGCAACTATCAATGTCTTTAATTTAGTTTAAAAGATGGCACATCTTCATTCTTATTTGCTTACTTTTCTAAAGGTGAAGATTCTGGTTGCAGTGGTGCCTGCCTCTGTCTTTGTGGTGGAGTGCAGCAAAGGGGAATTGCAGAGAACAAGTTTCCATTTGAAAATGAAATAATGAATTAGAACCTAGAAGATATGGACTGTGAACTGGGTGATTTATTACTCCATTTGCAGTAATTTGTGACTTCTGAATGGATTCCAAGGGTCACAAATTAAAAAGTGTACAGCATCCTTCTACCCTGCTGTCATAAAACCTAGTGATTTGCTTTTTACATTCTTTCAACATCCATAAAAAACATCAATGTTTGAAGTCTCCAGAACAGGAATTTAAAATTTAATGTTGTATCCATAGTAGCAACATTCAAGCAACAATAACAATTCGGTTAGCTTATAAATATAATTTAGTAAACATCTTGGGAAGAATTAAAATTCTAACAAATCTGTTTTATTAAAACATATAAAATGCGTGACCACAAAAGCAAAGGTTAACATTACAGCTGAAATGTGGTGTTTCAACATGCCCAGCCTATTTAGACATTACAGCCTGAGTAGACTGCAAAACAATGCATTTTACAGTAATTTTTCCTATTCTGTGATTAGATGGACAATCTAAAGCTCTGTTATAAACCCACAAAATCTAGTAAACTGAGAATTAAAGTTAAAAGTCCATCCTTAGACGTAAATTATAGATCAAACCTACGGTTTGGTAGGTAACTTCAGTAACCTACCTAGTTACTGGTAGGTAACTTCAGTAACAATGTTATGTAACATCATATACTCTTTGGAGATCTAAGAATGCCTATCCTTAGGGGAGAAGTTTGCTTTTTAGACTATGTTAACACTTAAATCGCTACAGTGGCATAGCTGCAGCTCTGGCATACGCCTGGGGTCCCCCAATTTTTTGCCTACATTACCTGATTTTGACACTTTTTCCTGTGACCCCAGATAGCAACAAAGCAACATAGCGATCAAGAAATTTACACATTAAGTGCATTATTTAATGTGCTCTAACATGACACATGGGCTCATGTGTTACAACATAGCTTCTTGAAGTCCAGCCACGGTTTTCGGTTGTATTTCAAGGGGGGTAATAAACCTTGCCGTCAAAAACAGAAGCACCTGCTGCCAAAATACCACCAAAGACCGTCTGCGACTGAAGGACTTTCCACTGAATTGCCGCTGAAGACCAGGAAACAAAATATCGGGACGAATGGCGTCCTGACCGTACTCTGGTAGGGATGCGAGACAAACTCCTCAAAATTGGGAGAGTCCCAATTTTATTGGGACATCTGGACCCTAACTCAATTGCATGAAGCTTCAATGAGTTGTTCTGTTTCAGCTGCTGGCAAATCCATGGCATCAGGCTTGCACTGAAAGGGATTTCTCACCCAATCGTCTTTGTCATGTCCATGTTGAAGGAAAAATGCAAACTGTTCCTCCAATTGGCTGAGATGCTCAGCCATCACCTGTATGGGAAACTGAATAATATGTCAGCCTGGAACTTGCAGCACAGAGACAGTGACTTACAATGATTTGTTATCGAGTGCCAACAGAATCCTCAAGGTGGCATAAATGAAGATATGGGCCTTGTCTTGAGGTGTTTACAAGCTACTGCAGATGTACATCTCAGAAAATGTTAGCACAGACCTCCTACCAGCTCAGGCAGTGAGGATGCTCTGTTGATAATGCTGCTGCCCACAGATGAGGATCTTCTGGATTCAGATATCTCATCTGGATGTTTGCCCGGATGGATGGTGCAAATGGCAAAATGTTAACAGCATAGCCACCTCTGCACAGCCAACATGCCCGGACCTGCTCCACAAACACCGCATCAGGAGTCTGCCATTTTACAATACGTTAGCCTCCTCACAACATGACCTTGCATGTACAAAGGCTGTCATTCTGAGGTACAAAGTGGCAGCCTCCCCACAGTGGGTCCTCGCATGCACCGTATATGTGGGGTCATGTTTGTAGAGGCTGCCATTTTGTAGATCAAAATGCTGGCTTCTCCGCACAGCATTTGAGGATCAGGTCTGGACATGTTCAGGGCATCATCTTGCGGGCCATTCTGGCCTGTTGGACTCGTGACCCTATCTGCTGATGGCACAATCCCATTTGGAGTCATTGACCCACAGTTTGGGAAACACTGGTATAGACACTCACTGTAGAGACTGGTGGAGCTCTTCCATCATTGTAGTTAATATATTTCCCTGAGAGGTGGTAACTAGATTATAACCATAAGGGCTAAAAACTTACAGAGAGAAGCTAGAAAATGTTAACCAGGACCTCTTCAAATCTTGAAAGCAAATAAAAAGAACCTCAGCCATTGTTGATTTTTTTTTCATGATTCTTAAGCCAGCCACATGATTTTTGCAGGCCCTGACACCTGATTTTTGAGTGAACTAGTATGAGCCTTCTCTTTCACTGACCGTTTTAAACATTTCACAAAGATGTGGCTCTTTCATCTACTCCTATCCACACTCCCGGCATCTCACTTCATTTAACTCCATTGACAAATCCTTTTAGATAGGTACAGCTTGCTTCTTTCACTTTCAACATTAGGAAGAAAAAAAGAAAGAACTTAGGAACAAAGGTTGAGATTTTTCAAAGCCGACCAAGGTCTGTGGTCAAATAAATCTAATTGTGGTGGTCTTGTGGCTGAATTCTTCAATTGGCTTTGCAAATCTTAAACAAAAAAAGAAAATTAAAAATCATTAGTATCATCATGGAGGCTACTTAGACATACCTTAAAAGGGCCATAGAAGCCATGCATGTACATAAACAAAAGAAAAAATAGTTTTCTTGTAGAATTTTTTTCAAGACAAAAAATGTAAAAATAAAATAAAATAATAATAATAATATAATAAAGAAATCCATTTCAAATGAAGCCAGTGAAAAGAACAAAAAAGTATGGTAGCTGCAACAGGGCTTTGGTGGCCCAGCGGCCTATTGGTTAGATCACCTGGCTCTGTCTCAGCCCTTTGCTGGTTGAGTGGCCTCAGCCTGTAAGGCTGTGTGCGCGGGGGAGGGTCCAGGGACTTGGACTCACCTTCTCCAGTGGGCCTGTCAAGGTTTTTTCCCCACTTTGAACTTTAGAGTTCAAGAAGTGGGGACCTGCATGAACACTTTTAAGCTTAATTACTAGCTTAAATCTGGTATGCTGCCACCAGCCAGAATGTAGTGTCTGGCACACTTTCTGTTCCCCCAAAACCTTCCCTGGGGAACCCAAGACCCAAACCCCTTGAGTCTTAAAACAAGGAAAAATTAACCATCCCCCTCCTTTTCCCCCCAGACTTTCCCCTCCCTGGGTTGCCTTGAGAGGCTTACACAGATCCAAATTCCTTGGATCTTAAAACAAAGAGGAATTAACCATCCCTCTCCTTTTCCCCTCACCAATCCCTTGGATTTTAAAACAAGGAAAAATCAATTAGGTTCTTAAAAAGAAAGCTTTTAATTAAAGAAAGAAAAGGTAAAAATTACCTCTGTAAAATCAGGATGGAAAATGCTTTACAGGATACTCAGAGTCATATAGACTAAAGGACCCCCCCCACACACAGCCTTAGATACAAAGTTACAGCAAACAGAGGTAAAAAATCCTTCCAGCTAAAAACACACATTTACAAGTTGAGGAAACAAACATAAGACTAATCCGCCTTCTCTGGCTATTAATTACTATTTTGAAACATGAAAGACTGATTCAGAACAACGAACAACGAACCAAACAAACAGCAGAAACAAAGACTTCCCTCCACCAAGATTTGAAAGTATCTTGTCCCCCTATTGGTCTTCTGGTCAGGTGTCAGCCAGGTTTACCAAGCTTCTTAACCCTTTACAGGTAAAAGAGACCTTAACCATCTGTTTATGACACGCCCCCCCAAATCTCAGACAGTGTGGAACCACACTGATGGTGATTTCTTCCTAGAACTTTAAAATAAACAGATTAATAAAACACATGCACCCTTACATATACTATTAATTATGTAAACTACAAGACTGTTCACATTTTAAGGGCAATTTTTAACCAGTTGATTCTGGGAAACTTTCACAGGAGAGTGCATCAGCTACTTTGTTAGAAGCTCCTGAAATGTGCTGAATTTTAAAATCAAAATCTTGGAGATCTAAACTCCATCGAAGCAGTTTTTCGTTGTTTCCCTTGGCAGTATGAAGCCACTTTAGCGCAGCATAGTCGGTTTGTAGCTGGAACCGCCGTCCCCGAACGTATGGGCGTAGCTTTTCCAGGGCCTACACAATGGCGTAGCATTCTTTTTCACTGATTGACCAGTGGCTTTCCCTCTCAGAGAGTTTCTTGCTGAGAAAAACGACAGGATGGAAGTTTTAATCCGGTCCTTCCTGCATTAAACTGCTCCTACACCACGCTCAGTTGCATCTGTGGTTACTAGGAATGGTTTGTCAAAGTCTGGGGCCCTTAGCACAGGGTCAGACATGAGTGTTGTCTTAAGCTGGGTAAAGGCCTTCTGACACTCAGTAGTCCACTTAACTGCATTTGGCTGGGTCTTTTTGGTCAGGTCTGTTACTGGGGCAGCGATTTGGCTGTAGTGTGGTACAAATCGCCTGTAACATCCGGCCAAGCCTAAGAAGGATTGGACCTGTTTCTTTGACTTTGGGACAGGCCACTTTTGGATAGCATCCACCTTGGCCTGTAGGGGGTTTATTGTTCCTTGACCCACCTGGTGTCCAAGGTAAGTCACTCTGTTTTAGACTATTTGACACTTTTTAGCCTTAACAGCAAAGAATCCTGTGGCACCTTATAGACTAACAGACGTTTTGGAGCATGAGCTTTTGTGGATGAATACTCACTTCATCAGATGCATGTAGTGGAAATTTCCAGGGGCAGGTGTATATATATGCAAGCAAGCTAGAGATAATGAGGTTAGAGATAATGAGGTCCTGATTAATCAAATTAAATCACTTAAAGACTGTGAATGACTTGCCAACTACAAAACCAGTTTCTCCTCCTTTGGTTTTCATACCTCAACTGCTAGAACAGGGCCTTATCCTCCCTGATTGAACTAACCTCATTATCTCTAGCTTGCTTGCATATATATACCTGCCCCTGGAAATTTCCACTACATGCATCTGAGGAAGTGGGTATTCACCCACGAAAGCTCATGCTCCAAAACATCTGTTAGTCTATAAGGTGCCACAGGATTCTTTGCTGCTTTTACAGATCCAGACTAACACTGCTACCTCTCTGACACTTTAGCCTTAACAGTTAGTCCTGCCTGCCTGATGCGCTCAAAGACTTTTTCCAGGTGTTCCAGGTGTTCTGGCCATGAATCAGAAAAAATGGCCACATCATCGAGGTAGGCAACTGCATATTCTCCCAATCCTGCTAGGAGACTATCTACAAGTCTTTGGAAGGTGGCGGGTGCATTTCGCTGCCCGAAAGGAAGCACATTAAATTCATACACCCCTGCATGGGTGATGAAGGCTGACCTTTCTTTGGTGGGTTCATCTAGCGGTACTTGCCAGTACCCCTTGGTTAAGTCTATTGTAGAGATGAACTGGGCATGTCCCAATTTCTCCAATAGCTCATTGGTGCTTGGCATTGGATAGTTGTTGGGATGAGTTACAGCATTTAGCTTATGGTAGTTCACACAAAAGTATATTTCCCCATCTGGTTTGGGTACTAGAACCACTGGAGATGCCCATGCACTGGTAGACGGGCGGATTATACCCATCTGTAGCACGTTTTGGATCTCCTGTTCTATAGCAGCTTGGGCATGAGGAGACACCCGGTAGGGTGGGGTTCTAATTGGGTGAGCATTACCTGTGTCAATGGAGTGGTATGCTGTTCAGTCCGTTCTGGGGTGGCTGAGAACAATGGGTGAAGTTGGTGCACAACTTCTTGGTCTGTTGCCTCTGCAGACGTTCCAAGGTTGTGGAGAGCAAAAAGCAACTGCTGCAACACTAAGTTCCAATCATTGGAGTGTTCATTTACGAATTTACATATCATGGCCTCCAAAGTTCCATTAAACCTTTCCACCAGGCCATTGGTTTGATGGTGGTAAGAGGTGGCAACCAAGTGATTTACCCCATGAGCTTCCCACAGATTTTTCATGGTCTCTGCCAGGAAATTAGTTCCTGAATCTTTAAGGATGTCGAAGGGCAAACCTACCCTGGCAAAAATGTCTATTAAGGCCTGGCAAACAGTTTTAGCCCTGATGTTGCTTAGAGCTACTGCTTCCGGCCATCGAGTAGCAAAGTCCACGAAAGTTAGTATGTACTGTTTCCTCTGGGGGTCTTTTTTAGGAAAGGACCCAAAATATCCACAGCTACTAGCTGAAATGGGACCTCAAATATGGGGAGTGGCTGGAGAGGGGCTTTGACCTGGTCTTGGGGCTTTTCCAATCTTTGGCACACCTCACAAGACCAGACATAATTAGCAATGTCCTAGTCCATCCCCTCCCAGTGGAAGGACTTTCCCAACCTGTCTTTGGTTCTGTTCACCCCAGAATGGCCACTGGGATGATCATGGGCTAAGCTTAAAAGCTTTCCCCGGTACTTAGTTGGAACTACCAACTGTTTTTGAGGATGCCAGTTTTCCTGGTGTCCACCAGAAAGAGTTTCCTTGTATAAAAGTCCTTGTTCTACAACAAACCAGGATCGGTTAGAAGAGCTGAGAGGCGGCGGGGTGCCCTGTGCCGCTGCCCAAGGTTTCTGAAGGCTGTCATCTGCTTCCTGCTCAGTCCAGAACTGTTCCCTTGAGGCTGGAGACACCAGTTCCTCCTTAGACTGTGGACTTGGGCTTGGTCCCTCTGGAAGCAGTGTAGGTGATGGGGTTGTTTTCGTTGATGGTGAACCGCTTTCCACTGGTGCACTATGCGATATTTCAGGCTCTGGCTGAGCCTCTTGGTTAGGGTTGTCTGTTGCTTCTGTCAGCTCAGGCTCGCTGGTGCCCTCTTGCATTGGAGTGGTAGATGGATTTGCAAGTGCTGGCGTCAGTGCTGGCAACAGTTCTGGTGGTGGTTGCTTTTCCAGTTCCGGTTCTGGGACTGGATGCACTGTGGCTGTAGAAGTCATTGGCAGGGGATCCGGGTCCACCACCTCTGTCTGGGTCTCTGGTAACAGATACAGGGCTCTTGTGGACGGCTCAGGAACAGGGATGGGTCTGGAAGCTTGCCTGCATGTAACCATTCCCACCCTCTTGGCCCGCTTCACCTGGTTGGCCAAGTCTTCCCCCAGGAGCGTGGGGATGGGATAATTGTCATAGACTGCAAAAGTCCACATTCCTGACCAGCCTTTGTACTGGACAGGTAGTTCAGCTGTAGGCACGTTTACAGATTTTGACATGAATGGGTAAATTGTCACTTGGGCCTCTGGGTTGATGAATTTGGGTTCCACTAAGGACTGATGGATAGCTGACACTTGTTCCCCCGTGTCTCTCCACGCAATAACCTTCTTTCCGCCCACTCTCAAGATTTCCCTTCGCTCCAAGGGTATTTGAGAGTTATCTGGGCCTGGGGATCTTTGGTGTGATGGTGGTGTAATGAACTGCACTCGGTTGGGGTTCTTGGGGCAGTTGGCCTTTGTAAGTCCCAGTTCATTACATTTAAAACATCGCCCAGCTGACTGGTCACTGGGCCGAGGTGGGTTGCTGGAAACTGGTGAGGTGGGACAATAGGGTGTCTGGGGCTTTCCTTGGGTTGGAGGTAGGGTCTTGGGTTGCCCTCGGTGATAGGGTTTATCGTCTGTTTGCCCCCTGTGACATTCGCTCCCAGTACTGCTATAAACTAACCTTATTACGGCCTTTCCCCAATAACACTTTGCATCTGATCTTGCTGCACAGTCAATAAGTTCAGATGACGTGAGCTCCACAGAGACAGAAGGCCCCACGGACAGTCCTCCGACGACACCCCAATAGACATTTCAAAAGGTCTCATACCTCTCTTGTGGCGCCATGGGGTTCGAAGGGGAACAATCCGTAGCAGCTGCCTTTGTCTCAGTAGGCGTTGCCATCCCAGACGAGCCCCCAAATTGTCAGAGAAAAACGCAGTTCTTGCTTTTTCTCTGACAATTTGGGGGCTCGTCTGGGATGGCAACGCCTACTGAGACAAAGGCAGCTGCTACGGATTGTTCCCCTTCGAACCCCATGGCGCCACAAGAGAGGTATGAGACCTTTTGAAATGTCTATTGGGGTGTCGTCGGAGGACTGTCCGTGGGGCCTTCTGTCTCTGTGGAGCTCACGTCATCTGAACTTATTGACTGTGCAGCAAGATCAGATGCAAAGTGTTATTGGGGAAAGGACCCAATAAGGTTAATGTATAGCAGTACTGGGAAACTGCTGGGTTGGCCAACAAGGTAATGCATAGTGAAATGCATTAGGTATGCACCGGTGCTGAGGGGTTATTACCGCCTCAAGAGGGGTTGTTATACCGCCTCATGGTATTGGGTCCGGACATAAGGTACAGATGCATCATGGTATTTGGAAATAAGGCCTTGATGTGTGTGTGTGTATACACTGGTGTGAGTGACTGTTCCCGGAAGATGCCCAGAGTACCCTGTGAAGTGAAAGCTCGTGACCAGGACTACTCTAACGCAAGCCTGGTAACTAGTGGATCTTTACGAGATCCCACTCATGGTGGGCTGACTTGGCCTGGCATTGTCCGGTGAGGAAGCTACCTGGGTCTAGGAGCGTGTGAACCCATCTTCCCTCCCCCTTTCTTTTCCGTGTGGGCTACTGGCAGTCTGATCATTTCACTGGATGCAATCAGAGTAAGCGGCGCCGTCTTCCCGAGACTAGCTGACGCTCTTTGCTGAAGGGAGATGTAGGAGGGTCATGGCCATCCTTGTTAGCCTCTCCTGTGTGAGTACCCTGTAGGGAGAGACCCTTAGTTTATGTGCCGCTAGCGTGGATAGGGCATCCCCCCTGTGTGTGTGTGATTGGAAAATGGGTAGGGGACAGTCTAAGCATTTCAGCTCACCATCTAAGGGTACCCGATCTTATTTCATGTACGTTCATTATAGTCCAACAAACTGCAGGTATTTAGACAATTGGAATCTTTACATGAGTGAAAATCCATCTAAACAATGCCCACTAGAAGGTAACTTCAATCTAGATAAGATCATACATCTAAGAGGAGCTTTTAATCACCAAAAAGCCTCTGACAGTGTGAGCAATTTATCTATTAAGGAAAGGAAGGGGTTAATTTGAAATTCAGCTTGGCCCAGAGATAAAGAGAAAGTTGCTCTGCATTCAAGGTCAAGAATCAATGCAGACTATGCTAAGTACAAAGAAAAACTGCTTTCGGCCCCAGCTGGCTGTGAAAAAAATATAGACAGAGGCAAACCAAAGGCAATACAAGTTACAGAACTGAGATTACATTTGCAAAGCTTAACTGTCCAGTGAGATCCAACAGAGCGCCTTTGTGACCCCGGAGCTGGTGTGGCTTGGTGACACCGAAGAAGCCACAGGCAGCCGACCTGGACTGGAATCTCTGAAAGAGACGCCGCAGGAGATTCCAGGGTGTAAAAGAACAGTCCTCCCAAGAGCGAAAGCATGTTGGAAATTCTGGACAAGCTGTATACAGGATAATCTCCCGTCCACCTCTCTCCCTTCTCTGAACATTATACACAGATGTGGCCAGTCTGGACATGTGTGAGTATGACAATGGCTTAGGGCCTGGGGCATTAATGTTTTTCCTGAGTAATGTGGAAGCGTTCCCAACACTCTCCACTGTTGTTTTATTATTTTATTAATGAAGCTTTAAAATTTAGTCATATGGTGTGTTTTCTTTATCTTCCCCAATGTCCTGCAGTGTCAGCCTGATCACCTGACACGAGGGATAGATTGGTAAAAGAAATTTGTCACAGTTTGCTGAGCAATTGAGAAGGGGGGAGCCCTGCAGAATTTACACCGTCTATTTGTTTTACCCTTGTTATTTTTATGTTTGCTTTGCTTGGTATTGTTGATGTTATATGTTGAGGATTGCATGATTAAAGGAGTGCCCACTCTCAGCCGCAGTAAGTCTGAGAACTGGAGAGGGGTTTTAGCATTCCTCTCTCCACCCTGGTTGACCGGGAAGGGTGGCAGGTGGATCTACCCCAGTTGTAGCAGGACTGGGCAATAGAGAAGTTAGAGAAAAGGGAAGAGATGTGTACTTGATAACTAGAATTGAGCAATTAAGAGCATAGATCATGAATCAGGCAGCAACTCAAACCTATGCCCAGGGCAAGTTGCAGACCTTGAGACAGGACTTCCAGGTAGAAAAGGAAGCCCTGGCTAAGCAAGTACCGGTCCTTTAGGGACTTGTCAAAATGTAACCATTTGTGCTCAGCATACGCCATAATAGCAGTGTGTTTGCCATAAGAGGAAATTGAATAGTTAAACGCCAGTGGGCCATGTGTTTTTGCCCAGGTGGCAAGCCTCATGAGGGAGGACTCGGGTAGTCTTGTGAGCAAGAATGTTTAAGGGAAGAGACCAGGAAGGGTAGGGGCTAGTTGAGAAGCCCACCCTCCTAGCTAAACAGGTTGGAACAAGTTGGTGCCCGTAGAAGGGACGGCTCAGCGAGAAAAGCAGGATTGGGCCCAGGCGGGCAGGCAATCGACAGACAGATTGGAAAACAGGTTGGAAAATTTTGAAGGTATAAAAAGAAGGAAGGAGTAAGTGTAAGCATGGGGATTTCAAATACCCAGGACGATACTTGGAATGGTGATTTGAGTTGATAAAGGTGGCTGTTGGGAGACAAGCAAGTGATTTAAGGAAGAGTAAAAAGTTAACTCTGTAGTTGCTGGAGGGAACAGCAGTTGAACCTTGTAAAAATGCTGAAGAGGAAAGTTCTTGGTGTCTTTAAAATGTTTGTAAATAAATTCAGGCAAAGAAATTATTAGATTGCAATAATTTGGCTATGAACAATTTAGTCGAATTAGCTAAAGAATGTATACAGTGCTATGTAATTGAAATCCTATTAGGCTCTAAGGGGCACTATAAGAAGTGCTTTTCTTTCAGTGCTTGAAAGCAGGAGTTAGTAGTAAAAAGCCATCAAAATTCTGGTAAAGTTAAGTATGTCCCTTTTAAGGTAAGAATATTTAAGCTGTGAATAGCTTTGGATCCAGAAGCAAGTGAGAAAGCATCTGTATTAATGCAAATTATCTAACTGATAAGGTAGAAGCCACTGAAACCTGGGCTGCCTATGAAACAAATACAAGAAAATATGGGGTAATTCCTCTGTTTTGCCTGAAATCAACAAGGGCATTTGTATATTTTAAGTGATGATTGACTGCCCAGAAGGGGTAGATCTGCGTTTTTTTGTCTTTCAGATAATCAGAGAAAACTGATGCCAGCTGAACAGCATTCAATGTATCATGGATTTACTGGCACAATAGGAGTTATGTTTTGTGTTCTATGTCCTGTCTTGTGGTGTTTGTCTCGTGGCCAAAATTGTTGTGTTTAATATTTTCATAGGATAGTCTAGTTAAAATCAAACAGAAGGGTTAAATGCAGATACTTGTTTTATTCAACTTTGGAATACAAAGTGTTTGGATAAATCAGGACAATGTGGTATACTAAAGTCTAACACATTTGCTTAAGTAAGAAAAATAAACTTCATTGGCCAGATTGTTAATTAAAAAAATCGTTGTTAAAATTTGCCTACAAACAGTCTTTGGAAGCAAGGACATGAAAAATTAACCCACTCCCCATATTGTATATGGAATTCTTCTGGCTACCTCAGATTTCTAGCCAGAGGGCTGGGGATGGTGGGAAGCTATTGGACACCAGAGGTTGTATTGAGTGAACTCCTCGAAGTGGGTGTGCTTGTCCTGACTTGTTACTCCAAAGCTCTGTAATAAAGTTATTTTAATGGAAGGGTATATGTGGCATACATTGAATAATAAGACTAATGTACAGTATAATGGTAATGTTTATGTGTTCATGGTTGGGAAAAAGGTGTATGAGTGAAAAGTGGAAGTTTCCTTTGTAGGTTAAAAGAAGCCAAGAAGGGGAGAAGAAAAAAGAACAGAATGAATTAACTGAAAAAAAATAGCTAGCATGTTCAGTCTAAAGATAAGACACTGGCCCCATTCAAGGACACTGCTCACAGCTAAGACTTGGCTGACAACTAAGAAAAGGGAGGGGGCTTGAATGTACCCAAGCAGCTATGAGATCTGCAAAACACTGCCAGGCACATTCAAGCCCCCTTTCCTTTTCTTGATTGTCAGCCAAGTCTTAGCTTTCTCTGCACAGGGTACTCTGGGTGTCTTCCGGGAACAGTCACTCACACTAGTGTATGCACACACACACCAAGGCCTTATTTCCAAATACCATGATGCATCTGTACCTTATGTCCGGACCCAATACCATGAGACGGTATAACAACCCCTCTTGAGGCGGTAAAAACCCCTCAGCACCGGTGCATACCTAATGCATTTCACTATGCATTACCTAATGCATTTACCTATGCATTACCTTGTTGGCCAACCTAGCAGTTTCCCAGTACTGCTATAAACTAACCTTATTGGGGCCTTTCCCCAATAACACTTTGCATCTGATCTTGCTACACAGTCAATAAGTTCAGATGACGTGAGCCCAACAGAGACAGAAGGCCCCAAGGACAGTCCTCCGACCACACCCCAATAGACATTTCAAAAGGTCTCATACCTCTCTTGTGGCGCCATGGGGTTCAAAGGGGAACAATCCGTAGCAGTTGTCTTTGTCTCAGTAGGCATTGCCATCCCAGACAAGCCCCAAATTGTCAAAGAAAAATGCAGTACTCGCTTTTTTGTTTGGGTGCAGCAAAATCAAATCCTTTATTATTTCTCCAGCAATTGCAATAGAGGGAGGAAGTGCCTTAGGGCACTGGGTCGCCCCAGTCCCAAACAGGTCTCTCAACAGGTAAACAATTACAGCAAGCATTTATACCTTTGTTACAAACAATAACAAACAATAATACAGACAATAATGAGCAATAGCTGCATTTTGTTTATGCATAGGCTATCCTGCTATCTTATTTTCCTCACTTTTGGGCACCAGTCTACATATTTAATTATCAGTGCAAGGTCGTGATAACTTCTCACACAGTTCTTTCCTACTCTCCTCACACTATCCTCGCTTCTACAAATCTCACATCATTAGGGTTACAGCTGGCCTAACTCTTGCTAACTGACTGACTTGCATTAAGATTTCCTACAAATCCTTGTCAATTCTTTCCCTATTTCCACAGTGTGATGGTGGTGTAATGAACTGCACTCGGTTGGGGTTCTTGGGGCAGTTGGCCTTTGTATGTCCCAGTTCATTACATTTAAAACATCGCCCAGCTGACTGGTCACTGGGCCGAGGTGGATTGCTGGAGACTGGTGAGGTGGGACAATAGGGTGTCTGGGGCTTTCCTTGGGTTGGAGGTGGGGTCTTGTGTTGCCCTTGGTGATAGGGTTTATTGTCTCTTTGCCCTCTGTGATATTCGCTCCCCTTGCTAGTAGCTTTCTTCTTTTCTACCACTTCCACCCATCTGGCTCCATTCTCCCCTGCCTCTGTTACAGTTTTGGGCTTCCCATCTAGGATGTACCTTTCTATTTCCTCAGGAACACCCTCTAAGAACTGTTCCATTTACATTAGGAGGGACAGTTCTTCCAGAGATTTAACATTTGCTCCTGATATCCAGGCATTCCAATTCTTTCCAATGTGGTAGGCGTGTCGGGTAAATGATACGTCTGGTTTCCACCTTAGGGCTCTGAACCACCGACGGTAATGCTCAGGTGTTAGCCCCATTCAGATTCTGGCCTTGGTTTGAAAAAGATTATAATCGTTCATGTGTTCCTTAGGCATTTCAGCTAAGGGTCCACTGAGCTGTGGCCTCAGCTCTATCATGCACTGGTCTGTAGAGATGTTGTACCCATGGCAGGTCCTTTCAAAATTTTCTAAGAAGGCCTCAGTATCATCACCTGCCTTATAGGTGGGGAATTTTCTGGGATTGGAAACAGTACCTGGAGAATGGTTGTTAGGGTTGGCTGGTACATCCGGCTTAACCTTTGCTAATTCCAGGACCTGCTGGTGGGCCTCCCTCTGGAGCTCCAAAGCCCTCCAGTGGTCAGCCTCTTTCTCTCTTTCTTTCATCTCCATCTCTTTTTCTCTTATCTCTAGCTGTCTCCTGTGGTCAGCCTCTTTGGCTTTTTCTTCTGCATCCAGCCTAGCCATTTCCATTAACTGCTTTCTTGGCACTCATTTTTTCTGCTTTCTTGTGCTGGCCACACTACCTCTGCAGCTTACTGACTGGAATGCTTCAGCTCGGGCTGCTTGGTTAACAGAGATTTTCTAACTAGCTATACCTGAGAGGTAGAAAGAAATAAAGGCAATTCAACTTGTAAATGCCTTTTACTGGCTGTCTGCTGGCTCACAGCGTGAAGCCTCCTCTTAACAAAGACCCTTGTTAAAAAACTTAACACCTCTGCCCTCAGGCTGCTTTTCAAGCAACTAGAAGGAGAGAGAAAAAAAAATCCTACTGGCTTTTTGTTTCTAGAAATCCCAACCGCTGCTCACCATGTCAAGGTTTTTTCCCCACTTTGAACTTTAGAGTTCAAGAAGTGGGTATCTGCATGAACACTTTTAAGCTCAGTTACTAGCTTAAACCTGGTACACTGCCACCAGCCAGAATATAGTGTCTGGCACACTTTCTGTTCCCCCAAAACCTTCCCTGGGGAATACAAGACCCAAACCCCTTGAGTCTTAAAACAAGGAGAAATTAACCATCCCTCTCCTTTTTCCCCCAGACTTCCCCCTCCCTGGGTTGCCTTGAGAGGCTTACACAGATCCAAATTCCTTGGATCTTAAAACAAAGAGGAATTAACCATCCCCCTCCTTTTCCCCTCACCAGTCCCTGGTGAGTTCAGACTCAATCCCTTGGATTTTAAAACAAGGAAAAATCAATTAGGTTCTTAAAAAGAAAGCTTTTAATTAAAGAAAGAAAAGGTAAAAATTACCTCTGTAAAATCAGGATGGAAAATGCGTTACAGGGTATTCTGATTCATATAGCCTAAAGGACTCCCCCACACACGCAGCATTAGATACAAAGTTACAGCAAACAGAGGTAAAAAATCCTTCCAGCAAAAACACACATTTACAAGTTGAAGAAACAAACATAAGACTAATCCGCCTTGCCTGGCTATTACTTACTATTTTGAAACATGAAAAACTGATTCAGAAAGATTGGGAAAGCCTGGGTGTACGTCTGGTCCCTCTTAGCCCCAGGAGTGAACAAAGCACAAACAAAGACTTCCCTCCACCAAGATTTGAAAGTATCTTGTCCCCCTGTTGGTCTTCTGGTCAGGTGTCAGCCAGATTTACTGAGCTTCTTAACCTTTTACAGGTAAAAGAGACCTTAACCCTTAACCATCTGTTTATGACAGGGCCCCAGCCCAGTGCCCTGTGTAGGTGAACCCTTGAACAAGGGGATTGATATTCCTCCCAGCAGGGAGTCAGAATCCACAGCCCTGCTCTACTTCCTACTAGTCTGTTCAGTTTGGGGCATGACCCCTCTAGTCCAATCTACGGGGTGGCTTGTTTCCCACAGGATTCTCTCTGGGGTCTGGATGGTGCTTTGCTGCAGTCCAGGTTCCTTCATGTGGATCAGCCACAAGCTGGTGAGGATGAGCCCCACAACATCTCTGAGGTTTGCTCAATCAGTTACTTCCTATGCTGGGGGTTCCTCTGCAATCTCCTTTGGCTGAGAAACCAGAGCTTTCTTCCAGGTGACTGCCCTGGCTGGAATGCCTGTGCTCTACCTCTTCAGGCAGGGAGACAGCCAACTCCTGCTTCTTCACCAGTCAGCCCTGAATTGAGCCAGGCTGCCATCTTTCATCCTGCCTCCAAGCTTAGCATTGGCTGCAGGCATAGCAGGGTGGGGGTAGGTTAGCTGGGCCCAAAGGCTTTCTTTAACTCCTTCTGTGCTGGCTGGCAGTTTCTCTGCTTCATCACAGTAGGTTAAATACCAGGTGGGAACTGATTATTAATGCACCAGATTTTTTGTGTTACTTATCTACTTACCTACATTTGTTATTACAAGGCCCCATCACCATTGTATCGGAGCACCTCACAATCTTTAATGTATTTGTCCTCAAAACCCACTTGTGAGGTAAGAGGGAAGTACAGATAGGGAAATGAGATATAGAAAGCCAGATTTTTAAAGGTCTTTAGTTGCTTAAATATGCAGATAGAACCAGGTGGGATTTCCAGGGCCCATTGAAAATCCCACTAGACACCCGTCTATCATCAAGCAACTAAATATCTTTGAAAATCTGGTCCTGAGAGATTAAATGACTTGCCCAAAGGTTCAGTTAGTACTTACATACAATACTGATATGTGTGGAGTTTTTTTTTAATATCTCGCAGCCATGTGAGATGGAGATCACTGGGGGCAGCGAGGAGGAAGAGAGAGAGACAAATTAATGGTGAAACAGCTAGTAAAAAGTCTCAGTAGGATGGTGTAAAAGTGTTCTAAATTGGACTGAATCATGTTTTCTCACCTAATCTCCAGCCTATCAAAGCCAAATGAAAAGACGGTTATTCACCTTTGTAACTGTTGTTCTTCGAGATGTGTTGCTCATATCCATTCCAGTTAGGTGTGTGCAGGCCACGAGCACGTTCGTCGGAAGATTTTTACCCTAGCCATACTTGGTGGGTCAGCTGGGCGCCCCCTGGAGTGGCACCGCTATGGCGCCAGATATATACCCCTGCTGACCCAACCGCCCCTCAGTTCCTTCTTGCCAGCTACTCCGACAGTGGGGAAGGAGGGCAGGTTTGGAATGGATATGAGCAACACGTCTCGAAGAACAACAGTTACAAAGGTGAGTAACCATCTTTTCTTCTTCGAGTGCTTGCTCATATCCATTCCAGTTAGGTGATTCCCAAGCCTTACCTAGGCGGTGAGGTTGGAGTGAGATGTTGCAGAATGCAAAACTGCTGAGCCAAAGGCTGCATCATCTCTGGACTGTTGAACCAAAGCATAATGCGAAGCAAAGGTGTGGACCGAGGACCAGGTAGCTGCGCGACATATCTCCTGGATAGGTACACGAGCCAGGAAGGCGGCAGATGAAGCCTGAGCTCTGGTAGAATGCGCGGTGATGTGGCTTGGGGAAATATGAGCCAAATCATAACAAGTGCGGATGCATGCCATCACCCAAGATGAGATCCTTTGAGAGGAAACAGGTAGGCCTTTCATTCGGTCTGCTACCATGACAAAGAGTTGGGGTGTTTTACGAAAGGGTTTCATCCGCTCAATATAAAATGCGAGCACTCTACGGATGTCCAGGGAGTGCAATTGTTGCTCCCGTCGTGTTGAGTGTGGCTTCCGGAAGAAGACCGGGAGAAAGATGTCTGGTTAACATGAAAGGCTGAAACCACCTTAGGGAGGAATGCTGGGTGTGGTCGCAACTGCACCTTGTCCTTGTGGAACACAGTGTATGGCGGATCCACCGTAAGAGCCCTAAGCTTGGAGACTTGTCTGCCCGATGTAATGGTTATGAGGAAAGCTGTCTTCCAAGACAGGTATAATAGCGAGAAGGTTGCTAATGGCTCGAATGAGGGAGACATACGTCTGGTTAAAACCAGGTTGAGGTCCCAGCTCGGGGCTGGTTGACGTACTTGAGGGTATAAGCGCTCCAAGCCCTTGAGGAACCTCAAAACCATAGGGTGTGAGAACACGGAACAGCCACCTTCCCTTGGGTGGAAGGTAGAGATGGCTGCCAAGTGCACCCTCAGTGATAATACTGCTAGGCCCTGCTGTTTGAGAGACCAGAGGTAGTCCAAAATAGAGGGGATCGAGACCTCAATGGGAGTAAGATTAAGCATTTCTCACCAGCAGGAGAAACGCTTCCACTTGGCCAGATACGTTGACCAGGTGGAAGGTTTCCTGCTACCCAGGAGAACTTGTCGTACTGATTCAGAGCAACGTAACTCTGACTGGTTTAGCCACGCAGCAGCCATGCCATGAGGTGAAGAGCCTGCAGGTCCGGGTGGCGAAGTCTGCCGTGGTCCTGAGTTAGGAGGTCTGGGTGGAGTGGCAGGGTAATTGGGTTGGCTATCGACAGGTCGAGCAACGTGATGTACCAGTGCTGCCTGGGCCACGCTGGAGCGATCATGATGATGCATGCTCTGTCCCTGCGGAGCTTCAGTGGGATCTTGTGAACCAGCAGGAACTGTGGGAAGGCATAAAGGAGCTGGCTTTTCCATGGCATCAGGAAAGCGTCCAAGATCGATCCCGGGGAGAGACCTTGGAAGGAGCAGAACATCTGGCATTTCCTGTTCTTGCGGGAAGCGAACAGGTCTATGTGGGGAAATCCCCAGTTCTGGAAAACAGAATGAATAATGTCCGGGTGGATCGACCACTCGTGAGACAGGAAAGTCCTGCTGAGCCGATCTGCCAGAGTGTTCCGAACGCCTGGGAGAAAGGACGCTACCAGATCTATCGAGTGGGCTATGCAAAAGTCCCAGAGTTGGATGGCCTCCTGACAAAGGGGGGAGGATCGTGTCCCTCCCTGTTTATGTAGTACATGGCCGTTGTGTTGTCTGTAAACACTGAGACACAACGGCCTTGCAACTGTTGCTGGAATGCCTGGCACACCAGGCAGACTGCTCTCAGTTCTCTGACATTTATGTGTAATGCCATCTCCTGAGATGACCAAAGACATTGAGTACGAAGGTGACTGAGGTGAGCACCTCAGCCGAGAGATGACGCGTCCGTCATCAGGGACATTGAGGGTTGGGGCGGATGGAACGGCATTCCTGCACACACCAGGGAGGGAGTTAGCCACCATTCTAGGGAGCCTAGAATGCTTGGGGGAATGGTGACTATCGTGTCTATTGGGTCCCTGCCTGGGTGGTATACAGAGTTGAGCCAAACTTGGAGAGGACGGAGGCAGAGCCTGGCGTGTTTGGTTACAAACGTGCAGGCAGCCATGTGACCCAGGAGACCGAGACAAGTGCAAGCCAAGGTCATCGGGAAATTCTGTAGACCTCGGATGATTGTTGCCATCGCCTGAAACCATGGCTGTGGTAAGCAGGCTCTGGCTAGATTGGAGTCCAGGATAGCTCCTATGAAGTCTAACCTCTGCGTGGGAACCAGAGTGGACTTTTCTATATTGATCATCAGGCCTAGATGTGTGAATAGGTCCTTGATGATTCCCACATGCTGAGTGACTTGTGTCTTGGAGGCCCCACGGATGAGCCAATCGTCCAGATACGGAAAAACTTGTATCCAACGTCTGCGGAGGTAGGCAGCAACATCGGCCATACACTTTGTAAATACTTTTGGGGCTGTAGAAAGGCCAAAGGACAGGACTGTAAACTGGAAGTGCTGACTGTTGGCTACAAAGCGAAGGTATCTCCTGTGCGGAGGAAAGATGGTGATGTGAAAGTACACATCCTTCATATCGAGGGCGGCATACCAGTCTCCAGGATCCAAGGACGGGATAATGGTCCCCAGGGATACCATGTGGAACTTCAACTTTATGATAAACTGGTTGAGTCCTCGCAGGTCTAGGATAGGTCTGAGACCTCTCTTCGACTTGGGGATTAGGAAATAACTGGAGTAAAACCCCTTTCATCCATTGGTACCTCCTCTATAGCTCCTATGGTGAGGAGTGTCCACACCTCTTGTAAGAGGAATTGCTCGTGAGAGGGGTCCCTGAAGAGGGACAAGGATGGAGAGTGGGAGGGCGGGGTTGAAATAAATTGGAGGTGGTACCCATACTCCACCGTGTGTAGGACCCAGCGATCTGAAGTTAACTGGGACCACGCCGGGAGGAAGTAGGAGAGATGGTTGGAGAAGGGAGGAGAGGGATCCTGGCTTGTAACTGGTACGCCACCCTTGGGCGCACCTTCACAAGTTCGTCTTTGGTCCCGGTGGTGGTTTCAAGGGACCTTGATTTTGGCCCCATTGGGGTCATGACGGTCGTCTGTGACCATCTCGGCCGTGCCACCTGCCAAAGTCCTGTCTTTATCTAGGCACAGTGTATGGGCGGTGAGTCTGGGGACGGAAAGGCCTGTGTTGGGTCACCGGCGTATGCATGCTGAGAGACCGCATTATGACCCTGTTGTCCTTCAGGCTTTGCAGCCTGGGGTCAGTCTTTTCCGAGAAGAGGCCTTTACCATCAAATGGCAAGTCCTGAATGCTATACTGCAGCTCCAGTGTGAGGCTTGAAACCTGAAGCCAGGAGATGCGCCTCATGGCAGCACCCGAGGCCAGAGTCCTGGCTGCTGAGTCTGCTGCATCCAACGAGGCCTGGAGGGAAGTTCTGGCCACCTTTTTCCCTTCCACCAAGAGGGCAGCAAACTCTTGGCGGGAGTCTTGAGGGAGAAGCTCCGTAAACTTACCCACCGCCACCCAGGTGTTATAATTATGGCGGCTAAGCAAGGCTTGTTGATTTGCCACCCGGAGCTGTAGGGCCCCTGCCAAGTACATCTTGTGGCCTAGCCTCCTTCGATTTCGGGGCTGGTGCCTGCTGGCCATGGCATTCGCTCTCATTAACGGACTGGATGACTAGTGAGCAGGGAGGAGGATGGACATACAAGTACTCGTGCCCTTTAGAGGGCACCATATATTTACACTCGACTCCCCTGGCCACAGGAGGGATAGACGCTGGGGACTGCTATATAGTATCGGCATTCGCCTGGATGGTCCGAATAAACGGTAGGGCCACTCTAGCGGGGGCATCCGCCTATAGAATGTCCACTACCGGGTCCTCTACCTCCGGAACCTCCTCCACCTGGAGGTTCATATTGAGTGCTACCCTCCTTAGGAGGTCCTGATGGGTCCTCAGGTCGATTGGAGGAGGGCCCGAGGAGGATGTTCCTGCCACCGCCTCATCTGGAGAAGAGGAAGAGGAGATGCCGGCGACGAGCGGGTCCTGTGTGGCCTCTTGATCTTGGACGACCGCCTGCTCCAGTGGAACCTGGGAGTCTGGTGGGTGAACTGGGGCTTCCTCCGTAGCAGTAGGAGGGGTACGGCTAACCGTTGCCTCTGGCACTCAGTGCTTTGATGAGACAGAGCGGGACGGAACTACTGGTACGCCTTAGGCCTGGTGGTATGCCTAAGGTGTCCAGAAAGACCACCAATGGGATCCTTGGTCCTGGGCCTGAGTCTCTTGGAAGACTCTGATGGGCACATCAGAATCGCGGTCCTGAGCATAAGAGCTGTCCGCGTGGGACGACACTGATGCATGTCTGGATGGCCATGGAGGTGCTGAAAAGCCCTCGGCAGAGTCTCTGTCTCTAGTGTACCTTGCTCTACTTGGCACTGGGGACCGGTACTGGGAGGCATACCGGTACCGGGAACGAGATCGGGACCTGCGACCGGAGCAGTGCCAGGAGGTCGACCGAGATCTCGAGGCTCGACGTCAGGAGCGGCTATGGGAGTCACGGTGCCTGGAGCAGTGCCGGGAGCTGGAACAGTGCCGAGAGTAGCGGGTCGGCGAACGGGATACTGACCGGTGCCACGAGTGCGACCGGTATGGAGGAGAACAGAACCGGGACTGCAAGCGGCGTCGGGAGTGGGAGTGCTGATGGGACCTGAAACGTCTACGGGACCATGATCGTGAATGGTGCCGCTCTGCTGTGCCGACAGAGGATGGTCTTATCAAGGCAGGCTTGCCAATAGATTGTATTACCTGCACCAGCGGTGCTGGGGGTTGACGCAACGTCGACTCTGTCATGGCAATCAGATCCCTTGCCGTTGACAGGCCAAGCACGGTTTGAAACCCCGGTGAACCGAGCATGGGCCCTGGAACCGGATGCAGGGAAGGGGCTAATCACCGAACCCCTCTTAACTATACACTAACTATGAACGATAAAAATTAACTAAAACTATATAACTTTGAACTATATACACAAAAAAATAACTAGAGAACTACGAGTAGCTAGGGAGGTGGAGGTCAGTACAACCGCACTCCACTGTTCCAACGACCGACACGGGCAGTAAGAAGGAACTGAGGGGAGGTTGGGTCAGCAGGGGTATATATCCGGTGCCATAGGGGCACCACTCCAGGGGGCGACCAGCCGACCCACTGAATGTTGCTAGGGTAAAAATCTTCCAACAAACGTGCACGCGGCGCGCGCACACCTAACTGGAATGGATATAAGCAAGCTCTTGAAGAAGAATCAACAGCTGCTTTTAAATATACAGAATCTGACTCCACAACAGTTATTTCCTGTGGGAGATAAAGGTTTCATAAAACTCAAACTGAGAAAAGTTTATAAAGCATGTTCCTCAAAGAGGAATAGGCTTTTCATTACATGTGATGGCACAGGGAACTGGTGATACAGAGGCCTGGTCTACACTACGAGTTTACCAATTTTAGCACCATTAAACCAATTTAACGCTGCACCCATCCACACAACGAGGCCATTTATATCGATATAAAGGGCTCTTTAAACTGGTTTCTGTACTCCTCCCCGACCAGAGGAGTAGCGCTGAAATCGGTATTACCATATCGGATTAGGATTAGTATGGATGCAAATCAACGGTATTGGCCTCCGGGCAGTATCCCACAGTGCACCATTGTGACTGCTCTGGACAGCAATCCAAACTTGGATGCATTGGCAAGGTAGACAGGAAAAGCCCCGCGAACTTTTGAATTTCATTTCCTGTTTGCCCAGCTTGGAGCTCTGATCAGCACGGGTGGCCATGCAGTCCCAAATCCAAAAAGAGCTCCAGCATGGACCGTATGGGAGATACTGGATCTGATCGCTGTATAGGGAGACAAATCTGTTCTATCAGAGCTCCGTTACAGAAGACAAAATGAGAAAGCATTTGAAAAAAATCTCCAGGCTATGATAGACAGAGGCCACAGCACAGTGCGGTGTGACAAGCGTAACGGAAAACCAAAGAATCAAATGGACGCTTATGGAGGGAGGGAGGGAGGACTGAGGATTCCAGCTATCCCACAGTCCCCACAGTCTCCAAAAAGCATTTGCATTCTTGGCTGAGCTCCCAATGCCTGTAGTGTCAAACACATTGTCCGGGGTGTTTCAGGGTATATCTCGTCAATTTCCCCCCCCCCCCGCCCCTCTGTGAAAGAAAAGGGGAAAAAATCATTTCTTGACTTTTTTATATATCACCCTATGTCTACTGCATGCTTCTGGTAGACGCGGTGCTGCGGCAATGAATAGAAGCATCCTCTCCTCTCCCCTCCCCGGTGGCAGATGGTACAATATGATTGCTATCCATTGCCATCATCAGCTCGTGAGTGCTCCTGGCAGGCCTCAGGTGAGGTCGACCAGGGGCGCCTGGGTAAAAATAGGAATGACTCCCGGTCATTCCCAGCAGATGGTACAGAACGGCTGGTAACTGTCCTCATCATAGCAACTGGGGGCTGAGTTCCATCAGCCCCCTCCTTTAGTGTCTAAAGAAAAGATTCTGTACTGCCTGGACTATCATAGCATCTAATCCCATAGTGTAGACATACCCTAAGAGGCAATTTAACAAGAGCTAGGTCAAACTTATCTCCCTGGAAGTGGATGTATACTTGAAGAAAGAATGTGAAGTTTGTAAACAGGTTCAGTAGTTTGTTTTTGAGGCAACTTTGTTTTACTCCTTATAGCACTGTGGAATTGGGTGATCAAGGTGGTAAACTATTAAGCAATCTGTTAAGGTTTTGTGTAATTCTCAGTAATTCATTATACCACAAAAGCAGTCCAAGTGTTTAATGTGATAAAAAGTGAGAACATTTATTTCAAGACATTGGACATACACTTTCTTTCCGGGTTACTCTTTATTTGCTGATTTAACATTCAGTAGCTCAGGAAGAAGCACGGAGTCATGCAATAAAGAATCTGTAAAGAATAAAGCACTGTAAAGAATCAATATGCAGCCCTTATTAGGGGTTAAAGTAAGCAGCAGTGCAGCTCCTTTTCCTCTATTGAAAAGAGAGGGACAGTTCCCCTACTTTCCCTGTCCCTGTGGAATCCCCCCTCCTATCTTCTTGTTAAAAGGAAGAGTCATTAGGCGAGAATCAGGGTACGTCTACAATACAGGATTATTCCGATTTTACATTAACCAGTTTTGTAAAACAGATTGTATAAAGTCAAGTGCAAGCGGCTACACAAAGCACAATAATTCAGTGGTGTGCGTCCATGTACCAAGGCTAGTGTCGATTTCTGGAACGTTGCACTGTGGGTAGCTATCCTGTAGCTATCCCATAGTTCCTGCAGTTTCCCCCGCCCATTGGAATTCTGGGTTGAGATCCCAATGCATGATGGTGCAAAAACAGTGTCGCGGGTGATTCTGGGTAATTGTCATCAGTCATTCCTTCCTCCGTGAAAGCAATGGCAGACAATCATTTCACGCCCTTTTTCCCTGGTTTGCACTGGCAGATGCCGTAGCATAGCAAGCATGGAGCCTGTTTTGTCTTTTGTCACTGTCACAATATGTGTACTGGATGCCGCTAACAGAGGCAGTACTGCAGCGCTACACAGCACCATTCATTTGCCTTTGCAAGGTAGCAGAGATGGTTACCAGTTGTTCTGTACCGTCTGCTGTGCCATTGTAAATTGACGATGAGATGACAGTTATCAGTCGTTCTGTACCGTCTGCTGCTGTCATGGGTGCTCCTGGCTGACCTTCGCTGAGGTCGGCCCGGGGCACAAAGACAAAAATTTGATTCTTTGGCTTTCCGTTACGCTTGTCACACAGCACTGTGCTGTGGCCTCTGTCTATCATAGCCTGGAGATTTTTTTCAAATGCTTTCTCATTTCGTCTTCTGTAACGGAGCTCTGATAGAACAGATTTGTCTCCCCATACAGCGATCAGATCCAGTATCTCCCGTACGGTCCAAGCTGGGGCTCTTTTTGGATTTGTGACTGCATCGCCACCCGTGCTGATCAGAGCTCCAAGCTGGGCAAACAGGAAATGCAATTCAAAAGTTCGCGGGGCTTTTCCTGTCTACCTGGCCAGTGCATTCGAGTTCAGATTGCTTTCCAGAGCAGTCACAGTGGTGCACTGTGGGATACCACCCAGAGGTCAATATCGTCGATTTGCAGCCACACTAACACTAATCCGATATGGTAATACTGATTTCAGCGCTACTCCTCTGGTAGGGGAGAAATACAGAAACCGGTTTAAAGAGCTCTTTATATCGATATACCGTCTTTGTGTGGACGGGTGCAGCGTTAAATCGGTTTAACGCTGCTAAAATCAGTATAAATGCTGAGTGTAGACCAGGCCTCAGAGTTGGAAGAAGAAAGAGGAGTTAGTCTCTCTGGGGAGTTCCTGGAGCTTCTAGCCTTTATTGCCAGTAGCGAGAGCAGCACCACCATTAACTATTGAAAGAGACGATTTCTCAGCTAGCGGTGCCTTATTTTACACTTCTCTTCTTCTACAGAAAACTCTGTAAGCCACCATCTTTCCCTCTTCTCCACAGGAAGTGGGGGAAACTCCCCTCCAAGGGTAAGAAGAATCCTTAGTGCAATGGTTCTTCTCAACCAAGGGTACGCGAACCCCTGGGGGTACATCAACTCATCTAGATATTTCCCTAGTTTTACAACAGGCTACAGAAAAAGCACTAGCAAAATCAGTACAAACTAAAATTTCATAAAGATAATGACTTGTTTATAGTGCTCTATATACTGTACACTGAAATGTAAGTACAATATTTATATTCCAGTTGATTTATTTTATAATTATATGGTAAAAATGAGAGAGAAGCAATTTTCAGTAATACACTTCTGTGTTTTCATGTCTGATTTTGTAAGCAAGTAGTTTTAAAATGAGGTGAAACTAGGGGGTAGGCAAGACAAATCAGCCTTCTGAAAGGGGGACAGTAATCTGGAAAGATTAAGAGCCACTGCCTTAGTGCTCTCCCTGCACACACACACCTGCAGGGGAAAAGACTTAATAGAAGTTTGTGTATAAAACCTCTTTTGAAATGTTTTTAAAATCTTTTAAGAAACTAGAGTCAAAGGTTCATGTGTTCCAGAACATTCACTCTTTATCATATTCACACGGCAAGCAGTACTGCTGATAGCCTGCTCTTTAGGTCACAGAGCCAAATCGAACTCCAATATAGCGTAACAGCAAAAGTTGACCTGTGAAAATATCATTGCCCCCGCTGATTAGTGGTAGAAGATGTCAAGATCTTGTAGGTAGACCAATCAGCGACACAGGATCTGGGTGTATTTTCAATGCAACTTTTTTATTTTACTCTGCATGTACTAGTCCTTGGGCAGAGATGAACTCCATACAAAGGCAATCTGTATTCTGGATTATCAGCCAAAACACCAGTGGTTGGTTACCAGGGAACAGCTCTGCTCCAAGAATAGCTAGAGAGATTAGATAGAGAGCAAACTTCCTCACAGGTTGCCACAGCTCCTCCCAACAGAAACTATATCACAAAACTAAAAACAATGCACATTTTTTAAAGACTGAACAGATCATCTACATTAAGTAAAAGAATGTTGGTAGCACTCCAGGCAGAGGCAGAAACCTACCTGTATGAATTCATTTTCAGGATCAGGGCCCATGAAAAAGATGGGCAGTGCTTGCTCCCTGTGTCTTATGCTCAGGAAAAGCTGTGTAGCTTTAGAAAGCAGGGAAGGGGGAAAGGATGTCGACCTTTCTAGTGTCAACAATAAATAGGTTTTCTTCTAAATCATTCAGGCAACAGAGCACACCTGGCTGGTTTTGCTGCCATCATCTTCAAGGCTAAATCTAGTTTCCTTTGGTAAGTCTAAGATTGTTCCTCCCATATGGATAATCATGAATGTGTGGACTGAATGAATCCAGTTAACTGAGGATAGGGTTACGTAAACTTCTGCATATTAGGTCCTAGGCTACAAGTTGTTCAGTTCAAAAGTTTGGATTTTGGGGATTTAAATTATCCTGGTGTAGGTCAGCGGTTGAATCAATGTAGTTGCGTTATTTAAAAAAAAATATATATATAGTGCAGAAAACTGATATGATACTTTCCAAACATGGTCTTCCAGTGCTTGCATTTGTGTAAATGAGGAAAGAATGTCTGTGTATTTGCAGTTCAGATTTTCTTTGATGTTCATGATGGACTATGCACCCAAATTCCAGGACCTCTAGACGAAAGTAACCTTTTACTATCTTATCTTAAATCTTTACATTTCTAGTTTCTAATTAATGCCTGCATTCCAGTTAGCTAATTTTTTTATCTTATCTGTTTAGACTATAAGCATTATGGGACAGGATCTGTCTCTTGCTGTGTCTAAGTGCAGTGATTAGCATAAATAGTGGTATTGTAATATAAATAATGAGAAATAGTTGCATTTTTCAGCAAAAAGAGAATACGTTTTTGATGAATATTTTCAAGAAAAATGTGCCCCTTCTTTCTACCAGTTCTAATAATAATTAAATAGATAATCCCATTCTGCTAACTGGGCATGGAGCTAGTCCCTCCTTGGTCCTACCAGATAAACTGCAGAATGTCTATTTCACCATGCTGGAGAAACAAACAAATTTTTTGATGAGTAGCACAGTGACCAAGACTCTGTTTCCTTTTACTGACCATGGTGACATGAGCAGTGAATGAGATGGATTTCTAACTGTTATCAACAGTGCTGTCTGTAGTATGCTCAGGTACACATCCCTTGAAACATCATAAACTAAAGTACAATACTGAACTATAATCGCTGGATCTGCATCTGCAAGCTATCAAAAGGAAACCATTTGCTCCTCAGAGCACTTCCTCTGCTTACCTGAACAAACTCATTCCTCCAGTAGTGCAGTGTATCAATCGTTCATAAAAATTTTGTTTTCTTAAAGGATGAAAGCAAGTTCTTGCTGAATTTTCTGAGGCTTCCCTGATCTGTGTCATCCTGATCCTCATCTGTGCTAAGAATAGGGTGACCAGATGTCCTGATTGTATAGGGACAGTCCCCATATTTGGGGCTTTGTCTTATATAGGTGCCTATTACCCCCACCCCATCTCGATTTTTTTCATTCTTGCTGTCTGGTCACCCTAGCTAAGAATTCTGTTTGTCCCAGCCTTTTCTTACCTCGGTCTGCTGCTTGGATCACAACTGGCATGTTAAGGTGCTATTTTGTTCTAGTAATGATAGTGGTAATTTGAATAATTTGGAGAAATTCCAGGGTTGAGTTTACTATGTCACATAAATGCTTTTGGGTTACTTTGAAAGGCATGGCCTTTTCTACTTTTAAAGTATATTTGTGCCCAAAAAGCATTCCAATTATCTTGTTTATTATTAGTTTATTAAGAGACAATTTGATCACAGAAGAACTTTACATAGGGAGAAGGCACAATATACTACAAGGTTCTTTAATCTAGGTGGTGAAGGCATAAGGAGCTCCAATGCCTAGAAGTTGTGGAAGCAAGACAGATTCATAAATAGAATTACACCTCTAGCTCAATATAACGCGACCCGATATAACACAAATTCAGATATAACGTGGTAAAGCAGTGCTCGGTGGGGTGGAGCTGCGCACTCTGGTGGATCAAAGCAAGTTCGGTTATAATGCAGTTTCACCTATAATGCAGTAAGATTTTTTGGCTCCCAAGGGCAGCGTTATATCGAGGTAGAGGTGTATTGCACAGATTTTTAACTATAAGGGTAATTAACCATTGGAACAGCTTACCAAGGATATGGTGGGTTCTCCATGCCTTGAAATCTTTAAATCTAACCTGGATGTCTTCCTAAAATATATGTTTTGGTTCCATCAGAAGTAATCTTGATGAAGGAATTTCTATTTGCTAATTAATGCCTACATTCCAGTTAGCTACTGGTGACGTCCTATGGCATGTGTTAGGCCACAGATCGAAGTTGATGATCATAATGGTCGTTTTGACCTTCCAATCAATGAATCATATTCTCTCTGTTATGTAAGTTCCCATTTACATTCGTGTTAGTATGAACCCTGAAAACCCATTATATTTAATCCCGAAATGAAAATTTACCTTACTCAGCTTCTTGTCAGTATATATATAGCCTTCCATTTTAAAGTGTCTCTTGATTCAAATATTTAGGTGGCAAGGCCAACCAGGGACAAATGTTTCCCTTCCAGAGGAAGGGACCAACCTATAGTATCACTTGCCAATCACAAGACCTTCTGCAAATTTGAATCTAGGGGTAGGGAAGGAGACTAACAGTAATGTATAACCTGAATATCTGTATAATACAAAAATCAGAAACTTGTATTACTCCCTGAGAAGCAATGATCTCCACAGAGACTGGACCTAATTATTTCAGTTACCCCATGGCAGGGGCAAATAGTATTCTTCTGAGAAACATGCTTTGATGACATCCTAAGGTGATTCATTTATGATTTCAGCATGCAGTGAGTTGAATACCAATACTCCCATGATTTAGTAAAAAAAATTATGAAAATAGCGAGCAGAGAAGAACAGGGACCATATTTTGTTTTAGGAAAGAATATTCATACCTTTTCCTATTTTAGTTCTGATATTTTAGTGGCACAATTACTAAAATATGTGTACTAGGTTTTGGATAATAAGATGGCTCTTGTCATTTCCAGTTACAAAACACTGGCAGCACTTTCATTGTCTATTCCTTCAGATGTGCATTCATTCTCATGACTGATACATGAGTAGTAACTTTCCTGTTTAAAAGAAAAATTAACCCAAAAAATTCTATGTTCTACTTGAGACTAACGTTTTAAATCTTTCTAACCAGAAGCCTGAGTCTGCACACAATGGAGTTGAAGAGAGCTTTTCCATTAACTTCAATGGCACAAGATCAGGCCCACAAGTTACCAGCAGTGGAATGAGATAGGGAAGGACACTGGTAGGTGGTATAAACTAAGCAGGGCCTACAAAGTCAAGCAGGTGGAAGGGGGCCTTCAGAGCTGTCACTAGTTTCATAATACTTACTCCTGCCTTGAGTGCAGGGGACTGGACTAAATGACCTCTCAAAGTCCCTTTCAGTCCTATGATTCTATGTGTGGACAAACTAGTCCAGTGTAAACAACCACTCTGAACTTTGATCCAGACTAAGCTTCTCCCAAAACTTCCCCATATGGTTGCATTATCTGGTTCCAGCCAAGTGGAAATGCAAGTGCCAAGATATTACAAGGGAGACTGTCTCAAAAATAGTCACCAACCAAACATTGTGGGGGATAATGGAGAGGGAGCAGTTTGAGTCAGTTTAAACATTTCATTCAGAAAACTTCAAAATGTTTTCTTTTGGTTTCAGTTTTTTCAAAAAATCTTTAATACAATTACCTGAATTTTGTTAAACAAAGTCATTTTGAGATGGAAAATCAGAATTTTTCAGTTAGAAAATGTTGAAATGAACTGTTTTGACAATTTCTAAACATTCTCAATGTTGTTTCAAGTAGAAAAAAATTGTCAAAACTGACCATTTCCTGCAAAAAAGTTTGTTTCAACATAGCTACATTTTCCAATGAAAAAAAGTTTAACTGGAAAAATCCCAACCAGCTCTAGTGCCCAGAGCATTTCTAGCTCAAGGACTATATGTATACTTTTGTCCTGAATACATCTATTCCTGAGATTGTTCCAATACAGACTGTTCATTATGGGCCTGATCTAGCCCTCATTAAAGTCAGTGGAAAGAATATCATTGATTATGAGGGTTGGATCAGACCCCATGTTTGCTATTTATGCTCACAAAGATTTATTTGTAAAATGGTGAGAGATGATTATTTTATCTCTCATTTGGATACCTATGAAATCTGAAGAACCCACTGAATAAACACTGTAGCAGAAAAAAGATTTATTTACTGGTTGCCAGAAGAGCATTAATATGCTTCTGGGACTTGCACACACTGTTAGTTATTCTTAATCCTGGTAGAAGTACTGCACAGGCATAGTCATTCTGTTTACTTAATGTACTCTAAATTAATCCTTTATTAATTATATCAACTATGGTTCTTCTCTGGAACTTCACAGTATAAAGTGTATATTGCTGAAAGAAATTTTCAAAGTTCTTTATACAGATTTTAAAAAGTCACTCTTATGTTGTGCTTTCCTTGTCTATTGTATCTATCTATTATCTCTAATCTTAGAGTTAGATTGTAATCTCTTTGGGAAAGGGACTATCTTTTCATCATATGTGTTTTCAGTACCTAGCAAATAGAGGCCCCAGATCTCTGACTGTGGCCTCCAGACTCTACTGCAATACACATAAATATTAATAATAATAATATAAGATATACGCTCTTTCTCCAGTGAGAAGGGCCAGGGGCCTGTTTCACAGGTGATATTGAAGGAAATGTGCAATATTTCTAGAACTTTTAGTTGTGTAAAAAGAACATATTTTGGGTAAGGAAGGTGTCTAGACAGTGGACCTCTATGCACAGCTACTGGTTCTTGGTACCCTTAAAAGCTTTCCCAGGAATGAATTATCTTCTCAGCCAAAAAGGATACTCACTCCTTGAGTTAGCAATGCTGAGGTCTGCTGAGGACTGCAGGCAGTCTGGACTGAAGAAACAGTTCATCACCCTGAATAGCTCTTATGTTCATTTAGCATGTGTGTTTTGGTGGCTGTTATTCATTATAGAGTCATGCATCTGATGAAGTGGGTATTCACCCATGAAAGTTCATGTTCCTAAAAGTCTGTTAGACTATAAGGTGTAACAGGATTCTTTGCTGCTTATGCTAAGAGTGATTCTATTCTTTATAGGTTTCATGTTTGTCACCAGTTTCTCTCCCTGTCTCTTCTTCTGATACTCATACAGAACTATACAAATGGGGAGGAGGAAGGGTTGTTTGGGTCATTTTGCTGATGACAATGACAAGGTGTCAAGGTTTTTTCCCCCCACTTTGAACTTTAGAGTACAAATGTGGGGACCTGCATGAATACTTCTAAGCTTAATTACTAGCTTAGATCTGGTAACACTGCCACCACCCAGAAATTTCAGTGTCTGGGGCACTACCTGTCCCCTCAAAACTTTCCCCTCCCTGGGCTGCCTTGGGGGACTTCACAAATTCCCTGGGGAACACAGATGCAAACCCCCTTGGATCTTAAAACAAGGAGAAATCAATCCGGTTCTTAAAAAGAAAGCTTTTAATTAAAGAAAGGTAAAAATTATCTCTGTAAAATCAGGATGGAGAATGCTTTATAGGGTACTCAGATTCATATAGCCCAGAGGAAACCCCCTCTAGCCTTAGATTCAAAGTTACAGCAAACAGAGGTAAAATCCTTCCAGCAAAAAGTAACATTTACAAGTTGAGAAAACAAACATAAGACTATTCCACCTTGCCTGGCT
This sequence comes from Gopherus flavomarginatus, assembly GCF_025201925.1. Taxonomy (NCBI): domain Eukaryota; kingdom Metazoa; phylum Chordata; order Testudines; family Testudinidae; genus Gopherus; species Gopherus flavomarginatus. The sequence goes on from NC_066623.1 coordinate 66,130,223, forward strand.
ATTACTTACAATTTTGAAACATGAAAGACTGATTCAGAAAGATTTGGAGAGCCTGGTTGTATGTCTGGTCCTCTTAGTCCCAAGAGCAAACAACACCCAAAACAAAGAGCACAAACAAAGACTTCCCTCCACCACGATTTGAAAATATCTTGTCCCCCTATTGGTCCTCTGGTCAGGCGTCAGACAGGTTTACTGAGTTTCTTAACCCTTTACAGGTAAAAGAGACATTAACCCTTAACTATCTGTTTATCACACAAGGGTATGTCATAATGACTTGTCTGAGAATTCTTGGTCTTTTAATATGTTTTGAGATTTATTTGCACTCAGGAGCTTTTGGCAATGTTCATAATAAAGCCTGCCAGTTACGTAGGAAAGTTCTAGTAGTTCATTGTAGTGGTATCAAACATAATCAGATCGAGGGTGTTGGCCAGCTATGTGAATTTGACCTGTGAGAGTCACACGATGAAGAGAGAAAGGAACTGCCAATATATGGTAAATCACATTTTTCTGAACGAAGATGTGTATTTTTGGTAAACCTTTTAGTTAATGTAAATCAGCCTTTGTAAAATGGGGACAAAAATCAGGCATAAAAAGTAGCAATACAAAAAAGTAACAGCCAACCATATCCACAGTGTGAGCAGAATTTGAGCTATGAATTAATGGTATAACATCTTGGCATTTATTGAAAAATGAATATGTTATTAGGAAAATAATTGGGAGATAATTACCTTTGTTCAACAGTGTATCCAGGATGTACAGTAGTTAGATCCATTTTCAGCATTAATAGAATAGTGTTAAAAATTTTCCAATCACTGTGTACTGATCTCCATTTAGATGTGTAACTTTCATTGACAGACATTCACCTATGGCATCATTGAAGTCACTGGCAAAACTCCCACTGGTGGAGTGATTAGGCCTCAAAAGGGAGAGAAAGGAGTTGAGTCAGATCTTACATTTTTTATAGGTCCAAAACTCCCCTTGAAATCAGCTGAGGTTTGAATATGTAAGGATTTTACAATTAACTGCCTTTGTGTTTTATAATCCAATTGCTTGCAAAATGTAGTTGGTTATTCACCATAAAGTACAATGTGACACCATAATGAATGAAAGCATAATTGGTCAATCTGTTTTGCATTGCATCACCTCCATCTGAATAAAACCTCTGCAAGCATATTATTGACTCAGCAGATTGGTCGAATCTCCAAGATACTCTCCCATGGGTGAGAAGATATATTATAAAAGACTCAAGAAAGACAAAGAATATAATTTTCAGTATATGGAGATTCTTATATGGAATGCAAAAGTGGTTTTCTGTAGGGAAAGTCCTGGTAGTAGTTTAGCCGGCATCAGTAAAATGGTTTGTTGGAACACAGTGATTAAATTGGTGACTTGTAGACACATGGTCCATTGTGGAAACTGCCACGCACAAATAACAAGCTATAATTATTTTTCTTCACCAGCATGCCTTGATGAAGAAGAATATCATCCTTGAAATATTCTAGCAATTGCCTGAAAAAAAGTGTAGATCATATATCACGTTTTCCATTGCCCTATACCCCACGTAGTTATTTACATATGAGCAAAGTAGGTATAAAATGCTGCCATTCTGATCTAGAAGCATTTTATGTTCAGTTTGTTCTGGTATAGATGGCTGCATAACATTCAGAGCAATAGAGAATCAGACCCCAACATTCTAAGCATTGTATACTGTATTTGGAAGAAACTTAGGTCTGGTCAACAAGCATATGTTTGTTTGTACCAGTATAAGTAATTTTGTGAGGGGGTGTCAAGGTTCCTTCCTCATTCTGAACTTTAGGGCACAGATGTGGGGACCTGCATGGACACTTCTAAGCTTAATTACTAGCTTAGATCTGGTATCGCTGCCACCACCCCCAAGAACCCCCTTTTTCCCTGGGTAGTCTTGAGGGACTTCACCAATTCCCTGGTGAACACAGAAACAAATCCCTTGGATCTTAAAAAAAGGAGAAATTAACCATCCCCCCTTCTTTCCCCCCACCAATCCCTGGTGAGTCCAGATCCAATCCCTTTGGATCTAAAAAGAAGGAAAAAATCAATCAGGTATTAAGAGAAAAGGCTTTTAATTAAAGAAAAGAAAGGTAAAAGAAAATCCTCTGGGAGAGATTAGCATACCAGCTACTCTCACAGACAACAGATTCAAAATACAGACGATGTTCCCCTGGGCACAAATTTAGTTACACAAAAAAAAATACTCAAATACCTAATTTGACTCTACCTCAATTTGCATAAGACAGACCACAAAGAAGTAAACATAAACCTATTTATTCCTTTCTAAAACTTACTACTCTGATCAGAGGCTGGTTCCTTGATCTTTTTCACTCCGACTGAAACTCTAAACAAAGGAAAAACTTCCCTCTTTCCTTTTGAAACATCTTGTTCTCCCATTGGTTCCTCTGGTCAGGTGTTAGCTAGGCTTGGTGAACTTTTTAACTCTTTACAGGTAAAAGAGGCATTAACTCTTAACCATCTGTTTATGACAGGGTGATTTTTTTTTATGGAAATAGTTACACCGGTACAACCCCTAGCATGGATGCAGTTATAGCTGTATACAGCTGTAACTGCGTCAGGAAAATCTTACGTAGAACATACTATCACAGTGAATAGCCAAACACTTCAGATAGTGGACAAGTTCACTACTTCAGCATTACACTGTCTTGCAGTTCACATCAATGGTGAAAGCAATGCCAGAATTGCCAAAGCAAGTGTGGTCTTTGGCAGACTACATGCAAATATTTGGGAGCATAGAGGTTCAATAAACAAACTGAAGGTCTACAAGGCCATTGTGTTGCCAACTTGGATGTATGCATTTGAAACCTGGATGATGTACAGACACCATGCTATGAAGCTGAATCATTTTCACGCTGTTTGAGGAAACTGATGTGGAAAAGAGGTCAAGACAAAATTCCAGATACTGAGGTTCTCATATGGGCAGGCATTCCAAGCATTCATATTCTGTTGATGAAATCACAGATGAGATGGACAGGCCATGTCACCAGAATGTCAGATAAGTGACTGCCGAAGAAGATCTTTTGTGGAGAGCTAAAGGAGGAAAAGCACTCTCAGGGAGGCCATAAGAAATGTTTCAAGTACTCCTTCAAGTTATCCTTTAGGCATTTCAACACTGAGCCAGGGTTTTGGGAAGATCTCACTCATGATTGTTCTATCTGGTGAAGCCTCATCCATACAGGAGCTATAATGTATGAGCAGAGGAGAACTGCTGAGGCAGAGCAGAACCACCAGCAGCATAAATCTCGCAAAAGTAGCATGTCCACTTTTAATCAATAACCCATAGTGGTATCTCTTGTTCAGTGTGCCACAGACAGTTCAAAGTTCAAGTTAGTCTGATCAGTCCCTCACATGTTCACAGAAACAAAACCAAACAATGATGTTATGATCATCTTTGAACTCGAAGGATGAACAACAACAGCTGTATACAAGTGCTTATACTGGGGGGTCGCTCTTCCCATATTGGAACAAGCTATATCAGTTTAAGTAGTTCCATACCAGGTTCCATGAGTCCACACCAGGGTGATTGTACCACTTTACTTATACTGGTATAGTTAAAGTGATAGAAATTTTGCATAAATAAGTTAGACACTGTCTAATAGCTGAAAGAAACATCACATTCTTCACCTGCACTTCAAAAAAACCCAGCAACCTACTCTGATTCTTAGAATTTGGGATTGTTCTGACAATATTTAGAAACAATCAAAATGCAATCCAAATAATACTAATAAAAAAAAGTGTAGTGATGAATTAGAAAGATAGTAAAGGACAGAAAGGAAGATTAAAATATAGCATAGACACATTCAATTATATATGGTCTGATGAGAGATTGCAAAAAAACAGGATTATTTACTCAACTATGATATTCAAAATTCTGAAGGGCCTGCTGAAAACTCAGTCACTCTTTTTCACTCTATCTAATAATACAAGGAAAGGAGAGACACATTGAAATTAAATGCCAATATACTTAGAACCAGTAAAGTGTGATATTATTATGTGTAGTCATGAGTGAAAGTAAGCCAGTACGGGCCGGTACAGAGTACCGGTAAAAAGTGGCAGTCAGTACTGGCCCATACCCAGTTGACTTTAAAGCACTGCCGCAGCAAAGGACCCTGCTTAAAGTGCTTCCACAGCAGCACTTTAATGGCTTTGCCCATTTCCACCCCCCCAGCTGCTGACAGAGAAGGAGCAGAAGGAGCAGCTGCTGTGGTAGCGGCAGCTGGAGCCCCGGGCCCTTTAAATTGCTGCTGGAGCCCTAGGTGGCGTAGGCCAGGCAGCATGGAAGGGCTGGCTGGGAGACGCTGATGTGAGGCCCCACCCTTTCCGCCCAAGACCCCGCTTCTTCCCGGGGCCAGAGTTGGCCTCCATACCTGTAAGTCTTACTTTCTTTTTCTTTTACTTTTTACTTAGCCTGTTGAATTCACTGCCATAGAAAGTCATCAAGATTCATACTATGTGGTTGGATTTTTAAAAAAGATCTCAAATTTTATGACAATTAAAACCACCTAGTTTTTGTATGCCATATAAGCTTAAAAGAGTAACCAGCTTTAGCCCTTCAGCATGTATGTTTATCACATGCAGGGACAAAAGAAGGAATTTTCAATTAAAGACAAATACAATGTCACATAACACAGTCGCAATATGTGTCAATGAGCAGTTTACTTTTTTCCCCAAAATTCTTGAAATTTGGATGAAATATCAACATTTTTAAAAGGAAAGAAAGAAAATCAGCCAAATTTTCAGAAATTGTCCATGTATTTTTCAATCACCTCTATCAATGTGTAATGCTTAGGTAAAAATGAGGCAGAGGCATGTGATCATTGGATAGTATCCATAATGAACTTATCCTGAGGGGCATTTTGGTTATTTAATAAATATTTATAATAAGTATCTTCACAGTTAAACATCTAGCACTAACCAACAATAAATTGAGCACCTCCTATTTCTGCAAAATTAAAGGATAGTAATTCCTGTGTATTGACTAGAGGACATGCATAGGGATTTTAGCATACTGAAAAAGAGAGAGGTGAGTAAATCCAGTGATACTCTGTTTTGCTGTGCTACCATTTCTGAGTATGTAACATATACCTGGAATGTTGCATATTACATAATACAGGCATAAAACATGATCTGCTGTATTCTGAGAAAGTAAGACAGAGATTAATGATTCAGAGAAGAATAAAGAATTTTCAGGTCATGACAAGACATAGCGCACTTGCAAAATGAGTTAACACATAGTCCACTAGAAGCAAAATGTATTAGATGTGGACTAATAGAGCAGAACTTGTGAGGTAAATTTATTACAGTGACATGGTCACGATGCTAGCATTAAAGGCCCAGCAAGCTTTTTGTTATAAACTCTTTCTTTGAGATGTGATTTGATATCTTCAGATTAATGAAGGGCTGAAAATTGGAATAAAGATGGTTGGATGTGGGATTTTATTTTTATTGAATAGTGTAAACTAAAACCATTATCTTACTTTAGTTACATTTTTGGACATGAAAGTCCATATAAGCAACTTTTAAAAAATTGACATAGTTCAGTTCTTAGTGTATAGTGGTAACTAGATATTTTCTGATGAGCTGCAAAAATGCTCAAACCTGTAGAGATGTGCTTCTGAGACTGTTGGAGTGTAGAGGACTTGAAATGTCAGTCAAAGTGTCTCATACATCTCCACAATGATATATGTACTTTGATTTGCCAGTGACCCACTTTGAACAGCCTGAGGGCAAGTTTTAAAATATATGCTTCACATTATGAAATCATAAGTTGTCAGAGGTTCTGAGATCTAGCCTTAGGCCCTGATCTAGCAAAGCATTTACGGACATGCTGAACTTTAAGCATGTGAGTAGTCTCATCGGGATGAACTCTTGGGCGGGGAGGGGGAGGATCTCTGCCTTCAGCTGGGAGTAGTCTGCTGCAGCCTCTTCAGGCAAATCATGGTAGGCCTTCTGGGCCTCCCCACACAGGAATGGGGCAAGGATGCCAGACCACTGATCTCGAGGCCAGGCCTCCCGTAGGGCTGTCCTCTCAAAGACCAGAAGGTATGCCTCTACATCATCCTCCCGTGTCATTTTCTGCAGCAAATGGCTAGCCCGTATGAGCCGCATCCCATCATGGCCATGGTTCAGCTCTGTAAGGGTCTTTACCTCATTTACCAGTTCCCACAACATAGCTTGGTCTTGAGCAGCTTGGTCCATCAGCAGGCAATTAGTCTCTTGCTGCAGCTGCACTGCTTCTTGCTGGGCGGGTGCCTGGACGCGGGTAGCCTCCTGCTGGGCCGCCGTGGCTTGTATCAGTGCCCACACTATGTCATCCATTGTAGTGACAAAAAAAGTTAACCCTCTCTCTTTTTTTTTAAATCACCCTCTGTCTTCCGCCGCGCTGTGCACACCAAAAATCCCACCTTTGACACCAGTTGTGACAAAGTTCCTCCTCTATCTTGGTGGGTCCTGCGCTTATTGGTGGATTTGCTCACCTCAGTGATCTTCCCCTCTCGTGGAACCCACAGTCTGGGTCAACTCCTCCTGTGTTTGATCAGGAATTGCGAGGTTTTGCGGGGAACCTGGGCCCGCCCTCTACTCTGGGTTCCAGCCGAGGGCCCTGTGGATTGCAGCTGTCTATAGTGTCTCCTGTAACAGCTGCAAGACATCTACAACTCCCTGGGCTACTTCCCCATGGCCTCCTCCAAACATCTTCTTTATTCTCACCACAGGACCTTCCTCCTGCTTTCTGATAATGCTTGATTGTTTGATAATTCCTCAATCCTCCAGTGGCACACCCTCTCAGTCTCAGCTCCTTGTGCCTCTTGCTCCCAGCTCCTCACATGCACTCCTTCTCCTCTGGCTCCTCCCTGCCTGACTAGAGTGAGCTCCTTTTTAAACCCAGGTGCCCTGATTAGCCTGTCTTGATTGGCTGCAGGTGTTCTAATCAAAGTAGCTATCTCCACTGTCTTCTGGAAAGATCTTAATTGGCCCCAGGTGCCTTGATTTACCTGGAGCAACTGCCATTTGGTTACCATGGTACTAGGGATTTGTTTAGCCTGGGGCTAACATACCTGTTCCTCAGTACTTTACTGTAGCCATCTGGCCTATATATATATATATATATATATATATATATATATATATATATATATATATATATATATATATATATATATATATATATAAAATTCAAGATATGTAATATCTGGAATTATTTGCTTTGAAATGATCATTTTTGCAACAGAAATGGTATGGGTATCCCTTATTTCCAAGGGATTTCTCTGTAAGTTTAAGCTCAGTTTGACTGAGGAGGTGGTAATAATGGCTGGTCTACTGCAAGGAAAATAGAAGGGTAAAATAATATATTTTTGTGGGGTGTATGTGGTCTGACCCAACTTTCTCTAACATGAATGGAAAAACTCTTTGACTTGGGAGTTTAATCTAGTCCATAATCCTAATATTCTTGTCTGTAATACTGAGGAACACTGAATCTATCTGATCTGTGTTTTTCAGTTAGAAATATGTTCTGCACCTGCAATATTAACATAGTGAAGTTTCTAAGTAATTTTTACTCATCACTTGAATAATAGTGAACATCTTGTCTTTATTGGCTTCACCTGGACTGGTTTCAGTGCACAATATTTAGGGATAATAATCTATTTATAATGTAGTTATTACTGACCTCATTTTCTCTTCCTTTTTGCATGTTCTATTGATATCATTTAAGATTCAAAGATTTACATAAAAACTTGCTTACAGTCAGATCTTTCACAATTAACAAATAGATACATCAAATATTTGTAGATTTAAAAAACGTATCTAATTAAGCATATACTCATAGATTCTAAGGTCAGAAGAGACCATCATGATCCTCTAGTTTGACCTCCTGCACATTGCAGAGCACAGATCCTCTCCAACTCACTCCTGTAATAGATTCATAAGCTGTGGTTGGGTTATTGAAGTCCTCACATATTGATTTAAAGACTTCAAGTTACAGAGAATCCACCATTTACACTAGTTTAAACCTGCAAGTTACCCATGCTCCATGTTGCAGAGGAAAGCAAAAAATCCCTCAGGGTCTCTGCCAATATGACTCAGGGGGGAAAGTATTAAGCACTTATTCCTATTCTTTCGCTCCATTTTGAATGGAGCCAGATCTTGAAATCTCAAAATCTTTTGTGAAATGGACTTCTATGCTCCTCACTGCTCTATTTATAACATCACTCGGAATTGGTATGTTGGTACTATTTTAAATGGTCTTGCTTGTCGGGTTTTTCTGAATGCATAAGTGGTTGGCTTATAGGAACGTATTTACTGTCTGCTGTAGTCCAGGTCTTTTTAAAATGCTCCGTATATCAGTAAAGTCTGTTGTGCCCAAATCTCTCTCTCTCTCTCTCTCTCTCTCTCTGTGAATTCTTGTTCATAAGCATTACTGCTGCCTACATAGCACACCCATACAAGGAAACAAAACATTATGTGGTAACAGTACGTTACATTTTCCATGCAATTAGCCTCACTGAGTCCAATGAGATTATTCTCATAAGTCCTAGTCAGCATAAATAAGGGTTGCAGAGTTGGACCCGTAAGATTCACAGATAGAATTTAGACTGGTATTTTCCCCTTTTCTTGAGAAATAACAAGAAAAAACAAGAAAGAATTGCCGCTCTGACCCCAGCCTTGGTGGCAAGAGGCCTGTGTACCCACCATGCTGTGGAGTGACTGCAGCTCAATCTCCAGGCCCTGGACTACGCGCCTCAGCTCCGTGATCTTCGTCCTGGCTCCCTGGGTGGCCTCTGCGCTGGTGGCCACCTCCTGGGCGACCATCTCACACTGCACAGAAGAGAAGAGCCTCAGGGGCTGGGGGCACTAGCAATGGCAGGTGCCATCCCATGGCTCAGGGGATATTTTGCATCCTCTCTGGCATGGGATGGAGAGAGACACCTGGACCGTGGGGATGTGTGACCCGGGTCAGTGCAGCCACCCACCACCAAACCTCCCGCGATGCGCAGGAATGGGACCACGTGCCAGAGATGAGCAGTAGCAGAGCAAACCATCCGCCACAGGGCAGGCACGGACCATCTTGTGGCTTGTTGCTGAGAGGCCCCTACCTGCTCCTTGTGCCAGGCCACAGCCTCTCTGTGGTTCCTCTCAATGACGTCCTCGTATTGGTCCCGGATCTCTGCCAGGGTTTTCACCAGGTCGACACCGGGAGCAGAATCCACCTCCACACTGACCGAGCCTCCCAGGTGACCTCGGAGAGCAGCCGTTTCCTGCAGGATGTAATGGGAGCCAGTCCCTGTGAGAAGGAGCAGGAGGCTGGGCAGTGGGCGGCGGGGAGCCAGACAGCGCAGTGGGTGGGTGACTTAGCCAAGGGAAGGGGAAGGAAGGAGTTTAGTTAATCCCCAGAGGATGTTTGTCCAGGTCATGGATGCAACATCCCATATGGCAGGATTGGCAGACCAAGCTGGGTACGTGAGAGGCCCAGGGCTGGAACAGGAGAAGGGGCTGCGGGTCGGGCATGAGGTGCGTTTGTGACGCTGAGTGTGGGGAGTGAGGGGAATTGTTACTGAATCACACACAGCTTCTCAGTCTTCCTTTTGTAGGCCCCCGAGTGACCGCACTTCCCCATGGTTCTTCTGGAGTTGAGCCAGCTCCTCCTCCAGGCTTTCCAGCTCCTCCGGCAGACTGGCTTTGCTCAGGGTCAGCTCGTCCAGGACCTTGCGCAAGGCGGTGATGTTGCTCTCCCTGCCCCGCCGGATGGCCAGCTCCGAGTCAAACCTTTATGGAGAAGCTGCGTCTCAGTGACCCAGTCCCCGCTACGTGGGTCCTGGACACCCGCAGGGACCCTGCTGGCTGAGCATGGAAACCCGGCCAGGTTTGTCCTAGGAGTGCTACCGACCCAATGGCCCCTGCTCTGGGACCCTCACGCAGACGCCATCAGCCAGCCCCTGTGCCTGGGGCTGAGTAGAGTGCATGGGTGGCTGCAGCCAGGAAAACATTCACCTCAGCTGGGTTTTCAAAGCAGCTGTCATGATCGTGAGCCCTTTGGGGCAGGGAGCACGTGTGTACAGCTCCCAGCACCATGCAGCCTCCACCCACACTCAGGCCTTTAGACACTAGCACAAAACAAATCATCATAAATAGAGAGTTGCTGGTAACCAGATCCCCAAGGCCCCACACCCCTGCCCCATCTCTTCTCTCATGGCCCAACCCCCACTCCACCTCTTCCCTGGAGGCTCCACCCCTTTTCCGCCTTTCCCCCCAGGTCCCGCTCCCATCGCTTGCGCCTCTGCCCCCTCACCCCGTCACTTACTGGATCATCTCAAGGAGCCTGCCTGCAGGTGGGAGGCGGCCCTGGCAGAGCAGGGGTTGGTGGGAGTTGATGGCCTGGCTCCTCTCCCTGCTCCGGGTGGCCGGGCTTTTGGTCGGGTGCCATTTAGGGTTGCCAAGGTCCCTTTTTGACCAGACTTTCCAGTTGAAAACCAAGAACCTGGCAGCCCAAAATGGTACCTGACCAGGGGCCTGGTTGCCTGGAGAGGGGAGGGGAGCCAGGTTGCCAACCCCACCAGCCTCTGCTCTGCCGGGGCTGCCTCCTACCTGCAGGCAGGGGCTGGTGGGGGTTAGGGGCTGGTGGGGCATGGCAGGACATAGAAGCCAAAACCTGGCCGGGTAGCAACCCTAAATAAATAACACCTGCCAGTGCACCGACCTCCTTTGCGCAAATGTCTGTCTTGCCTGCTGAGGACGTGCTTGCAAATGTCACTGGGGCCATTTCAGAGGCTGCTCTGAAAATTTTGTCCTTAAAGAAAAAGGCGGAGGAGGAGGAGGAAGGGTGCCCAGTGACGACCCCTTACTTCACTCTGAAGTCATCAGCAGCTAGGGTGGCGTTATCAATCTGCAGGATCAGCTAGGCGTTGCTCGTTGACGCTGCCTGGAGCTGCAGAAGGAGGGAACGGTGCTGCTGTTGCTTTACTGGATGACAGCCGGGTAGGTCAGGTCCAGTCAGTGGCCTGTTGGCTACCCTCTGCTGTTATGTGTGCCACACTCCAGCTCTCAGCTGTATAGTGCTGTAGGGCGGGTTGTCAGCCCCAGCAGATCTCAGAATAGTGGCTCTTAAAATCCCATTGCAGTTGAAGTGGAAATATGAGCATGATGGGAATCAGAATGAGGAGAAATTACCATCTGCCATCATAACCCCTCACACACACACACACACACACGCGCGCGCGCGCGCGCACACACGCGCGCACACACACACACACACACACACACACACACCCCTACCCCTGTCAGGGAAGGATTCAGACAATCTGAATGCTCCTGCTTTCTATTGCTGAGCTGCATTCATTTTTCACACTAGTACAAAATGTTGGTCCCTATTTCAGCAGAGAAATAGTGAATGCTGCTGATCATTGAATTACTATTATTAGGGTTCAGAGTCCACACCCCTCTGAGATAAACAGCAACAGTTCACACCACTCAGAGCTATTGGCTGAGGCCAAACATGGCTCAGGCTGGTGTCTCTGCACCAGCCACACCGGAGTCACAATGGGAAGATTAGCTTCCTAATTTTGAGCATTGGCCTGCTAAACCCAGGGCTGTGAGTTCAATCCTTGAGGGGGCCATTTGGGGATTGGTCCTGCTTTGAGCAGGGGGTTGGACTAGATGATCTCTGGAGGTCCCTTCCAACCCTAATAATCTGTGATTCTGTGAACACAATCGTTCTTTTCTGTAACTTTTTTTTTTAGATCAAAACATGGCCAGTTGTAACTAAATGAATAAAATCACAGCAGGTTGGTTTAATGGGAAGGTATTCTGGTTTTGTTTGTTTGTTCGTTTGTTTTTTCATAGGGGGAGGCTTTCATTGAACTTATGTGTGATTGAAGACATTTATATTCCATCTACATGAGTTGAGGTCTGGGAAATTCACTCCCATTACTCTGTGTGTATGTGTATGTGTGTGTGTGTGTGTTTGGTCAGTTGTCTGTATTTATTAATTGATATTACAAGGCAGGGCATTATGTGTACCGCACAGAGAACCAGCAAATCAGCTGAATGTGTAAAGTTCCATTGTTCCTTTCTGCTTATCCATATATCCCTTTCATAATATACTAAATTATTCTACTAAATTTTCCTTTGTGCTTATATTTTTTCTGTTATGCTGTTTCTTTTCATGCTATTTATATTTCCTGTCTCACTCACTCAGAGTTTTGCATTATTTTCTGACCTTTCTACAATTAATTATAAATTTTTGGTGCTACTCAGAAAATTTTTTTTCTCCATTCAAAAATCTCTGATTGCCATCAGATTGTCCAGTGGCTGAGTCATTACTCTGTCACTAATTTGACTATTCTCACCCTGCTGATCACCCTCATATTTATTTCCAGGTTGATCCTGATATTTAGTAGCTATAGCTAATTCTCAACTGAAATCAATGTTTCTAGTCTTTGCACTTCAACCTGTATTCACTCATTTCTGTTGTTTTTCTAAAAAAGCTAAGTGCCAATTATATTCCTGAATTCTTGTGAGAAATGGGATGAACCTAATATATTGCTAGTGTGTTTTTTCCCCCTAAAATCAAATATTCTAGTTCTTAAATGGAGTAGATTAAGTCAGTGGGACTTTTGCCTACCATGAAGTCAGCCCCTTTCATCATGATTGCATGAGTTTCCTTAACACTTACCAGGAAAGAACTATATCCTTTGTCACAACAATCTGTAGCTGCTGAAACTGAACTGCCTTCATAGGTCCAAGTCAATGCCCACTCAAATCAGTGGAAGCCTTTCCGCATTCTGTCTCTTATGTCATGTAGAAACATAGGAGGAGGTTCAAACCTATGCTAAATGGCGTCCAAACTGTGGTGAGCACCCTCAACACTTTCATTTAAGGAGTTGAGGATGTCCATTAGTTCCTAGGAACTGCTTAGCATAATGTATTCCTAGGCCCTTCATGAATTTCATAGGAGAATGGGTTCAGGCACATGAACATAATTTAGGGATGGTGAATGCCAACTAGTCTGTGTCACAGTGCATAATAAAGAGCCAAAGTGTGTGCTTGCTTAAGAAAATCTACAAAAATATTCCTAAAATCAAATGAGGAACATATTTTGTTACATAACATACATTTTTGTCAGTGCTCTTGAAAAACTATAAAATATGGTTTGTTAGAAAAAACAACCCTCCCCCTCACAAAAAAAACCCCAGCCAAACAAAAGACAACCAAAATTGCAAAACAAAGCAAAAAATCATTTTGCCTCTTACTCATGAAACCACTTAATATGTGCTTAACTTTAAGTACATGCTTAGGTTCCATAGAAGCCAGTTAGACTTGAGTATATGCTTACCATTAAGCATGTGCGTAATACTTTCCCGTATGTGGGCCTTTGAAATCACGCAACAGATAATAAAGATTCCTTCAAAGGTCTTTAGATGAATGTCACCCATAGCGAAGCTACCCCCACCCCACCAATTAGGAATAGCAGAGAAGATCACAAGGGAATAATTCAAGCTGAGAGAGAAGCTGGTGGAGTGTAAGGATTGAGGACATTGGACAAGGTCAATGGGGAATAGAAACATTTCTCTAGGTATCTTTTTGCAATAACCAGAGTATAAATTTAATGGTGGGCAGTTTACCTTGCAGAGGTCTTTATCTTATCTGAAAAGCATATCCACAGTCAGAGACTAAGAGTAGCATCAGTTTTCTTTACAATGACAGTGTTTCTTGAAACTTAGTAATAAGGAGACGCTAACAAGTACACTTAATAATGTAGATCCCCAGTTGGTGTAAAGCAACCTAGTTCCATTGCTTAAATAGGGGCAGACTGATTTACACCAACTGAGTATCTATTCTGTCATTTGTTTCAGGTCATTTTATATCACTATTTAAAGTGTTTTCTTTTTAAGGCTACACTTCTATTAACCATAAATGACTAAAGCTTAAATTGTTTATTACAGCATAGTTTTGTCTATTAGAAATGTGCACTTGCTCTGTAGTAAATGGCTTAGTGCCATTCAAATGTTTGTACTATGGTCTCTGAATGCTTCTTATCTAGCAATAAACCTCCATATACATGCCATTTTAATGACTTGCATGCAGTGAACATGATGGCATGGGTATTTAGAGATGAATGAATGGCTCAAGTAGATCAGAATTATTCTGTTCTGGAAGGCAGATAAATGAGCAATGATTAATGAACCTTAATTTTTCATGCTTAAAATAGAAAAAAAAAGGCATGTGATTTTTTTTTTAGTTCAACAGATGTCATGATATTTATTCATGTGGAACAGATGATATATGTATATATATATACATATGGAACTGATCCAGAAGAATACAGATTTTAGATAAAGATTTCATGATTTTTTACATATTAGCAAAAGGTAAGTAGATAAGCCCCACTTTTCTTAAGATTCCAGAGGCTTGTGTGTATGCTTAAATAATAGTAATAAATAATAATAAATGTGCGTGTGTCATGGGGTGTATGTACTCCATTCTAGCCCAGCAACAAAAGGGTTAATACAGGCCCTGCCAGCCCCTGTTGATTGGCAGTCTAACAGAAGCTGGGCGGATAAAAGGAGTGGGAAGCAAAAGGGTTGGATGTCTAACAGAGGAGTGAGCAGGCAGGAGAGAGGTGCTCCTATCAACAGATTGCTAGAGAGCCGCCAAGGGACAACACCCAAACAAGGGACAAACAGACCAACAGGCTGAAGAGCCTGCAGATGCCTGAGGGAAGGTAGGTAGGAGCTAGGGTTGCCAATTTTGGTTGGCTGTATTCCTGGAGATTTCATCACATGACATAATCTTTAATTCCTGGAGACTCCAGGCCAATCCTAAACCCTAGTAGGAGCTCAGGCCACTGTCAGAGTCAGTAAACTCTGTCTCTCCTTGTTTAGGCTGAAGGCCTCGAGCTGGAATCCAGTGGTGTGTGGGCCTAAATTCCCTTACCAACCCTCTGGGCAGACCTGAGAACAGAGACAGTTTCCAGATTTCTGGATACCATGGATGGACTGACAGCCCTGTTTGGCTGGAGGTTGGGGGCTGGGGGTGGGGTGGGTACTAGTGAAAACTGGCCATGTTTTTTTATTATTGAACTGTACTTACTAAATATGTGTTTAAACTACATGTTACCTAAAGTGTGTCTGCTATGGCTACATTTCAGTATTATGACGGCATAAAAGAAAAAGAACACTATACATTAGTCTCAAAACCTAAAGCAGCAGAAAATAATGGATCACATCATTAAGTGAACCAGCTTTTTATGAAATAGTAATCGATAGGTTTCCAGATAATGAAGAACAATTTAATGTTCAGCATTGAATATGTCTCTCTGCATGACTTTTACAACATACAGAAGAACTGCAGCTCTCCCACTATTTTTCTTGTCTTTTACACCAGGGTGGGTGAGATGGAACAGGATTTGGCTCTCCCTTCACTAGATTTAAATTACACCAGACTTTAGTGGGACATTTAATTTACCATGGCAGCTTCCATTGGGGATGCAGGATTTGCTCTATTGAAAACCAAGCTAGAGGCTCCTTCCTGCCCCTCTCTTGCCCCATCCCCCTATTCCAAGTATCCTGTTTGATCTTCCAAGTTAGCCTACAGATATCAGGCCATCTGGATGGAGGTTGTGTGTCTCCACAGCAGATCCAGAGCCCCCTGACTCTTTCAGGAACCTCGAAGAATTGGCCCTGTGCTAGCTTCAGAGGAAGGTGTTCCTCAGGGACTGGGATCCTGCAGGACCTACTGCCATAATCATGGAAGCAGGTAAAATGTACTTTGTTGCAGGCGGGATTGAGTGTGCAAAAAAACAAAACTGCAGTTATTTGTGAGAAAACACTAAATCTCTCTCAGCAATTTACCAATAGTAACTATTCAGAGAATTGCCAATTATTTTGTTTGAGTTAAATATTTTGTACATGGTTGAAACAAGATTTGTTTTATTCGTTTAGTGGTAAAAATTGTGTCTGAATTCCATTTGTATATATAATATATTAATGAACCATTGTGTGTGTGGCAGCGGGAGAGGTTAGTAGAATGGCGGAATCTGTCTCTCTTGTGGGATTTGCGGGATCTAAAGTTTTGCAGGTGGGAGTGGGATAAAAATGCATGAAACAATATGGTAGTGGGTGGGAGTGGGTATTGTGGGGCAGGATTAAAAAAATAGTCCCGCGCAGACTATTCCTAAGGAAGATTATACATTATAAAGCCAGAAGAGACAACTGTGATCATTTAGTCAACTTTCCTGCATAACACTGGTTATAGGCATACTGTCCTGTCTGCACTAGAACATGTTTTTTAGAAGAAAAATCCAATCTTGATTTAAAAATGTCCAGTGATGGAAAATCCACCAGCACCCTTTATAAATTGTTCTAATGGTTAATTACCCCCGCTGTTAAAAATATGTGCCTTATTTCTAGTCAATCTGTCCAGTTTCAATTTCCATACACTGGATCTTGTTATACCTTTGTCTGCTAGATTGAAAAGCCCATTATTATTATTTTGTTCCCTATGTCTTCTTTGGAGATCGTCACCTGGTTTTGGTGAAAGGGCTTGCGTGCTCCAATGAACTCAGAGCTAAGTTGTCAAGAGCTTTATGTTCCTGATATGGTCTCCCAAGGTGAACAGGTCTGAGGAGAGGTCCCAGACAAAGAATGGTCCAATCCCCCAAGTCCTCAACAGTGGACCAGGCAGAAGAGAGTCCGATAGACACACTGAAAGCATATCTTAAGAAAACTGATGTGGACATCACAAGTTGGGAAGAGAAAGCCACCAACCATCCCCAGTGGTGCCACATCCTCCAGCAGACAGTGACCCGCATTGAGGTATTGTTTGTTCCTAGTTTACTAAGCAATCCAGATCACTTTGAATCAGTGAAGTATCGTTCTCATCATTTACCGCTCCTCATTGTTTGTGTCTTTGTCTGTGATGATTTTATGCTTTCTTCTAGGTCATTGATAAAAATGTTAAATAGCGTAGGGCCAAGACCTGATCCCTGCAGGAAACACACCATTTGATGAGGATTCCCCATTTACAACTACATTGTGAGACTACAAATGAGCTAGTTTTTAATCAATTTAATATGTGCCATGTTAATTTTATATTATTCTAGTTTTGTAATCAAAATGTTGTGAGGTATGTAACTAAATACCTTACAGCTATCTAATTATATTATATCAACACTGTTACCTTTATCAACTAAACTTGTAATCTCATAAAAAAGATATCAAGTTAGTTTGACAGGATCTATTTTTGATAAATCCATTATGTTACCCTATTTTAATTCTTTATTAATAGAGTCCCATATCAGCCACCCCATTATTTTGCCTGGGATCAATGTTAGGCTGACAGGCCTATAATTACCTGGGTCATCCTGTTGACCCTTGTTAAAAACAGACACAACATTAGCTTCCTTACAGTCTTCTGGAAGTTCCCCAGTTCTCCAAGACTTATTGAAAATCAGCATTAATGGTCCAGCGAACTCCTCAGGTGGTTCTTTTTAAAACTCCTTGGATGCAAGTTTTCTGGAACTGTTGATTAAAAATGACTAACTTTAGTAGCTGTGTTTTTACATTCTCCTGAGATATAGTAATAGAAAGGAAAGTCTTATCATTACCATGTGATGAGATTATATCACCTGTTTTTTCACCAATTACAGAACAGAAATATTTATTGAACACTTCCACCTTTTCTGCATTATAATTGATAATTCTACCATTTACATCTTGTAATGAACCAATAACTTTGGTAATACTGTGAGTACTCATTCAATTAAAAATGTACTTGTTTGTCTCTTACATTACTGTTCTGCCATATTTTAACAGACTTTGTGTATGTGCAGGGCCGGCGTTTCCATTAGGTGACCCTATGCAGTCGCCTAGGGCACCAGGATTCGGGGAGCGGCATTTTGTGTGCTCCCCGCGGGGCGCACGGAACTTCTGGTTCCGCTCCTGTTGTGCCACCAAAGAAGGACCTTCTGCCGACGTGCCACGGAAAACAGTGGCAGGCAATTGAGCAGCTCAATGACTGCCGCTGTCGCCTGCAGCATTTCGGTGGAGGGAAGCTCCCGCGCGCCCCATGGGGAGCGCACAAAATGCCGACCCCTGAATTCTGCCTATGGCGCCAGAAACCCTGGCACTGTTCCTGTGTGTGTGTCTTTTTCTTTGGTATTATTTTGCAAGGAAGGCATACTTGCAGAAGTGATTATAACTGGCCATTGAGGATACTGTGTCATTACACTGCAAATAATGAATATGAGCACTTGAGTTGACTACAGTTCTGTTATATATAATCAATGATAATAAATATGCAAAAATATAAAGATCATGAAGAAAAAACAAAATAAAAAAACCTTTAAAACAAGTAAAGGAGGTAATTATAGATCACAATTTTCTAAGAGTCACATATACTTGCAGTATTAAAGGAAGAGAAGATACCCTCAATCGCATCCATTCAATTTTTTGTTATTGGAAGTGTTCAGCAGTTTTCAGGATCAGGTCCTTGCTTTACCTGATAAAGCTAAAAAATCTAATGAACAATCTCCTGGGAAATTCTATAACAGATAGACACAGAAAATGCTTTAACTGTAAAAAAGGGAACACAATAATAAAAACCCATCCTAAACCACCTAAGCTTAATAAGGGAATGAGCGAGTCAGCCAGTATCTATATTAGAACTCCAGAAAATAGAGGATTGCAATTATTTAAGCTCCAAGCCTGCCAGATGTTGTTTGCAGACACACCACTCTGCCCACACAGAACACCTCACAGAGCCTTCGTTTTAATGGATACAAGTTTTACGTTACTGAGGGCTGTGGATGGTCATAATTTTGGCCATCAATCTTTTGCAAAGGTATTCATGAAAGAGAGATTTTTATCCTTTTCCTTACCCTCTATTCTCTGAAGATCACTGTCTGAGTAAAGCAAGGACCTGATCCTGAAAACTGCTGAACACTTCCAATTTCAATTGCAGCCAACAGGATCTGCAAAGGATCAGCAACTCTCACCATCAGGCTGCAGTACTGGAAAATGTCAATTTGAACATATTAATATTTCACTTCCCCTGGCAATTTCATATTCTGAACATAAGAGTGTAAGAATGTACATACTTCATCAGGCCAATGGACCGTCTAACCCAATATCCTGTTGTCCAGTTCCAGCTTCTGGCAATTGGAAGTTTAGGGATATCTGGAGCATGGGGTTGCACCCTGGGCTATGATGGTTATTAGTCAATGTGAATGAAATATCCTCCATGATCTTATCTAATTCTTTTTTTTTTGAGTCCAGTTGTTATTTTGGATTTCAAAACATCCTGTGGCAATGAGTTCCACAGTTTGACTGTATGTTGTGTGAAGATGTACTGCCTTTTGTTTGTTTTAAACTTTCTGCCTATTAGTTTAATTGGATGACCCCTTGTTCTTGTGTTATGTGAAGGGATAAATAACACTTACGTCGTACCATTCATGAGTTTATAGACCTCTGTCATATCCCCCTTTGTCATCACTTTTCCAAGCTATACAGTCCCAGTCCTTTTAATCTCTCTTTGTATGGAAGTTGTTCCATAACCCTAATCATGTTTATTGCACTTCTGTGCACCTTTTCCACATCTAATATATTTTCTTTATGATGAGGCAACCAGAACTGCTTATACTATTCATGGAGTGCGCATACCCTGTGATTTATATAGTGACATTATTTTCTATCCTATTATCTATCCCCTTCCTAACAGTTCCTAACATTCTGTTAGCTTTTTTGACTCTCATTTCACATTGAGCAGATGTTTTCAAAGAACTGTCCACAATGAACCCTGAAGATCTCTTTTTTGAGTGGTAACATCTAATTTATACCACCATTTTGTATGATTATTTTTTCCAATTTACATTACTTTGTATTTAGCGACACTGAATTTCATCTGCCATTTTGTCATCCAGTGACCCAGTGTTGTGAGAGTTCTTTACAATTCTTCACAGTCGGCTTTGGAGTTAACTATCTTGAGTAATTTTGTATAGGCTGCAAATGCTGCCAACTTCCTGAGTACGCCTTTTTCCTGATAATTTATGAATAAGTAGAACAGTACAGATCTCAGTGCAGATCCTTGGGGGCCACTACATTTTACCTCTCTGTATTGTGAAAACTAATAATTTTTTCCTACGCTTTGTTTCCTATCTTTTAACCAGTTTCCAGTCCACGAGAGGACCTTCCCTCTTTTCCTATTACAGCGTAGTTAGCTTAAGCGTCCTTGTCAAAGGATTTCTGAAAGACTAAGTACACTTTATTGACTGGATCACCCTTGTCCACATGCTTGTCGACTCCCTCGAAGAATTCTAACAGTTTGGTGAGGCATGATTTCCCTTTACTAAAGCCATGTTTACTCTTTCCCAACATATGTTTGCCTGTGTTTGATAATTTTGTTCTTTACTATAGTTTCAATCAATATGCATGGTACTGAAGTTGGACTTATTGTCTTGTAATTGCCAGGATCACCTCTGGAGCGCCTTGGTTTTTAGTTAATTAATTAATTAAGGCGTTATGGTAGCTACCCTCTAGTCATCTGGTACAGCAGCTGATATATTATGTACCATAGATAGTAGTTCTGCAATTTCATAATTGAATTCCATCTGGTCCTGGTGACTTATTACTGTTTAATTTATGAATTTATTCCAAAACTTCCTTTATTGACACCTCAATCTGGGACAGTTCCTCAAATTTGTCACCTAAAAGAATGGCTCAGATATGTGAACCTCTCTCACATCCTCTGCAGTGAAGATCAATGCAAAAAAATCATTTTAGCTTTTCTGCAATGGCTTTGTGTTCCTTGAGTGCTCCTTCAGCACCTTCAGCATCCAGTAGCTTCAATGACTGACTGGCAGGCTTCTTGCTTCTGATGGGGGACGGAGACACCCATCTGTCGCCCTGACCGTTCATCCTGGGAGATATGCTGCCTGCCAGGGGCCCGTATCCGAGATGTTACAGAGGCATTGTCGAAGATTATCCGGCCTTCTGACTACTACCCCATGCTACTCATCCATGTGGGCACAAATGATACTGTGAGGTGTGACACTGAGCAGATCAAGAGTGACTACAGGGCTCTGGGAGTACGAGTTAAGGAGTTTGGAGCGCAGGTGGTATTCTCTTCGATTCTTCCTGTCGAAGGTAGGGACCCGGGCAGAGACAGATGCATCGTGGAGTTGAATGCCTGGCTGCGAAGATGGTGTCGTCAGGAGGGCTTTGGCTTCCTCGACCACGGGATGCTATTCGAGGAAGGACTGCTAGGCACAGATGGTGTTCACCTTTCGAGGAGGGGAAAGGCCTTATTTGCGCACAGACTGGCTAACCTAGTAAGGAGGGCTTTAAACTAGGTTCGACGGGGACAGGTGAGCAAAGCCCACAGGTAAGTGGGGAACAAGACCTGGGAGATGGGTTGGAAACAGGAGGGAGCACGGGCTATAATGGCAGAGAGAAAGGAGGGTCAGGGCAACGCTGGGAGGCAAGATCAAACCAGTATCTTAGATGCCTATATACAAATGCAAGAAGTATGGGTAATAAGCAGGAAGAATTGGAAGTGCTAATAAATAAATACAACTATGACATTGTTGGCATTACTGAAACTTGGTGGGATAATACACACGACTAGAATGTTGGTGTGGATGGGTATAGTTTGCTCAGGAAGGATAGACAGGGGAAAAAGGGAGGAGGTGTTGCCTTATATATTAAAAATGTACTCACTTGGACTGAGGTAGAGATGGACATAGGAGATGGGAGTGTTGAGAGTCTCTGGGTTAGGCTAAAAGGGGTAAAAAACACGGATGATGTCGTGCTGGGAGTCTACTACAGGCCACCTAATCAGGTGGAAGAGGTGGATGAGGCTTTTTTCAAACAACTAACAAAATCATCCAAAGCCCAAGATTTGGTGGTGATGGGGGACTTCAACTATCCAGATATATGCTGGGAAAATAACACCGCGAGGCACAGACTCTCCAATAAGTTCCTGGACTGCATTGCAGACAACTTTTTATTTCAGAAAGTTGAAGAAGCTACTAGGGGGGAAGCTGTTCTAGACTTGATTTTAACAAACAGGGAAGAACTTGTTGAGAATTTGAAAGTAGAAGGAAGCTTGGGTGAAAGTGATCATGAAATAATAGAGTTTGCAATTCTAAGGAAGGGTAGAAGGGAGTATAGCAAAATAGAGACAATGGATTTCAGGAAGGCGGATTTTGGTAAGCTCAGAGAGCTGATAGGTAAGGTCCCATGGGAATCAAGACTGAGGGGAAAAACAACTGAGGAGAGTTGGCAGTTTTTCAAAGGGACGCTATTAAGGGCCCAAAAGCAAGCTATTCCGATGGTTAGGAAAGATAGAAAATGTGGCAAAAGACCACCTTGGCTTAACCACGAGATCTTGCGTGACCTACAAAATAAAAAGGTGTCATATAAAAAATGGAAACTAGGTCAGATTACAAAGGATGAATATAGGCAAATAACACAGGAATGCAGAGGCAAGATTAGAAAGGCAAAGGCACAAAATGAGCTCAAACTAGCTATGGGAATAAAGGGAAACAAGAAGACTTTTTATCAATACATTAGAACCAAGAGGAAGACCAAGGACAAGGTAGGACCACTGCTCAGTGAGAAGGGAGAAACAGTAATGGGAGACTTGGAAATGGCAGAGATGCTTAATGACTTCTTTATTTCGGTCTTCACTGAGAAGTCTGAAGGAATGTCTAATATAGTGAATGCTTACGGGAAGAGGGTAGGTTTAGAAGATAAAATAAAAAAAGAACAAGTAAAAAATCACTTAGAAAAGTTAGATGCCTGCAAGTCACCAGGGCCTGATGAAATGCATCCTAGAATACTCAAGGAGTTAATAGAGGAGGTATCTGAGCCTCTAGCTATTATCTTTGGGAAATCATGGGAGACGGGGGGAGATTCCAGAAGACTGGAAGGGAGCAAATATAGTGCCCATCTATAAAAAGGGAAATAAAAACAACCCAGGAAACTACAGACCAGTTAGTTTAACTTCTGTGCCAGGGAAGATAATGGAGCAGATAATTAAAGAAATCATCTGCAAACACTTGGAAGGTGGTAAGCTGATAGGGAATAGCCAGCATAGGTTTGTAAAGAACAAATCGTGTCAAACTAATCTGATATCGTTCTTTGATAGGATAACGAGCCTTGTGGATAAGGGAGAAGCGGTGGATGTGATATACCTAGACTTTAGTATGGCATTTGATACGGTCTCGCATGATATTCTTATAGATAAACTAGGAAAGTACAATTTAGATGGGGCTACTATAAGGTGGGTGCATAACTGGCTGGATAACCGTACTCAGAGAGTAGTTATTAATGGCTCCCAATCCTGCTGGAAAGGTATAACAAGTGGGGTTCCGCAGGGTCTGTTTTGGGACCGGCTCTGTTCAATATCTTCATCAACGATTTAGATGTTGACATAGAAAGTACGCTTATTAAGTTTGCGGATGATACCAAACTGGGAGGGATTGCAACTGCTTTGGAGGACAGGGTCAAAATTCAAAACGATCTGGACAAATTGGAGAAATGGTCTGAGGTAAACAGGATGAAGTTCAGTAAAGATAAATGCAAAGTGCTCCACTTAGGAAGGAACAATCAGTTTCACACATACAGAATGGGAGGAGACTGTCTAGGAAGGAGTATGGCACAAAGAGATCTAGGGGTCATAGTGGACCACAAGCTTAATATGAGTCAACAGTGTGATACCGTTGCAAAAAAAGCAAATGTGATTCTGGGATGCATTAACAGGTGTGTTGTAAACAAGACACGAGAAGTCATTCTTCCGCTTTACTCTGCGCTGGTTAGGCCTCAACTGGAGTATTGTGTCCAGTTCTGGGCACTGCATTTCAAGAAAGATGTGGAGAAACTGGAGAGGGTCCAGAGAAGAGCAACGAGAATGATTAAAGGTCTTGAGAACATGACCTATGAAGGAAGGCTGAAGGAATTGGGTTTGTTTAGTTTGGAAAAGAGAAGACTGAGAGGGGACATGATAGCAGTTTTCAGGTATCTAAAAGGGTGTCATCAGGAGGAGTTAGAAAACTTGTTCACCTTAGCCTCCAATGATAGAACAAGAAGCAATGGGCTTAAACTGCAGCAAGGGAGATTTAGGTTGGACATTAGGAAAAAGTTTCTAACTGTCAGGGTAGTTAAACACTGGAATAGATTGCCTAGGGAAGTTGTGGAATCTCCATCTCTGGAGATATTTAAGAGTAGGTTAGATAAATGTCTATCAGGGATGGTCTAGACAGTATTTGGTCCTGCCATGAGGGCAGGGGACTGGACTCGATGACCTCTCGAGGTCCCTTCCAGTCCTAGAGTCTATGAGTCTGAGTAATTAAAAAAATGTTCTTTCATTTTTGAGTCTCTGGGTAATTGCTCTTCAAATTCTTTTTGGCCTTCCTAATTATACTTTTGCACTTGATTTGTCAGAGTTAATGCTCGTTTCTATTTTCCTCACTAGGATTTGACTCCATTGTTTAAAGAATGATTTTTTGCTTCTTACCACTTTCTTTTACTCTGCTGTTTAGCCATAATTACATTTTTTGGTTTTCTTACTGATTTTTTTTGGGGGGCGGGGGCATAATACCTCTAGTTTGAGCCTCTGTTATGGTGTTTTAAGGTAGTCTCTATGCAGTTTGCAGCATTGTGACTGTTTCTTTTAATTCTCATTAAAGTAATTTCCTCATTTGTGTGTAGTTCCCTTTTTGAAGTTAAATGCTACTGTGGTGGGATTCTTTGGCATTTTTCTGCTTACAGCTATGTTAAATTTCATTATTTTATGGCAGCTATTACCGAGCAGCTCAGCTATATTCACCTCTTGGACCAGATCCTGTGCTCCACTTAGAACAAAATCAAGAATTGCCTTTCCTCTTCTGGGTTCCAGGACTTGCTGATCCAAGAAGCAATCATTTACTGGGTGTAGAAATTTTCTCTCTGCATCTCTTCTTGAGGTGATGTACACTCATTCAATATGAGAAAAGTTGAAATCCCCCATTACAGTTGCATTTTCTGCCTTTTACAGCCTTATTTATCTCATTGCAAACTTCACAATCACCATCACCATCCTTATCAAATGGTTGGAAGTATATTCCTACCGCTATACTTTTATTGTTCAAGCATGGAATTTCTGTCCATAGAAATTCTATGGTACAGTCAGATTCATTTAAGAGTATTGCTTTATTTGACTGTATGGTTTCTTTCACATGTAGTACAACTCCCGCAAAAGCAGGACCTACTCTGTCATTCCTAGGTATTTTGTACCTTGGTATCCTATTGATTATTGCCATTCTTCCATGTTTTCATGATTTCTGTTATATCATTAAATATCAGGCACTCCTGTTCACCCATCTAAATATTTATTTTTCTAGCATTTGTATATAAGCACTTGTACATTTTATCAATATTCAGTTGCTTGCCTTTGTGTTATATTTAAATGAGAATCTTTTATGTTTAACTGTTCCTCACAGTTGCCTATCTGTACTTTACCAACTTCTTTCCTTTCCTACATATGTGTTATATATTTACAGACTTTCAGTATACATTTTTCAGCAATACATACAGTGTGATAACCATGAATTTCATAAGATATAAGCCTCACAGCTATATCCATTGCCTGATAAGTGGGAATCTACGCATAGTGAAAACTCAGTTATCTAAGGGAAACCTCATCTACTTCCACCATAGCCACTCCTTTCCTAGCCTCCAATACCTGCCCTCCTTCTCCTTTAAAGGGACTAGAATCCATCTCCATCTCCTTTTTCTCTGGATTTGTTCATCTTAATTTCCAATGTCTTTTGGGCATCCCAGTTCATCTATTCCTACTTCCACTCCTAAAGTTATGGTAACCTTTTCTGCATCTCCCTGGTCTTCAGACTAGATGCTCATCTGCAAGAGGGTTCTCCCCATAAAGTCACCACCTTCAGTCATAAAAGTGTATCTGGAAGGGGAGTAGGACAGGATTCTGGCTCTCACACCATATTCCAGAGGAGGCAACAGACAACATGTTTCTGCTGCTAGGAGCTGAGATGCTCATCACAATCACTAGTGTGTTGTCACTATGATTATCAAAGGACTCCTGGTAGTGTTTCTCAGACCCAAGCCATAAATGTACATGTTACCCTTTGCCTGTTTTAGATTGAGCTAACGGTGTCTCGCAACTGAGGGGATGGGGCATTAGCCCGCTCCTGAAATGTTGCTGTTACCTGGAAGATTTGTGGAGTACCTTCTGGATACCTCCTCTTGAAAACCAAGATAACTGCAGGTCACAAAAAACTTGAAGATGAGAAGTGGACTATAAAATTCTTTCAGAGAAGACTCCAAAGAGCACTGAAGTTTTTCTGTAAGTATGTGAGAGGTGTAGAGGACTGGTGGTCCTTTTGGGGAAGAAAATGAAGTCCTGTGGATCTTTCTGAAAGAGGAGCCAATATCTGAAGGGGTGGATTCTGGAGACATCGTTGGTAGAAGATAACCCCACTGTGAACCCCAGGGTGGGGAGTCACAAGTCAGGCATCCTCTCTTATTCCAAGATGCAGGGCTAGATATTTAAAGGTAGATAGAGAGTTAGGGTCCTAAATACTTTTTAAAATATGGCCCTTAGGCTACTGGGTTGTTGAAAATCTCCAAATGTTTCTTTAAAATTTAACCAGAATTTAGGCCCATCATCCTGTTTAAATTGTTTCCAGTTGGTTTAGAATCTAACTTCTGGCCCCTGTGCAATTTTCTGACTCTACAGGATGCTAATTTAGTCAGACGTGCAATATTTTGCAAGTGATATCATAAAGAGAAGTCACAGATAAACTAATTATTGGCAGACTTAAAGGATTTGTTCTGTTCAGATAAGCTCTGGAAGCTGAGATGATTCTCTAAATTTCTGATCTGCAGAGCTGGGCTGCAAACCTTTAACCATACTTGTGAGATACCAGTACTTCCTACTTGTTATTGGGCCAAAACTACCACAGAAACTTGTTTCTTGAAATATTTCAGCACTTATCCTGACCAAAGCCCAATCTCAGAGAAAAGCCATAGATGAATAATACTCAAAAGTTAAGCAAACTTTTTGGAAACTTAATAAAGATTTGAGCTTTGGATGAAGGTTTAGGTGGGGAAAGAGCTTGCAAATGTCATTGTCTACCCAGACTGGTTCATGCACCTCCAACAATTTTTATAGTGTTTGAAATGTCTGTATTATCCTGGACTATTCTCTGTCACTGATTTTGTGGTCATTGTACTGAGCTGCTAGTAAAATCATCATCTTTCTTCTGTTTGCTTACTATTCCTTCTCCTTCTGACTTTGTTTTTTTCTATTTGTTTAAGAACAGTAATGAGACAAAAGAATTGCTGTCATTTCTGATGATACATATGAGTGTTGAAGTCTCAGCCTTCACTGTTGTTACATTAGGGTTTATGGTGTTTCAGCACCCTCCCATCTCTCCTGATGAACAGGCCATAACAATCTTCACAGGGACAAGACTGTAGAGCTCTCTCCTCCCCACAGATCAGCAAATCCTCAACATATAAAAGTAAAATAAAATCTATTTCTGAACAGATTTTTCTACTAAACTAGTCATGTTGCCAATTAGCCATAATCCATGATGTAAGACTATTAGATAATTACAGATAAATAGGGCCTTATAAGAGTTAATAATAATAATTAATAATATCAGCAAAATCATTTCTGGAATACGTTTTGTGAACATAATAGTAAAAAGGAAATTCTTCCTTGCCAACGTTTAGCTTTCTCCATAGTTGTATTAAACGGAGGGCTTTGTCACATAATAATACAAAATGATTGAAAGATTTTCATCATTCTCACTGAAAATATACTAGTTTTAGCCCTGCATACAGTTTTTTATATCTGGACGCTGCATGTGCCCCCTGAAATAAACAAAACTACATTATAACTCATGGCCTAAACTCTGTGTGCTGTTATCAAGTTCATGCAAAGTAATGTTTGTGAAATCAGTAATTCCCAAATAGGCATTTAGTGTTAGGTACCATACTGTACTTCACATGCTGCTTGACCTTGTTCAATGCTTATAAATGTATGATAGGTCTGGCAGTAATCTGAGGGTTCACAAGCCTCCACCAACCAAGACTGAATGTTACAGAAGAGCCTCAGCCCAATGATAGACAGCCTATATGGGAGGGCTGCTGTGAAGTGGCAACATTGATTGGAGGGTACAGGGTCTGAGCTGGTTCTCTATTTCTTGGTGTGAATACTTGTGTTGTAGGGAAAAAACGATACTTTTGAAAACATATAAAATATATCCTATAATGAGAGATTTGGAATTAAGGAGTATTCATTGTACTTTTGGGATTTCTACAATCAGCTGTATTTTGTCATGGGCACAGATATCCTCTGATCTCAGGTACATGCTTACTTACCCAAGATTTAAAAGACTACAAGTAAGTGCAGGAACAGACTGCATCAGATGAAAGACTAAATACCTAGTGATAGAAGAGGTATACTGTAGCCTTTGTTAGGTATGGGTGTATTTTCCCTTCTATATAATGGCCCAGGAAGGATGGTCCTTGGAATTAAATATGGCTCTTTCAAACCCTACTGTACCAAGGGTTTGAAATGACCCCGTCAGGGTGATAAGTGTCATCTAACAGCTAGTATGAAAGTGAGAGACTGAAGTCAGTTATGTTGTCCTGGCTTTTTGCCACTAGCAAGTAGAGTGGTAGGTGGTTGTAGATCGGATCTAGGATCTCTCTCAAGTGAAGTGATTTCTCATTGTTCATCTAGTTTCCCTGAATAATATGTGTGCCTTTGCTATAAATTAGTGTGTTGTGTTGTGTTTGTTCTGTGCCTGTATTAGTCATTGCCCTATTTTCGATTTGTTTCCCATAACACATTTACACAGATTGTTTCAGCTGAGGTCTGTGTGGAGAGGGTTTTGTGTATCACTCATATGAAATTAACATTTGCTTCTGGTTTTGGCACAAAAGCAGACAAAACATGGCTGTATTGACTTAATTACATTTTGATATTTCATGTTCATTAAAGCAAAAATCAGGGAGGGATCTACAAAGTCATGTTTGTTCAAATTGAACAAAGTCTTCATCAGAATCTCTTTGATGTGAAACAGAATAGCTTTTCTCTATGCCAGGACCCATCACCAATGAAATATTATTGTGCTCACATTTATAGTCATTAGACTCTTTGGGTGGGGGGGTCTTTATTTAAATCAATAATAATAATACAAATAATTGACAAGGAATAGAAAGGAAGACACAGAAGAAGGTGAGAAACAGACAGTATATTATACTTGATTGGATATTTCTCTGAATTCTGATAGCAATTGTCACAGAGTATGTCTACACTACGAGATTATTCTGATTTTACAGAAACCAGTTTTTTAAAACAGATTGTATAAAGTCGAGTGCACGCGGCCACACTAAGCACATTAATTCGGCGGTGTGCATCCATATACCAAGGCTAGTGTCGATTTCCAGAGCATTGCACTGTGGGTAGCTATCCCATAGTTCCCACAGTCTCCCCCGCCCATTGGAATTCTGGGTTGAGATCCCAGTGCCTGATGGGGCAAAAAACATTGTCACGGGTGGTTCTGGGTACAGCCTCACCCCTCCCTCCGTGCAAGTAGCAGACAACCGTTTCGCACCTTTTTCCCTGGGTGAACTGTGCAGACGCCATAGCATGGCAAGCATGGACTCTGCTCAGCTCAAGACAGCAATCGTGGACGTTGTAAACACCTAGCGCATTCTCGTGCAGTCAATGCTGAACCAGGACCTGCAAAACCAGGCGAGGAGGAGGCAGCTACGGCAGCGCGGCGACGAGAATGATGAGGATATGGATACAGAATTCTCTCAAACCGCGAGCCCCTGCACTTTGGAGATCATGCTGGTAATGGGGCAGGTTCTAGCCATTTAACGTCAATTTTGGGCCCGGGAAAAAAGCACAGACTGGTGGGACCACATAGTGTTGCAGGTGTGGGATGATTCCCAGTGGCTGCGAAACTTTCGCATGCATAAGGGCACTTCCATGGAACTTTGTGACTTGCTTTCCCCTTGAAATGCCAGAATACCAAGATGGGAGCAGCCCTCACAGTTGAGAAGTGAGTGGTGATAGCCCTCTGGAAGCTTGCAACGCCAGACAGCTACCAATCAGTCGGGAATCAGTTTGGAGTGGGCAAATCTACTGTGGGGGCTGCTGTGATGCAAATAGCCAAAGTAATCATTAAGCTGCTGCTACGAAAGGTTGTGACTCTGGGAAATGTCCAGGTCGTAATGGAAGGCTTTGCTGCAATGGGATTCCCTAACTGTGGTGGGGTGATAGATGGAACCCATATCCCTATCTTGGCACCCGAGCACCAGGGCACCCAGTACATAAACTGAAAGGGGTACTTTTCCATGGTGCTGCAAGCACTGGTGGATCACAAGGGACATTTCACCAACATCCACGTACGATGGCCGGGAAGGGTTCATGACGCTCACGTATTCAGGAACACTACTCTGTTTAAACAGCTGCAGCAAGGGAATTACTTCCCAGACCAGAAATTAACAGTTGGGGATGTTGAAATGCCTGTAGTTATCCTGTGGGACCCAGCCTACCCCTTGATGCCATGGCTCATGAAGCCATACACAGACAGCCTGGACAGTAGTCAGGAGTTGTTCAACTACAGGCTGAGCAAGTGCAGAATGGTGGTAGAATGTGCATTTGGCCATTTAAAGGTGCGCTGGCGCACATTACTGACTCACTCAGATCTCAGCCAAACCAATGTCTCCATTGCTATTGCTGCTTGCTGTGTGCTCCACAATCTCTGTGAGAGTAAGGGGGAGACCTTTATGGCGGGGTGGGAGGCTCAGGCAAAACACCTGGCCACTGATTATGCGCAGCCAGACACCAGGGCAATTAGAAGAGCACATCAGGAAGCAGTGCATACCAGAGAAGCTTGGAAAACCAGTTTCATCATGGGCCAGGGTACAGTCTGACTGCTGTGTTTGTTTCCCCTTGATGAAACTCCCCTCTCCCTTGATTGACTCATTCCCTGTAAGCCGCCCACCCTCCCCCTTCGATTACCGCTTGCTTCCTAAGGAAATAAAATCACTCTTGTTTAGAAGTTATGTATTCTTTATTAATTAATTATAAAAAGAGGGGGAGAACTGACAAAGTAGCCCGGGTTGGGTTTGGGAGGAGGATAGGAGAGAAGGAAAAGGCCACTAAAAAATTTCAAAATAATGACAGCCTTTTGGTTGCGCTGTCCACTGGGGTGGAATGGGCAGGTGCACGGAGCCTCCCCCCATGCGTTCTTTGTCATCCAGTGGGTGAGGAGGCCAAGGAACATGGTGATGGGGGAGGGCAGTTATACAGGGTCTGCAGTGGCACTCTGTGATCCTGCTGCCATTCCTGAAGCTCCACCAGATGCCAGAACATGTCCATTTGATCACACAGCAGCCCCAGTGTTGCATCCCGACACCTCAGATTTTCCTGCCACCATCTCTCATCTCGAGCGTCTCTCCTCTCCTCACATTCGTCCCTCCTTTCCTCACGGTCACTGGCATCTTTCCTGTACTTTGATACCACGTCTTTCCACTCATTCAGATGAGCTCTTTCATTACGGGTCACTTCCATGATTTACGAGAACATTTCTTCTCACGTCTTTTTTTCCCACTGTCTTATCTGAGATAGCGTTCGGGATGGAGGAGGGAGACTTGAAAAATTTGCAGCTGCAGGAGAGATGGAAAAAAGGGAGAGAAGTATTTAAAAAGATACATTTTACAGAACAATGTTTATACTCTTTCACGGTGAACAACACTATTCACCTTACATAGCACATGTGATCTCGCTACAAGGTGGCATTTTGCATCTTAGTATTGAGTGCCTGCAGCTTTGGTGTTAAGAGATCACAGATGCAGGTACGGGCCTCAGAATTCGACTTGCATGTGGCCATGGTAAGACATTGTCTTTCGGCTTCTGCAGCCTTCATATATACAGCGCCCTCCTTTCCCAAATAGCAAGCAAAGTCTGTTGAGTGCTGCTTCTTTCCTGTTAATGTGCCGCACCAGAACTTCCCCCATCCAATTCTAGGGGATGATCGCTTTACCCCTCCCCCCATCGCGTGTCTGGTATCATGGAAGATCATTGCTAGCCACCCTCCCCATCACCGCGTGGCTGGTAGCAGGGAAGATTCCAGCTAGCCAAACGTGAAAAAGCTCAGTGCCAATCACCCCCACCCTCCCACTTGGCTAAATGCAGAGAAGGATTTCTTTTAAGCCACAGGCAAACAGCCCAACCATCTCTGTCCCCTTAATTAAATTTCAACCAGGTTACCATGAACGATATCACTGTCCTGAGGATAACACAGTGAGATAAAGAACGGATGTTGCCTGAATGCCAGCAAACACTGGGACCATACGCAGCTAGGGTTTGTCATGCAATGATACCAGATTACTTGCTACATGCATAGTGTGGTCAAGTGTCCTACCATGGAGGACGGAATAAGGCTGCCCTGCCCAGAAACCCTCTGCAAAGGCTTTTGGAGTACATCCAGGAGATCTTCATGGAGATGTCCCTGGAAGATTTCCGCTCCATCCCCAGACATATTAACAGACTTTTCCAGTAACTTTACTGGCTGCGAATGCATCCGAAGTCTTCAGGGCAAATTAATCGTTAAAAAAGTTTGCTTTTAAACCATGTTTTGTATTTACAAAGGTACACTCACCAAAGGTCCCTTCCATGGCTTCGTTGTCTGGGATAGTGGCTTGGGAGGGCTGGGAGGGTAATTCCGTCTGGGTGAGAAAAAGCTCCTGGCTGTTGGGCAGAATGAAGTGCTGTGTGCTCTCTGTAAGTTCGTCCTCCTCTTCTTCCTCCTCATCTTCCCTGTCCGCAGAATCCTCAGGCATGGCTGAGATTACCACCCCCACGTCGGAATCCACAGACAGAGATGGGGTAGTGGTGGTGGACCCCTCTAGAATAGCAAGCAGCTGAGCGTAGAAGCGGCATGTTTTCGGCCCTGCCCCAGACCTTCCGTTTGCTTCTTTGGTTTTCTGGTAGGCTTGTCTGAGATCCTTAACTTTCACAAGGCACTGTACTGAGTCCCTGCTACGGCCTATCTCCATCATGGCCTTGGAAATTTTTTCAAATGTTTTTTCATTTCGTCTTTTGGAACGGAGTTCTGTTAGCACGGAATCCTCTCCCCATACAGTGATCAGATCCAGTACCTCCCGTGCAGTCCATACTGGAGCTCTTTTTTGATTCTCAGGAGACTGCATTGTTACCTGTGCTGATGTGCTCTGTGTGGTCATCTGTGCTGGTGAGCTCTCCACGCTGGCCAAACAGGAAATGAAATTCAAAATTTCGCGGGGTTTTTCCTGTCTACCTGGCCAGTGAAGCTGAGTTCAGATGGCTTTACAGAGCGGTCACAATGGTACACTGTGGGATACTGCCCGGAGGCCAATACTGTCGAATTGCGGCCACACTAACCCTAATCTGACATGGCAATACCGATTTGAGCGCTACTCCCCTCGTCGAGGAGGAGTACAGAAATCAGTTTTAAGAGCCCTTTATATCATATAAAGGGCTTCGTTGTATGGATGGGTGGAGGGGTTAAATGGGTTTAACACTGCTAAATTTGGTATAAACGCGTAGTGTAGACCAGGCCACAGTTCAGGACAATTGGTCCTGTATTGTCCTTCTGTGGTCCAGCAAAGGCACGCACTTTTAGGTTTCTAGATCCCCAGCTACCTTCACTCTTCAACAGAGACCTAGTCTTTCTGCCTCCTAACCACAATTTTTCCAGCCTGCACAGTAACCAGCCTACATTATGTAATTCCTAACCAGGAAGCGTCTATGTTTTGATAATTCTTTGAAGACTTATGAACAGCATATTTGCCAGCACTTTTTACCACACAGCCCATTTATTCTTAAGGTGAAAGCATTACAGAGAAAACCTATTAAAACAATAAAAGTTCCCATATGCATGTGAAAAGATTACAGGAGGTCACCCATCAGTCTTATTGAATCTTAGTAAGCCACAGTTCTAACCATTCCCAGGAAGCACTGGTTCCCCCTGTTGGACAGGAGGTTCTGTCCATTTGCTGGATCAGAAAGAAGGTCTTGAGTCAGTTTAAATTCAGACTGTTCATCCAAAAATTCTTTCTTTGCTGGTCTCTGGAGAATCCATGTCTGAACCAGTATATGCAAACCCCTCCAACTGGTGGTACCTCTCAGGAGGTGTTACCCCTGAGTGAATTTACTTAATCACCTCTACTCTTCTTAATTCCTAGAGTGGCTTCCTTGTTGAATTACACACAATCCCAGGTCCACAATGATACATTCAGTTAATACAGCGAGATCACCCACAGATATTGAAGGAAATTGCCATATTTTTCACAGCAGTTTCCAGGTCTGTGTAATAGATTGTGGAACTTTTTCTGCTGCTACTTCTTTGTAATTAATCATGCATGACGTTAAAACTGGAGATTATTCATGTGCAGTAGGTTGATATTACTGTAGTATTTCCTAGTTTTAGTCCATTACAAATGTTATATTTAATATATATATAGATATTGCAAAGTAGAAAATTTAAACAGTTTAATGTCCATTGTTAGTATTCAGCTAATTTTTAAATAAATTCAGTAAGGGTTAATTTCTGCAGACCTTGCTTCTGTGAGTAACACATACACAAGTGGAGGTTCCCACTGTACTTCTCATTGTAAGTATGGAGACAGAATAAGGCCCTAAATGTTGATTTTGATGTGCTTTTTTTATTTGTTGTCATTTCTCTGGGCAACTGCAGTAAAGATGTCTGACAATACTGTATCTCGTGGTTCCTACATGATTCTTGATGATAACTGAGTCTAATGTCTAAAAGCTTGGTAGTAAATACTGGGTGCATTTTTTTTTAAGGCAAATAGTGTATTTGCCAAAAAATGCAGTGTCGGTCAACCTGACACTATTTGACATGAAGTTGCCAAACAGCTTTGGGGGAAGAAACACACACGCACACCCAGGATGTCAGAGACCAAGGTTCAAATCCCTGGGAAGTGGACTTGAACCCAGGTGTTTCCCTAACCACTAGGCTATGGGCTATTCCAGGGGTCTCAAACACGCGGCCCGCAGGGTTATTTTCTGTGGCCTGTGAGCTCCTCATGGCTCCTCCGCCCTCCCCCAGTGTTTACCTAGAGTGGCTCTGGCCTGACGCGCACCGGGGGCACGGCAGACTCCCTGCCTGCCTGCCCGCCCTGCCCCTGCGCCGCTCCAGGAAGTGGAAAAAACCTGGGGGAGGAGAGGCACAGGGGTGTGTGTTGATGTTGCTTCAGGCACCTCCCCCAGCAGCTCCCATTGGCAGCAGTTCCCCATTTCCGGCCAATGGGAAATGCTGGAGGCGGTGCTTGAAGCAACAGCAACACACACCCTTGCGCCTCTCCTCCCCCATGTTCCTGCCACTTCCTGGAGTGATGCTGGGGCAGGGCAGATAAGCAGGGAGCCTGCCCTGCCCCTGGTGCTTGCCGGGCCAGAGCCCACCCGCCTCCTGCAGTCAAACTCTCTGCCCTGAGCCCCTTGCCGCACCCTTAACCCCAACCCCCTGCCACACCCTTCCTGCAGCCCAACCCACTGCTGCATCCTGATCCCCTGCCATACCCTGCACCCTGACCACCTGCTCTGAGCCCCCTGACACACCCCTCATCCCTCCGGTACTCCACACCCCAAATCCCTGCCCTGAGCCTCTGCCATAACCCACACCTCTCCTACACCCCCTGGGCGCAGGGAGGGGGCGGAGTTGGGGTGGGGGCAGGGAAGGGGTGGGAAGAGGTGGGGCAGGGGCGAGGCCTCAAGGAAGGAGTGGTGTGGTGTTGTGGCCAAGGATGGGGGTGGGGATGTGTCAAAAATGTGGCTCTCGGGCCAATGTATTAGTCATCATGTGGCAATCATGGTCATTTGAGTTTGAGGCCCTGGGGCTATTCTATGGGTGGTGAGATTCTTTCAGTCTCTCTTGTTGCAATTATAACACTTTTTGTGTCAAATAGTTGAAAGATATTAGTACAGCGAGAGAAATAGCCTCCGTAACTTGTTGGTTAGGGTACTGAAAGGGCCTATGATCTGATCCCTGTTCTGGAGTGAGGATTCAAAACTGTGTCTCTCAAGTAAGATGGGACAATATCTCCTCGTCCTCCTAATATTCTGTAAATCTAGCATGGTAAAAATGCTTATAAACACGTTTTAATTAGACGCAAAACAAACATTTGATTTGAAGAAAATTCTGAAAAAAATCAGATTCAATTAGACCTAAAACATTTTTTTTGTATTTTTCAAAACCAAAAAGCCACCTATTCACCCAATTCTACTAGTAAAACCCAAGATTTCACACCAATTAACAGTGAACCACATTGCACTCTTTGAACATAGTATTGGAGCCAGATTCAGCTCAGCGATTGCTACTACGCTAGTTTCTGATAGTGTAAAACCTGGTGCAGGTACGGAATAACAAAAAGTCAGATGTATCAGTACTGGAGAGATTAATTAGATTTTTTTTAAAAAGTCACAACAAAAATTGGATTTTTATTGATTTTACACTCATCTTAAGGCAATAGTATCACTGGGTCTGTTTTTTCTGTATCACCAGTTTATACTGTTTGATTCTATTTTAAAGTACTCCTTGTTCTCTCAGCCTTTCTTGTCCAAGGGCTGCCTTCAATTTGGGGTCATTTCCAGTTTTAGTTCATAATGAATATTTTGAACATATTCTCATTGAGAGTAAGGGCACTTTATACCACATTGGTAGCATAAAGGGGACATTAGTTCTGTGTAAATTATGTTTACACCTATTTTAAGGATCCTGTCATCAGAGTAGTGTGAAGTATCTAGTAGTGTAAATGAGACTCAAACTATTTAAATCAAATTGAATGAGTAAGCTTCAGAACAAGGAACTGAAAGAGACTGTACGAGAGAATTAGGTTCTGAATTTTTTTTCCCTGAGGGTTCTGAGTGTGGAGCTTTAATCTTTTATGCAGAAATCCAATATATTCTTGGGGTATGAGGGGAAAAATAATTAGGAAGAACTTTAAGACAAGATTTTCCTCTCAGATGCACATGATGTATCTGAACTCTTACATATTCTCCCTACGCTGGCAGATCTCCTACTGATTTCAATAGGGTGAGCAAAATATCAGAGATGAAAGCCACCATGCAGTTCTGAGAAGCAGAACTTTGCCCTAATTTTGTAAACTTTAAACTTTCTAGCCATGGAAATGACAGGTTGAATTGTCCCTGTGTGTTTTAGCTCTTAGATGAGGTGAATGATTGAATTTGTTTACCTCTGGAGAGTTTATTAGAAGTTGTTGGAAGAAAAAAGAATGATGTGTTCTCTGTACCTAAGCTCTTAGAACACTCAGATTTTACTGAAATTCATATAATAGGCAGTCTGGTTTGGTTTTATTTGTAATACTCTTTGTTTATAAAAACTATTTTATTAAATAGCACTTAAGTGCAGTTTTACATTAAAAGACAGGAATAATCAAGCAAATTTGCTTTATTTTTCTACCCTTATCAACAATTGTACAGAAATTTTCTATGCTGGATGCCAGATTTGTGAACTCATCTCCTCATTTAAAGACTCTATTCTTCTATATACCTCTATCAGGATCTCCCAAAATGCCTATTTTACCATTGGGTGCTGTGACAGGAGAGTGCGTGTGTGGGGAAGGGCGGGGGGGCTTCATTTTATTGATTCATACTTGTATAGGTAGTTCATTCATCTCATGAGCAAACTCACTTTTCTTTTATCTGTATTCCTTCATTGACATGTTTGCTGATTTCTCCATAGTGCTGCTTACAGTGATAAGTATGGCATGCCTCTTGATGAGATTTTTTAAAATTCTGTCTAACTTATTTCTTTGTGATTGGTATTGAGATCAAACATTGCTTTTGTCACCATGCAGGCTAATATTTTTTTTTCTTATTTAAAATTGCAATTAAAATGAAAGGTGGGAGATTTTCAAAGGCACAAGGCCAAGGTAGTCCCCCAGCTCCCATTGACTTTCAATGGGATTTAGGCATCTAACTCCTTTTTTTTCTTTGAAAATCTTTCCCAAATGTTTTTGCTCAAGTGATGTGAATCCCAATAGGCTTATCTTTCTTTTTGTGCAGTCATATACACCTCTGCAAAGTAGGTGTAAAATCTAATTAAATCAGGGTCGCGATTTAGACCCACTTTGCCAAGGTGTAAAGGGCCAGACAAGGCACAAAATCATGACACAATGAACACACAGTACAAAACAATGAGTAGATGAAGTCTGGTATCTGTGGTGTCCAGTGACAGTTCAATGCTTAAGGTGCTTGCAGAAGATTTGCTTTATTCTGTGTCCAGATCCAACTGGCTGTTCTTAACAGGAACTTCACAGTGCTCCTCCCAAACTCTCTGTCTGGGAAGTTCAGGC
Organism: Gopherus flavomarginatus; assembly: GCF_025201925.1. Classification (NCBI taxonomy): domain Eukaryota; kingdom Metazoa; phylum Chordata; order Testudines; family Testudinidae; genus Gopherus; species Gopherus flavomarginatus. The sequence goes on from NC_066623.1 coordinate 66,168,676, forward strand.
CTTGAAGGCACAGTTCTCAGTACAATATATCTTTTCCCAGTCTGTACCTATTGGGACAATTTTCAATAAACACCTTTCTCTATGATAACAATGATTTCTCTTAGCTAGGCTTAATCACCTTTAACAAATGTAATGTTACAGAACTGCTACACAGGAGACAATTCTTCAAGCAACCCAAGCAAGTCCTAACATCTAATTCGTATCAGTTAAAGTTATTGGTTGGTCCTCTAAAGATAAAATGAAAGCAAGGGATATCAATAGTATTGACCAGCACTTCACAAAAGTTTGATTGAAATTTGGCCTATGATTCTGAAAACAGACAGGTATTTGTATTTCATTAACCCTCAAACACCTCAAAGAAAAACACTAATTGCTAATTATTTATTTGTTAACTTTGTTTTGTGTAACACGTGGTTCCAAAAATGATGACAATAGAAAAGTTGAAACTGAGAGAGTGCTTTATTTATATATTGCCACAGCGTCCACTAAATTTGTTGTAAGATGGAATTCAAGTGCTTGCAAGTTCCACAGATTGCTTTATAAATACAGTACTGCAGATACAAGAAAGAAGTATAGGGGTGACTATTCTAATGCCCTTCAAAAAGACCAGTGTGAACTGTCAGTGTGAGCTGATTAACCATGCAGCTAATCATTTGGCTGCAGTGTGGGACTGGCATGAGTTCTGTGCACTCGTAGGGGAATATCCTGGCATTTCTACTGGCAGAATCATGGGAATGCACAGGGTGCCAGAGATGTAGCAGACAAGTGAAGTTACTCTGAGGTATTCTGCCTGCAGAGGGCATAAATGAGCAGGATATCATGGAGATACTGGAAAAGAATGCTCAGCAATGACACTGCTCTCTTAAAAAGTTACAATGTGCATTTTTCTTCTTGCTGGATGCTAGTAAGGAGGCATATATGTGTTGGGAGTGAGGTAAAGATTAGGGCTCTGAGAATACCCACAAAATACCCACAGTTGGGTACTGTGGAGTATCACTGCTCAGACTGGCATTGCTGTCCAACGAAACTTCCTTTCTCAAGCACTCATAAGAATTAGTGGAACCATTCTTCCTGCCTTGATGAGCACAAGATATAATAAATATTTATATTATGGCAGTGCCCAAAGACTCCAAATGGGATTGCATTGAGCATTGTACTGATGGAAGATGGAGTCACTACCCTGGAGACTTTACAATCTAAAAGACTCAAATGGAGGAAGTGTAGGATATGGGAAGATGGTATACAAGCAAATGAATGTGGTGAAGAATTGAAATGGGGTAAAAGGAAGGTCCACACATATTCCTTCTATCCCAGTGAACTTAGAATGGACTGACCGTGATTTAACACTTAGAATAGTAGATTCTTCAAGACACAATTCCTCCTTTTAATATGTTAAAATAACATTTTAAGATAACAGGGACAGTTTCCCTCAAATTCCAATTCTATTAGGGAATGTACTGATTTGATTCAATGAAACAAAGATGGATAGAATGCTGGACAACAAAAGGAGAAAAAAATCATGCAGATGTTTGCAAAGTTTTTTTGTGTTTTTCAATATTTGATATTTTGCTAATATTACTAAAAAAATTAACTACAAATTAGAGTACTGATTAAAAGTATACTTTATATAACTTTTTATAATATGTATATTTACTCTAACCCCAACCTATACTACATGAAATCTGCTACATATCCCTATCCCTTGTATCTGTTATCCTCTCTTCAATGTTTATGTAAGAAAATAACTTGAACCAATGACTATGCTTTTTCATAAGTAGCTAAAAATGAATTTTAAAAAGTAAACATAGCTACATAAAGAAACATTGTTGTGCCTTGCAGGAAGTGTGACATAAAAAATGACCTGAATTAAAAAGGAATGAGATTTTTGAAGGCTGTTCAGTATTGTACATTCTCTGAGCAATGATCAGCATAGTTACTTAGCCTAGGTGTTTCTGTAATTGTGATATATTAGGAAAATTAGCAGTGTTCAATGGACCACAGACTGACACTTCTACCTTTATGTTGAAGCAGTCGATAATTAACATACAGGGTGATGATTCAAAACATGTACCCTAGCATACAGGCTCAAGAAGACCCACTTATGCGTATTCATGATGCATGTTCCTTGGTTTATCTAGTTGTATTCCTAAGGTTTGAAAAAGAGGATTTAGAATGAAATACATCACAGTATATTTGTACAAAGCTACAGTGTTTGAGCCAAAGTGTGCCCCCTTTTTTTCCATGAATGCTGGCATCTTTCCCTAGGTGTAAATTGCAAGTGTTCGGGTGAAAACTATGCGACTGTGACTGAATGAAAATCTAATCATGCTGATGCCATAATGTTTTTATCTCTGAATGCAGGTGTTCATGGTGAATTTATATTTATATACTATATATATAGTAATAATTACTACATTGATTACTATATCTTCACTTAATTATTTTATCTTTTATTGATGAAAGGCTTACAGATATTTATGGGCTATGTTTCCCTTTCATCCCATTGAGATCATGAAAGAGACAACTTTGTGTATAATGGAATGTTCTGAGTGATGTAACACATCCATAATAAGTTGGTGATAATTTTATAGTAAATGTGCTGTAACAAACTGTTTAGTGTGCGAATCACTGCCCTCTGTTGAATAGAATGAGAACTGCTGTGTTTAGTACCATAGGCTCTATACTGATATGAGATACAAGTTTTTCTCATAGCTCAGAGAGTACAGTCTATACTTTTTGGTGAAAGAGGCTCTGAGTTCTGTCTCAGAACACAGACTATTCCTTTAAGTATCAACAGTAGAAGAACTGAACTGCTGAAGGGTCTCAGCTGCCATGAGGGGCTCTGCCAATTCTCATGGCATATAGTTCCTTAGAAAGCATAGATAGTTGTCATGAGTGAAAGCAACTTCTAGGATGCTATAATTTACGCTGAGATCAGAATCACAATAACTACATCATGAGAATTGGAGCCAGGACTGCTGTCCTCTTCACCAACCTTTGTGCTGTGTTCTTCTTGGCACAGGAAATAATTTGTTCTTAAATCCCTAAACTGCACAGATGGAACTTTGTGACTTTTTTTTCCAGTGGATGCTGGAATATCACAGAAGCCGCCTGTCTAAATAGCTTTGTGCTGATCCAAAGTGAACATTTAGTGCTAAAAAGCCGTAAATGTTTTTAATATCAGACCATAATGGAGAGAGGGTACCCAATGAATGATTACATAATAACATAAAGTGGCTAGAATTGATATAATTAATGGGCTTATAACAACCTCAGATGAAAGTTGGATGTGTTAAAAACCTCAGGATAGCATAAAAAGGAATTATCAATTGTTACTTTGTCTAAGTGAGGGTGACTGGATTTGATGCTATATTAGTAGCTGAATCAAGAGAAAAGTAAAAGGATATTAGGCTAAAGCCATGATGGCAGGGACAAGGTTAAGGGAAGCCAGAGAAGTCAATTAGCCCATTCTGACACTTAAAGGGGAGACAGCTAATTAAGGATTACACCCACCTGGGGAAAACTAGACGGTGGGTTCTGTAAAGGAACAACTGCTGAGCCAATAGGAGAGGATTGAAAGAGGAGCTGTCCAGTAGGGATCTTTTACTGGCCCTACAGGGCAAGGACAACAGGAGTGAAGGGGCTCTAGGCAGTCACCAGAAAGGCTGGGAACTGCCAAAAGGAGGCTCCTCAGCAACAGGTTGGTAGGAAGCCACACATGGAGTCGGACTTCCAGAGAGAGAGGATTGAAAGTTGTAGTCCTGGAAAAGGTACATGTGGATGGAGGAGGTAGGAAGAAGCAAGGGTTTTTAAGGAATAGGTCTTTGCAATTTAATAACAGGGTCAGTGGCCTGGAATCCAGAGGCAGGATGAGCCTGGCCCCTTGTGAATATGCATTATGATGTAGTCTTTAATTACCACTGCTCTGGACATTGGATTCTATCCCTGGCTCTACCACAGAGTTCCTATGTGATGCTGGGCAAGTGACTTACACCAAACTTTTCACAGGCAATCATTTCTGCAGGTAGTTAAAGGCTGGATGGTAATGAATATACACAAGAGGGCTGAGTTAAGGTTGTATGGGCAAATTTCATTCTGGCACTTTCTAACATTTGAGCATACTTGGCTTGTAAATTTTTAAACCTTTGTATTTCATATTTTTGTTAAGGGTTTAGTTTATTGATGAAGACAAACTTAACTACTGTTAAATGATGGTTATTTTTTTTGTCAATTTCCTTAGTTTTGTAACAGAAATATTTTATATATGAATGTATATGTTATAAAAGAATGTAGTCCAACAATGTTTTATATGACATTAATGAAGTTGTAACAGTAATAGTTATAGAATGTTGACATATCATGTAAACAAGTCAGCATGAATTCAATATATCTTCCTCTATTTGGGGGGAAAGTTTTAATGTCGTAAAAAGACTACAACTTCTAAATTACTAATTATTATTATTATTATTTATTTATTTATTTATTTAAAAATGTGTAACATAAAACTGAGTCTGGACTCATGTATATTTCTCACTTTTACAGCCGACAATATACAGGAAAAGGAGTTGGAATTTTGTATCTTATTTTCATGTAACACTTTTTGAGGAAAGTAATAATCAATTACCTTTTGAAAAGAAATAGTAAATTACCCAGGACAAACCCATGAGAGCACAGAAGGATCTTATCTAAACCGAGTCAGCTTTCATTACAGCTCCTCGTGGGGCCCTTCTTTGTAATGCTATCATGGTCATCTGAGGTAATTCAATTAGCAAAGGAAGCCGTTCCCATGAGAACCAGGGCAATACTGACTCCCCCAGAGTATGCAAGTGAACTGGAGAGACCGAATGATGATGAGTGACTTCTGGTTTTCTCTGATGTCACAATGTTACTGCTCAGGCAGCAGCAGAGGAAGTAAATGTACACTGTATGGGGGGCAAAAAAAGGCTTTTCTGGTGTTTGTTTCTCTACATTTCCTTTAAAAAACCAACAACAAACATCATAAATACTGGAGAACATTCCCCGCACATATTAATTAGTGACTGAAGTTTATGCTATGGGGATTTTGAAACATTTACAAAGCAAGGTTCCAAAACTAGATGAGATACAGATCCCATAAAACAGAAAATTCTCATGCAGTCTTAACTATGGTCTTGCTATTGCAAGATGATAACATTGTGGTAATAAATATATAATTATCCTATCACCAAACTTATCTAGTGTTCAGAATGGGGGAATATCTCTAAATTAATAATTCTCCATAAGGCAAGTAGGCTTTGATTGTAAACTCTTTGGGGGCAGGGACCACCTTTTTGTTCTGCACAATGGGGTCTTGGCCTATGACTGGGACTTCTAGGTACTACAGTAATACAAATAGTAATAAATAAGATAAAACATGAATTAACATCTGAGAGTATAACTTTGGCAAACCTTGTGCTCTCTCTAGATTGGAGTGACACAAGATTCAATACATCTCGCAGGTCTCTGCTTAAAAGTCTTTCCACTGGGATTCACTGACTTCAGTCATTGCTGGATCAGACAGTAATGTAGATTTCAATATGTGAAGTGAATATTAATAGTTTATTTTCTGAAAGCTGCTCAGATGCATTCCCGTTTTTCAGTTTCCCAATCATCAAAGACAATTCAGTTCTTCAATCAGATTGCTATGTTTCATAGTTGTTGGGAGGGGGGTTGTTCCCCCCCGCATTATGAAAATCAGTAATGCTGCAAAGATTTATATATAATAGTAATTTAGGCATGATTATCACCAATGACTAAATCAGGCTTCACTGTACAACTGCATCATGAAAAGCTATTTCCTATATTTAAGCAGAATAAAAGCTTCTTCTAAAGGTCTTTTATGACTATGAAGTGGCTGTTCACAGTGTAAGTGTGGAACTAGTCAAGTGTAAGTAGAGGGAGAAGAACAGCAAAATCTCTATTCATAAGTTTAGTTATAATTGCTTCAATTTCACTGCAGTGCTTCATCCTCATGGAAGGGTAAACACAATATTACAGCACAAGAAAGTATAAGTAGCTGGTAACAGACTCTGGTTCTCTGCATTGCAATTCAGCAAAATTATGTTTCTCATGAAGAAATAAATGTCTTATTCCTAAGAGTGATGGTTTATAAATGAATGACAGCATCATTGACCAAAATGAACTGAACCTATCACCTGATCCCGTTAGTCATGAACTGAGCAGGACATGCAACTGAACTAATTCCTTTAATTGATGAGATGTGTAACAAGCACTCCAGTGAACATATGACCAGAAAAAGTACCTACACATATTGTAATAACACTGTAAATAAGTTTCTCTTTTTTAAATAACTTTTTAAAATAGCTTTTTTAAAATAACTTTGTTTTTGTATGCAAACAAATTGACTTTTAGCACTAATTCTAAAAAGAGCTTTGCCTTTTTGATTAAGTATTTAGATTCAGAAGGAAGCATTTAAAGTTAAGACTTATACTGAAAATTTCTTGGGGAAGGGACTATAGCCCTCATCCTCCAGGTGGGTCTGGAAGGATCAAATACTTTAAATACCCTACACAAGTTAGCAATTTATTAAATCAGCTGATTAAAGCAACTTAGTATAATCAAACAACTAGTGTTTGGAAGAGACTGCTCAAGGGTTATTGAAGAGACAAAAGGGTGAGGGAATTTCTTTTATTGGACTTGACATTTGGAAGAGAGGTGGCCTTTGTGTCAGGGTGTGCCTTTTGCTATGCTCATGAAAATCTGCAAAAAATTGATCAAGTTATAAGCACAGTTTTCACAGGTTGAGTAGAGATGTGTTAGAGTTTAGTGACTAGAGTAGCTGAAGATTCTCCCTGCACTGGGCATGCTGTGGTTTCAACCTGGCTGATAATCCATGTGGATGTCAACGTGATGCCACATGATGGAGTGGTTTTTTTTTGGGGGGGGGAGGCAGGATTACATTAAAAAAACACTGAAATTCTATACGTGTGTGTGTGTGTGTGTGCGTGCAGACACACAAATAAAAATGAAAAAAAATATTATGCAGGTTGCAAAGTCAAGCACTCAAAAGTTAGGAAAGGCCACAATTAAGATGGCATTTGTAACCTTAATTTGTCCCCCTTGATATATAGATTAAAATAAAGTCTTTAATTACATGATTACATACTATTTTTTCCACATGACCCCAGCCTCACTCAGTAGAGAGTCTGGACCTGCTCTGGGTTTGAATCAGGGTTGCCTAGTCAAGGTGAGACTGTTGTCTGTAGGAAAATTTGTTTCAGAAGGTGAAGGCATGTACTGAGTGAGGCAAGTGATTAGAGGAAGATAGAGCAGTGGTTCTCAGCCAGGGGTCTGTAGCCTCCTTTGGGCCATGAGCAGGTTTCAGGGGGTCTCACTGAGGCCCTGGCCAGAAAGTGGAAGCTCCACCTCATGGGGCTGAAGCCCGGGGTCCTGAGCCAAAGTCCATAGGAGCTGTGCTTTAAAATAATATATGACTATGTTAACATGCAATTGGTCAACAGATTTTGAAATGCCTTCTCAACCAGCTATACATTAAGAGCACTGTGCATTCTTTTAAAATTTTGCTCTGTCCTGGAAGAATTAAAGTATAGTAGCAAAAGGGGGACAAAAAGATAGTTTCTGTGTAGCCCTTATGGGACATGTTAGAACTAAGGGAGTGATAATATGTGTGGGACAGTAATTAAGGTAATAGCTTCAGGGCTGTAAGCATGAGATGTTTCAGAATCCTGACCAAACTCCATCTGAACTGATTGTTTGTGCAAACTCTGTGTGTGTGTGTGTGTGTGTGTGTGTGTGTGTGTGTGTATTGTGATAGACCCAGGCAGGTCCAGCTTTAGGACTATTCCACCAATTCCCCTGAATCGGGCCCCGCGGCTAAGAGGGCCCCGCACCCAGTGAGAATCCCTTCCCTGGCTAGAGGTGCCTTTTTAATTTTTACTCACCTGGTGGCACTCCGGGTCTTCAGCAGCACTTCGGCGGCGGGTCCTTTGCTTGCTCTGGGTCTTTGGTGGCACTTTGGTGGTGGATCCTTCAGTGCCACTGAATACCTGGAGCAAGTGAAGGAGCCGCTGCTGAAGTGGCGCCGAAGACTCGGAGCACCGCCTGGTGAGTACAAGACCCACGTTTTTTTTTTTACATTTTTTTTTAAGTCATCCCTGCCAAGGTCTCGCCGAAACTGTTCGAATTGGGCCCCGCACTTCCTAAAGCCGACCTTGGACCAAGGTCAGTTGGGAACAGCGGAGTAGTAGAAGGGAGATATACTGGCCACTGGATAAGCAGTTTTCTGTTCCCTGAGTGACCAGAGCAGGGGCTGCTCCAGGCTAATGAGAACACATGACTCCAATTAACCTGTTAAGAGTCAGGTGAGGATGTTAAGCACCTGACTCTAATTAAGGCCCCTCTGATGCTATAAAAGGGCTCACGCCAGTCAGGCCAAAAGGACCCAGGAAGCCAGAGGAGAGGAAGTGTGTGTGAGGAACTGGGAGCAAGAGGCATGCAAGAAGCTGAGAGTGAGTAGGCATAGTGCTGGAGGACTGTGAAGTACAAGTGTTATCAGACATCAAAAGGAAGGTCCGGTGGTGAGGACCAAAGAAGGTGTTGGGAGGAGGCCATGGGGAAGTAGCCCAGGGAGTTGTAGTTGTCACGCAACTGTACAGGACGCAGTCTAGACAGCTGCAGTCCACAGGACCATAGGCTGGAACCTGGAGTAGAGGGCGGGCCCAGGTTTCCCCCAAATCTCCCAAGTCCTGATCAAACACAGGAGGAATTGACCTGGACTGTTGCTTCCACCAGAGGGGAAGGTGTCTGGGCTGTTTCCTGACCCACAGGGTGAATCTGCGAGGTGAGCAAATCTGCCAGTAAGTGTAGGACCCACCAAGATAGAGGAAGAACTTTAGAAAAGAAACTGAGTGAATGTGAAAGACATTTCAAAATATATTGACGGGGCTTGTCTACACTTACCTGGGGATTGACACACAGTGATCGATGCATCGGCAGTCGATTTAGTGAGTCTAGTGAAGACCCGCTATGTCAACTACAGATCACTCTCCCATCAAATCCTGTACTCCACCAGATTGAGAAGAGAAAGGGGAGTCGACGGGAGAGCATCTCCCATAGACATCACATAGTGTGACCCCGCATTAAGTACATCCAAGCTACGTCGACTTGAGTTACACTATTCACGTAACTCGAATTGTGTAGCTTAGATCACCTTTTCTCTGTAGTGTAGACAAGGTCTCAGATTGTTTACTCCATGTTGATAGCATTGTGGCTTCAACCAGGAGTTACTTGGAATCTGCAGTATTGATGAAACTAGTGTTTGTAAGCATTCTGCGTGTTGTAACTTCAACAATTATGTGTGTTTTATTAAGTCAAGGGAATAACTCATCTATTTATTATTTATAATGCCCCTTTGTGTCTAGTACAAAATTGCAAATGTACACCACAGTACAATCAAATCATTTTCCTTATTTTACCAGGTTGAACCAGTAAAATTTGTATTCTCCAAAAGGTGCAAAAAATATTAAGGAAGATTCAGACTATAAGTCTGTTTACAGTGCATAAAAGAGATCCAGACCAAAGCCTGAAGTTGAGGTATTTGTTGTTTTTATCTTTCTTTACATCTTAAGACAAAAGTATACAAGTTAAATTGTGTGTTGAATATAAATGACCTATTGAACATGCAGCAATTCTAGAAGAGAGATTTAGTTTGGGAGATATACCTGAGAAAATTATAGGCCAGGGGTCGGCAACCTATGGCATGCGTGCCAAAGACAGCATGCGAGCCAATTTTTAATGGCACGCTGCTGCCTGCTGAGGTCCCGGCCGCTGGTCCCGCTTAGCCTGCTGCCAAACCCAGGCCGGCAGTGGCCTGGACGGGGCTGGCAGCTGGGACCCGGTGGGCAGAAGCATGCCATTAAAAATTCTGCCCAGCCCAGCATGCTCTTCTTTGCCCCCCGCCCACTGCTCTCTCCTGCGGGGGCAGGGGGCAGAAACTTGGTCCTGCCAGGTGCTGCTGCAGGGCAGCCTCCGCTGGCAGCCAAGCTCCCTCCTCCCTAGCCTCTTCCCCCAGCGTGCTGGGTTCCTGCCCCTCCTCCTCTCCCTCCCTTCAGCCGGACAGCGGATGGCCCTGGAGAGGGAGGGGGAGAAGTGAAGCTGGAACTGCAGCCATAACAGGACCTTGGGGAAGAAGGGTGGAATCAGGGCATATCCTCTCCAGCCCCCTGCCGTGAGCCACTCAGGGCAGGGGGCTGGGAGCATGCCTATAACTCCAGCTCACACCCTCAGCCCTCTGCCCTGACTCCTGAACTCCGCACACACACCCAGCCCTCTGCCCTGAGCCCTGTAGCCCCCTCACACATGCCCTGATCCCTGCACCCCCCTAAGACTCCAGCCCTGACTCCTGCACCCCCCTCACATGCTTCTGGCCCTCTGCCCTGACTCCTGCACCCCCCACACATACCCAGCACCCCCATGCCCTGATTCTTGCACCCCCACATCCCAACCCCCACCCTGAGCACCAAACAGAAACTCCTGCACACACACTCCACATTCCCATCTGTACTCTTCACACAAAATGAAAGCTGCCCAGGTAAGCGCTCCACATTCAAACATCCTGCCCCAACCCTGAGCCCTCTCCCTCATTCTAGCTCCTGGCAAACCCTACACCCCAACCACCAGCTTGCTCCTTCACCCCTGGCCCTGTGCTCAGTGCACTCCCACACTCACCTCAGTGCAGAGAGAGAGGAAGAGAATGGGCTAAAACCAGGGAGAAGGTAGGTACCCACTGTATGTGGGCAGGGCTGGGACCCCAGACCAACAGCAGGCTGAGCGGGGCCAGCAGCCAGGACCCAGGCTGGCAGGAGCAGGTGGACGGAACCCTAGACCGGCAATGGGCTCAGCGGCAGTGGGCGGAGCCACTCAGCCCACAGCCAGTCTGGGGTCCTGGCCGCTGGTCCCACTCAGCCCGCTGCCAGTCTGGAGTTCTGGCTGCCGGGCCCCTTGCCAGCCAAGAACCCTTTGCCAGGCTGGCAGCGGGCTGAGCAGACCAGCGGCGTAAGATCAGCATTTTAATTTAATTTTAAATGAAGCTTCTTAAACATTTTGAAAACCTTGTTTTCAAATACTTTAGTTATATAATATATAGACTTATAGAGAGAGACCTTCTAAAAATGTTAAAATGTATTACTAGCATGCGAAACCTTAAAGTGAATAAATGAAGACTCGGCACAGCACTTCTCAAAGGTTGCCGACCCCTGCTAAAGGCAATGATGAAGGCAATATTTTATGCAACCTGGGCTATCCCATTTGGCAAGGTTTGCCTAAAAGTCCAAAATGACTCCCATTAGTATTAAGGATAAATTCAATGATGTGGCAAACAGCCTGCAGCAATGCTTTGTTTCATGTTGTTATGGAAACACTAATAATTATAGTGGCCTGCAGCATAAAGCAAATGTATCTAATAGAACAAGAAAAGAAGCTTGTACTAATTATTATTTCTTTCCATCATTTTATCTGATTATTTCCTGAGGTTTAACCAACTATACCACAACTTCTGGAAGAATTAAATATTATTTTCAAGTTATCCTGGCAATGGGGAGTTGCTTCCAGCTGTCATAGCAACTAAAGTTCTGAAAATATTTGGAAGTCAAGGGTCATTTTGAAAGTGCTGTGCTTGTGATCTCTTTGGTTTTTCTGTTAATCAATAAATGTTCTCTAGCTTCTTCCTGCCCTGAGCTCTTGGGATAAGGTTATATTTTCAGATGCTACTGTAGATCTTGGTTTAAGGTTTATGATCTTCCATTGGTGAGATTGCAGGCCTCATAGAACTCCATGTAACACATAATGTTCAGTGGTTTATGGCAGTGATATTTATATTGAACTTGAGCTGAATGGTCTTGAGGAAGAAAAATGGACAGTGTACTAAGTAGTGATGAAATGGCCTGTTCAGAAGAGATAAGAACTCTGATGGGTGAACATCTCCAATTTTATAAAGAATTCCTTGAATCCTTCTCTGTTGCTACTGGGCTAGCTGTTCTCTGTACCCCCACAACATCCTTTAAAAAGCCCTCGTTTATTTACTAGAACTGTTTGAACGCTGCAAGCATTTCTGAAAACCAGGTAGGGGCTAAAGAGCTTTTCTTGCTTAACATGTAGTTGCTGGGAGACTGAGAAGCAGTCAGTTAGTGTATGCTGACTTCCCCCATGCTTCCAGAAGATAGCAAAGCTAAGGTAAGGTAGTGCTGGGAAAGAGGTAATGTGTAGGGGTTAGATCTAGTAGGATGGGAGTGGGAGAGTGCTGTTCAAACTGCATCAGGCCAGGTTGGGGACTGTTTCTTAAACCAGAACTGTTGTTCAAGAACAAAATGGAGCCTTGATATCCTGGTAACAAGGCATTCCAGCATCTGTGGAAACTTCAAATGCTCTTCCTTCATGCTCATTAAGTTCACAGTGAAATACATTGTCTAAATGTGGCTGAAAATGTATTTAGGACATTGGTGCAGTCTGCCCCGAACCACTAGGACTTAAAACAAAATAATATCTGGCAGAATTAAGACAAACTATGACCAGTACCAACACCCTTCTCTCTTCCTGCCCCCCTTCTCACTCACTGCACAGTATACTGTGTGTAAAGTAAAAGATTACTGTGTGCCTGTGTGTTTCACTATTGTTTCTCACAAAATGTTCTACACTAAGTTTACAATGCTCCAAACACTTTGTTTTATGGCAAATTGTTATCATTAGACTATAAGATCCTCGGGGCAAGGTCCATCTTTTTGTTCTGTGTTGGTACAATGCCTATCATAGAGGTCCTGGTCCAAGACGAGGGCTTTTAGGCACTATGGTATTACAAATAATAATTAATAGAATAATATCACTATTAGTGGTTTTAGTATTGCAGTAGCATCTGGAAGTCTCAGTCAAGAATTCATAGATTATAAATCCAGAAGGAACCATTATGATCATCTAGTCTTGTGCCTATTGTTATAAGTACGATAGTGACATGAAGCAAACAGACAATCTCACCCTCAAAGAATTTACAATCATAACAAGATGGCCCAAATTGATGGAACATTAATTAACTAAAATTGTTGCCTTCATGCTAAATCCAAGTAGTATATCAGGTGTCCCTTTTCAGGGCATATTTGAGAAGGTTTTTATTGGCACTTATATGGTTAATATGAATATTTCTATTACTTTTGTGTGTTCCCAAATTCATCTTAGTGAAACCTTTACCCAAAACTACACTATCATACCTCCCTCAGGCACAGTCAAAGGTATATACTTGTGCATGTGTGTGTGTGTTCTGTCTCCAGTTAGTCACCTAAACATTGAGGCATGGATAGCCACTTTTGAAAACCTTGGCCATATAATTTTTTTCTTGTTATAATTTAGCATCAAATTGTTGAAATAAACAGATAAATTTAAGTGTGTTTCTTTAAAAAGGTAGAGTTCAGTGTGCTGGAAGGGAGGAAACATTAGGATTGTAAGGATGTCTGATGTTAAACGGTATGAACATGTTAAAAACGTATGAGTGAATTATGATCTGATAAGGTGGGCCTAGTTACCCTACCACTTGGAGAAATGGTAGTCATAGAAATTGGAAAGATATTACTCTCCTCTGTAAACACTAGTCCCAGAGGTATTAGTCCTATTATTTTAGTTTTTGTTTTTATAATATATTTTAAAAGGTTACACTGTTGCTTATACGTTTAGTTTACTTGTGTAATTCTTCTGCCACATGGAACCAGCAGCAACAAGGGCCAGGTTCAGTATCTAGGGTTTCCTCTTCAACAATAGAATACAAAACCGGCTCGAGCAGTTGAGAGTGAATCCCTTCATCAGGGTATGCCAGGTACAGTTCTGCTGCCCTCGGTTCACACAACAGGGATAACTCTTTATTACTCCTGCCCCAATAACAAGGAGACTGGGGATCCAACACCAGCCACAAGTGATCATTTGGGCAAGCAATCCCCTCATGCTGAGCACCTAGGCAGGATGGGTGTGTCCATGCAAACAAGATCAGCTGCTGAAGTCCTTTTCTACAGCTCACCACTAGATGTCAAGGGAGAGTTCATTCAAACTCTGCTTACAGTCACATTGATTATGGTTTTGTCTGAACTGTCTGGGAACTTTGGAAAGGGCTGAGAGATTGTTCAACACAGCATTTAAGTTACTTTAAAAACAAACTTTCTCACAGAAGTTTTTGTTTTTAAGAAAACTGGCTAGTTACTACATATGACTTTAAAATATCTGTTTCTACATTATATTCATGTATACTCTAAATCCCTATTCATCTATATATACCTCTACCCCAATATAACACGACCCAATATAACACAAATTCTGATATAATGTGGAAAAGCAATGTCCGGGGGAGCGGGGGGGGGGGAGGGGACTGCACGCTCCTGCCGATCAAGCAAGTTCAATATAACGCGGTTTCACCTATAACGCAGTAAGATGTTTTGGCTCCTGAGGACAGCGTTATATCAAGGTAGAGATGCAGTTGTATTGTTTAGCCAAAACATATATGACACCTTGGTTACGAATGATGAATTCACTGGCATGATTTTAATTATCTATCATAACAAGACCTCAGCCCACACAATACCATTCCCTTTTACCATTTCCTTTTTAATTAGATTTGCTCAGATAGTCTTCAGATTCTTCTTTCCAGTTTTCTTATCTCCCTCACCACCCCCATGTAGTTTAGTCACATTTTACTTTTAATTATATCATGTATATGTATATTTTCTTACAATAGTGTTTGCTGTTTAATTATATCTATTCCCTCACTGATAACTGTGTGAAGAATGAGTATATCCTTTCTGAAAAAATGCAAAGACATAATGACTGATGAGATGGTGTCAGAAAAAAACTGCATAATTCCGAACAGTGTCTCTTTTTCCCCTCCTCCCACAAATGTAATAAACTGCATTTAAAGAGAATCCAACACAAAAAGAAAGTCACATTAGAGTTAGAGATGCAGGGCTTGAACACAGGAACTTCCTACTTTTAGTATCTTAATCATGCTAGCATTTTGACATGAATTAATTGTTGTTGGACTGATTTAATCAGCTGCACTGCTTCTGAAGCATCCCAAGGATCAATTAAATCATCTCAGGGTATTAATAGCATAGCTGAAGCAATGTTTATTCTGTTATTGAACTAGACACTTGGCTTGAAAAACCAACTTCTGTTGTGGAGACATGTGGGACCACTGGCCAAACAGAAATGTGACAAAAGAGCTACAGGACCGAAATAGATCTATCTATATATAAAAAGTGTTGAATATAGTTTAATATTTTTCCTAAGTAGACTCCAAAGATCTGATTCACAATTACACTCCACCATTTTTATGTCATTGTAACTGTACTGAAACCACTCTGGGTATATGTGGATGAAATGGATATCCCCTAAATGGAAGAACTTGATGGCTAGATGATCTATAGCAGGGCAAGCTTCAAAGTGAGCCATGGTGGACATCTAAATTAAAACCGACTTTGGATAGTTTAGCCTATGCAGGCCATATTGAATGTAAGTAAATTGCTGGTCTAGAACAGGGGTTGGCAACCTCTGGCACACAGCAAACCAGGGTAAGCACCCTGGCGGGCCGGGCCAGTTTGTTTATCTGCCGTGTCGGCAGGTTCAATGGACCGCAGCTCCCACTGGCTGCGGTTTGCCGTTCCAGGCCAATGCAGAAGGCGGGAAGCCGTGGCCAGCACATCCCCCAGCCCATGGCGCTTCCCGCCGACTCCTGGTCTAGAAGGAAGACTAGAATGAACTTGTTCAATTTAGCAACTTATTTCTATCTTACTTTGATACTTCCCACTTTATGCACCAGTACTGGTGATATTTCCATATGGGGAGGGAGATGTCATTTTTCCTGAAAACTAGCTAAATGTGATTTTAATAACTTTTGTACTTATGATGAATGTACTGTACTAAACTGTCTGGTGTGTGAGTGCCTCGCTACTCTATAGTGCTTGGAATCAGAATTGCTAAGTTCTACCAGTTACGTCCAGCAAATGTTTCTTGCCAATGTAAAAATTAATTCCCATACACCTGATGGAGTATAATGTTCTACTAGTTTAAATGAATGTTCCCCCCAAAATGGTATGAATTCCAGAAATTGAAGAAGGGTTATGTCAAAGGGATAAAAAAAATGCATTGTTTAAAATCCAATCATGGTGCAACGTGTATCAAAAATGAACCAAATATTACTAGAAGGGAAGTTCAGCTTCTTACATTTCACATATAAATGAGTATATTTTAACAAGCAAACAATCAGTAACAAATAACAAAAATGTTGCTTGCAAAATAAAATAATCTTCAGGAAGTTGATTGCAAAGCCCTAGATCAAAAGATAATGTTGGTAAAGCACTAGAGGCTATTAATAAAAAATGTGGTCTACTCCAATTAAGGGAACATGTGACTGCACATGCTGGTGGCTAGAGATTTGCTGAAAGCTTTGCCTTCAGGCTGCCTTATATAACTCTTTGCTGAAAAAAATATTTAAAAATAAGGTAATCTGACGGCATATGCTATAGCCAGGCTTACCTTTGTTTGATAGAGCTACCAAGATTCCAGCTTTAGGCCAAATGAAGTGTTCTTCAAATAAATTTACCAAGTTTAGATGGGCTTTACTGCAGATCTATTTTCTGACTCATTTAGAAATCTAGAGATATGTTATTTATACCACTGAAAGCTTACCTTCCCAGTGGAAATAAATGGTGTTATTTTCCTACCATTGAAATAAATTATTTATTTCGACAGTAGAAAAGCGTGTTTTTAAAAGTGGAAAATTGTCAACATTATTGGTCAAAAGGGCTATCAACTCAAGTCTCATTCTTTTATTTAAAACTTGGAACCAATAGAAAAATAACTTTTGAATGAAACACAAAAGAGCTATTCTATACTGTCTTTAAAAATCTAAACTGGAACAAACAGGAAACAGTAGTGGTAAATAAAAATATGTAATGCCTAGAGTTTTTCAACCATTACTTGTCACAAGCGTGGCATAAACCAGTGTTTCCCAAACTTGGGACACCGCTTGTGTAGGGAAAGCCCCTGTCGGGCCAGGCCGGTTTGTTTACCTGCCATGTCTGCAGGTCCGGCTGATCACGGCTTCCAATATAAGCCAGTATGTCCCTTGGCCTGCGCTGCTTCCCACACATGCCTGGAGCAGTGAACCACGGCCAGTGGGAGCCCATTAAAGCTGACCAATAAAATAGAAACCCTGTCATGATAAAAATAGAGCGTGAGCATAGACCTCAAAATGGAGGATATAGTATGGTGCCTATATAAAGAGACTATTCTTATTCCACCTACAACCCCAAACCAAAAATAAGATGTGAGCAGCTTTATGCATTGACCCAGAATCCAGCTGGGATAGTCACATCATTGTCATGGCTTCTAATGGATCATGAGCAATTGAAGAGTTTTATTATCCATGTGGTGTTTGAGACAACATGAAACAATAAGTCTTTGTAATGTTCACGTTAGATTGATTAATTAAAAATGTACTCAGGAAATTTGAGGCACAAATGTGAAAATTCCCATTTTAACTGTCACCCTCAAAGGCCTATAGTAGAGTTCAATGCACAGCTACAGGGTATCCTTTCTTCCTCATCAGGTTATGCTGAACTGTGTACCTGTCAAGAGACAATTGGTATAATGGTCCTACAGTGTCATGTATCAGTCGCAGTAATGAATGCAAAATCAGATGCCTCACCATAGTTCAAGTTACAAATGTGAATAGCCACTAGCCATTGATGTTAAAACAACAGTATGAATTGTAAAATGTAGTGTTTGGCATCCAAAGCCCTGCCAACTTGAATTGGACACCAGATGGGACCAGTTGGACTGTCATAAACAGATAGCTAAGGGTTAATGTCTCTTTCACCTGGAAAGGAGTAACCTGAAACACCTGACCAGAGGACCAATCAGGAAACAAGACTTTTTCAAATCTGGGTGGAGGGAAGTTTTGGGTGTGAGTTCTTTGTCTTTGTCTTGTGTCTGACCCTCTCGGCTATGAGAGTGATTTTTCTATCTCTAGCTTTCTAATCTTCTGTTTCCAAGTTGTAAGTACAAAGATAGGAAGACCATAGGTTTATATTGTTTTCGTTTGTATTTACATGTGTGTAGTTGCTGGAATGTGTTAAATTGTATTCTTTTTGGATAAGGCTGTTTATTCATTTTTCTTTTAAGCAATTGACCCTGTATTTGTCACCTTAATACAGAGAGACCATTTTTATGTCCTTTTCTTTCTTTTTATATAAAGCTTTCTTTTTAAGACCTGTTGGAGTTTTTCTTTAGTGGGGACTCCAGGGAATTGAGTCTGCAGCTCACCAGGGAATTGGTGGGAGGAAGAAGTCAGGGGGAAAATCTCTTTGTGTTAGATTTACTAAGCCTAACTTTGCATACCCTCTGGGTGAAGGGGGAAGAGAGATTAGCTCTCGGTACTTCTGTTTTCCAGGACTGGAAACAGGGAGGGTGGAGTCCCTCTGTTTAGATTCACGGAGCTTGCTTCTGTATATCTCTCCAGGAACCCAGGGAGGGAACACCTGGAGGGGAGGACGGGGAAGGGAAATGGTTTATTCCCCTTTGTTGTGAGACTCAAGGAATCTGAGTCTGGGGGTCCCCCAGGGAAGGTTTTGGGGAGACCACAGTGCGCCAGGCACTGTATAGATTCCTGGCTGGTGGCAGCTTTACCAGGTCCAAGCTGGTAACTAAGCTTGGAGGTTTTCATGCTAACACCCATATTTTGGACGCTAAGGTCCAGATCTGGGAAAAATGTTATGACATGGACCCATAAAAAACATAGTGTTTCTTCTAAAATATGTCATCCTCCCCCATGCAGTCTTTCCCTTTCTGTCTCAAGAGAGACTGAAACACCCTAACCTCTTCAACAGACACCCTGTATGGGCCTTCCTACCTCAAAAATATGCAGCTCAACCTTCTCATCCACTCTATGTCAGTAGAAGAGCACCGCTACCTTATCAATGTGCACAAGAAAGAACCTTTATGGAAAGCTGTATGTAAAACAATACAGCCCCCACATTTCAAAAAGGCTTCATTTAAAGGAAAAAAAGGGCAATCACATGACGCTCCTCAGTACTGAATGCTGAGCATTCTGGTCCCAGTCAAAGAAAGCACTTCAGCACATGGTGAACTTTAAGCACAAGTAGCCCCATTGAAGTCATAAATGATAAACATCCTATTATTTTTGTTACACTTTCCTCATTGTCCCTCAAACCTCTGCTCACATGTTTGTCTATTTATCTATTCTAGGTACAGCTATGGACTCCATTACTGTAGTATAGGAGTGCCTCACGATGTTCAATGTGTTTATCCTCACAATATCCCTGTGAGGTAGGGAAGTGCTGTTATCCCCATTTTACAGATGAGAACTGAGTCACCAAGAGACTAAGAGCCAGATTTTAAAGTTATTTAGTTACCTAAAATTCAAATAGGTGTCTAATGGGATTTTTGAAAGCAACTAAGCACATAACACCAATTGTAATTAATGAGCTAGGTGCTTAGATGCTTTTGAAAGTCCCACTAGAGTGCCTATCTTAATCATTAGACATCTTCATTATTTTAAAAACCTGTCCCAAAGTGACTTATCCAAAGTCGCACAGGAAGATTGTGGCGAGCAGGAAATTGAACCTGTGTCTCAAGTCCCAGACTGCCACTAGATCATCCTTCGTTTCCTCATCCACTTATGTCTTGTCTTTTAGAGTGTATGCTCTTTGGCATAGGGAATATTATTTACTATATGTTTGTACAGTGCTTGGTATAATGGGGCTAGGATCTTGCAACTATTAAAATACATACATGGTCAATAATAATTACTCAAAACAAAAACTAAGGCAATGGCTGAAAAAGTAAGTGACAGTCCTTTTTCTTTTACAATACTTTCTGTTGCTTCCATGTGCTTATCTCTCTCATCTCCCTTCATGCTTAGTTATGGGAGAGACCTCAGCCCACAAGCTTAGATTTATGTTTGCAAAGAAGTGATTTTCATAGGACCAGTGAGTGGCTGCAGCTTTGTTCATACCCTTAATTGAAATTATACAATCCTTGTACTTTGTTAATAGAGTTAATTGGTTAGCACAATCAGCAGCTGTAATAGAATTATTTCTTAGATATATGGGAGTAGAAGTATAGCAGCATATTTATTAACAGAGTAGAAAGTGGAAAGTCATTCTGCTTGACTAAGAGCAGAGTCATGAAAGCTTCCTATACAATTAGTTCCTTGATGCATGTGATTAGGTTTTTGCTAAGATGGATCTTTAGACAGAAGTGTCCTGTCAAGCACACTCCAGAGTCTTATTAGATGTTTTGAAAAACCTCAGTATTTTTACAACAGTTTTTTAGTGTCAGTAAATGATGCTTTAAAAAAAATCACATCAGATTGTTACTCTGAGTTCATTGGGTTTATTAGAGTTGCTATTAGAGCTAAACAGTTTTATATCTGATACTTAATGAGTTTGCTTACATTTATTTAAACCATTGTAACTTCCACATTGTAATGGATCTGAACCCAAATGTGATCACAAAGGCCTTGATTGCACCGTGTTCTTTGTGGGTTGACCCGTATGAGCAGGGTCAGTGGGACTTTATGTGGGCATAGAAGTTTCCTGCATGCAGTTCGGGGAAGGGTCAGGGTGATGTTTCCATGTCCAGTTTTCATTCTAATAGTTGTGAATTATAACACCTTTCTTTAAATATTTGAGGTTTTGCTTTAAAGAAAAAAGGATGGCAAATACATTACACATATGTAACATTAAAATGACCAAAAACCAAAACCAACAACAAACTCAAACAAAAATCAGACACATTTCCACATAAATCCTAGGGAAAAAATATACATTCAGAAAACATTATACTGAAAGCAACAATAGCCATACTTTCTGGACACAGAACTACTGTGCATCATACAAAAGGGTTTCCACAGTAGTTACCATTGGAGAGCCAGCATTTGCCAATAACTATGCAGAGTTGTATCTGAGATAACTCGGTTTTCCCCATCACGGAAAAGAAATAACCATAGTACATTGAGGAGGGAGGGCAGGGGTACGTTGGCAAATGTTGACTTATTAAAAGTAATCACTATACAAAATACAAGTCACAGACACTAGATTTAAACACAGAAATGTATTAATTAATCGTTTCTCTGAGAACATCTAAGCAGATGTTTCTCACATCATCTTTCTTGTTATACAGTAAAATTACAATAGCCAGTTCAAGATGTATACTATTAACTTTGAGAACAGTGGAACTATTATGCAATTATATTCTGCATTTGAAAATATTCAACAAATATTACTTTATAGTGTGTGTGCTACTGTTGTGGTTAAAATGGGTTGTTGTTTTGTTTTGTTTTTTAATGAAATGACAGCAGCTTCCAACAAAAACAGTAGTGCTGTGTGTGCTACCAAAGTTATGGGAAATAAAATACCAGGTTTGTTTACAGTACAAAATGAAATCCAGGGCCTGTAGAAGTCAATGACACAGTTCCTATTGCTTCAGTGGGACCAGGATTTCACTCATACTTTCTAATGCTGTATCTAACCTATGCCCAGGAGATCGAGCTTTTAAGTGTAACACTTGTTTGGAAAAGATTCAGTGTTGGCTATGTAATATTCCAGCTTCATAAATGGTCGTCCAAGGTGGCATATTTTTGTTTCAATTCCCTCCTTGGCCAAAGCTTTGAAAAGACAAGTGGGTTGAACATATATAGGCAGCATCAAATATGAGTATTCAGAAACACATCCATTTGAATGCAGAATACATATATTTTGTCACATATACCTTTGTGTATACTAGCAAATCATCCAAACCACTTTTGGAGCTTGACATCTTTGGGAATACTAGTGGGCTTCAGTACCATCAAACTGAACCAGAGCCCTAGTATTTTAAACATTTTTTGAATCCTGTCTATGATTTTGCTGTTCAACCAGGTCTATTTGCTAGGTATTAATGACTGTCCCTGCTGACTTTTACAGGAGACCAGTTTTTCAGGACTCAATTTTCTGCAGTCCAAATCCATTTTAAATGAATGGATTAATGTACATCTATGGCAAAAATTGCATAAATTGTGGTGCTTTCAGTATGCTCAGATTGCCTAGTAAACGTCTATTGCTTAGTCTTCACTAGAAAAACTAGTTTCCCTATACTATGGCAGCTCTATCATGGCTAACAATGAGGGAATCAGGAGTAGATGACACAGTGGTTGAAACACTTATGCACTGCTTACACTACAGTTTCCGTGATAAGTAGCATTAGTGCACCTTCAGTAGTGCAGAAAATGCTTACAAATTTTCCCCCAGTGGATACACCCTATGAGAAAATCTAAATGCACTGGTGTGTCAGTGGTGTTGTAACAGGAATGGAAGTAGCCCTTTGTGCTACTTTTCTCTGAGTTCAAATTAGTTCTAAAGACAGTTGGCATCTTGAGCTATCAGATGTTTGTTTTCTGAAGAAAGCAAAATACTCAAGTCGGAGAACCTTGCACTTCAATAGCTGAAGTGTTTTGTCTCATTCCTTTATCTGTATAAAACTTGGAATCAGAGAGCAGAACTGTGATGGGGCATCCACCCCACACAGGACTGAAAGGGGTTAAGGTGGCCAGGCAGGTCAATTAACTCCAATGGGTGCACCTGGAGGAGGAGCATGCCACTAATTAGAAGGAAGCTCAGCTGGACAGGAACAGGTGGGGCCAGTAAAAGCCAAGGAGTGGTTATTAGCAAAGGGGCTGCAGGAAGACAGGGAAATAGGCTGCAGCTACTAACTGAGTTGAGAGATTTGGGAGGCTGGTAAGCCCAGAGAGGGGGGAAGCCAGATGAGTAGGAAGAAGCCCAGGGAAACAGCAACAAGGGATAGGACCATGCAGAGATCTTGGATGCTTGTTATAGGGTCCCTGCCAGGAACCCAGTGTTGAGGGAAGACCTGGATTCCCCTACCAACCACTGGGAAGTGGCAAGAGTATTGGAGATGCCAGTGGTCTGGAAGGACTTCAAATTCCCTTGAAGGGGAGGACCTTAGTGACCTGGCCAGAGGGCCAAACAATGAAGAGCAGATTGCAGATCTGAGAGTGAGTGAGGCTGCAGAGTTAGAGATATGCAACAGTTCATTAGTATGTATTTCACTTGTATTGTCATCTTCACATCTAGAGATGACAAGATGCTGACATTTTAATGATTCTCCCCTCCTCTCCTTTCCTCCTCCGCCCCGGAGAAATCCAGTAGTGACTTGAAGTACTAGATTAAAAAATGTATCAATAGGATGTGATTTATTAAAACAGTAGATTACTATTGGCTCTCAAATCATAAGCAGGTTTTCTGAGAAGAACTAAAACACTGCAGGATTTCTTAAGCACAGTGAATTCTCAAGTAATCACCTGCCTCAGGTTCAAAATTATCTTGTACATGCAGCAGTCAGTTCCTTTTCAAATTCTATGACTCGGTAAAAGTTTGAATGCAGTAATGAAGAGGATGGTATTGTCATGATTTATTTGCCTAACTACTTGTGAGATGTATCTTAAACCTATAAGGACAATAGGAAATAGCACTCAGATTCTTTTTCTCAAAGTCAGGCATATTACGGTATATGTGATCATGATGGCTAAAAGAATCAACACATTGTAAGTGTGGGTAAATTCCAGAAGTATGTTAGGAATTGCATGAGCTATCCCAGCATAGACACTTTTAACCCCATCACCTAAAAACACCCCTCTGAGCGATGCAAGTTTCAACACTGTAAAGTGGCAGTGTAGACAGTGCACCAGGACTGGGTGCCACACTCCCAGCACTGGTAGCTACTTCCCTCATGGGGATGTGTGTGTTTTTGTTTGACAGTGCTTGGAGAGCTCTCCCCTAGTGCTGGTGCCACAACTATACATGCTCTAAGGACATTCTGCCTGTGCCTGTTGCTATCAGATCTGCAGGGCCACCTCTTGAGGAATAAGCTGTTAATTTTGAAATATAGGAGATCTTTGCAGACACTGTGGGCAGAATACCTAGGGCTGGTTGATTACTGTATTCCTTTCAAAATTACAGCGATCCCATGACCAAAACTGGATCTAAACACATTTTTTTATGCATCTGGCAAGCAATTTGATTAGGTATAATTGCTTCATGTCTTTGGAGGGTTTGGGTTTCTGGCTTTCTAATGGTACAAAATGTTTCTTATAGCCATGTAAAGTATTGGATTGTTATAGTTTGACACCCTGAAGTACAGAAAGAGTTCAAATATAGGTAGTATTTTTTTTCTCCTGCTTGGTGGCTTGTACCTTTGGACGCATTGTGATAAACCAAGGTTTTTTAGGAAGAAAGAAATTTAAAAAAAACACTACCCATAAACATTTTTACAAACTCTAAAATTTCAAAAATTACCATCTCCATAATATGAGTCAAGTGTTTATTAGCACTGAAGCTCCGTTGTGATTTCACCATTTGTGTGTAACTTCCTTCCAAAAGAACTTTTGGAAATAGTCATTTTCTCCTTATATATTTAAGCATTTGTAAAAAATCACATTTTCCATACCAATGATAGTATTGTGATATAAAATCTAAGTAGTTTCCATGGTTCTCAGATCTAGAGGAAAATTTTCATGGTTTGGGCCTATTCTCTGTAGATTTCTATTGACCCTGTTAATTAAGAAGAGGGTTGTAGTGAGATGCAGATTAATGTAAATTGTTGACATTATGGTATTCAACATTAGGGAGTGTAGACCCGGCGTACATTTTAACACACCAAAATACATGCCATCATTTACCTCCTTTAATCTTAAACTTATAATTTAATACTTCCCCCATGTGAAATACAGCTCTAACGACTGTGTAGTGGAGAAAATGGCCAGTAGTAATTAGTGACATACTTTTTTAAAAGAACAGCCCTATAAATGCTGTGCATTTAAATAACTATAGGAAGCATTTTCATTCATAAATTATTTTCATAGGGAAAGGATGGTCTCCAATGAGTTAAAGATGAAAATGAAACCTATTGTAACACATCTAAATAGCTTGCAATATGGGTTATGCTGACACTGCTTTGTGTTTTTCCAGCTGTGGGACATGACTGATCTCTGTTGTAAGAGAACATCAGGGCTGCCATTAGCATGAAGTTTTGTCTTTGGCCCTGTACAAAAGACTCAGGAGTGGATATGCTAGCTACCAGTTCTAATGGGAGAATGGGAGTTGGCTCTATTCCAAGTGCTACCATTGGTTATGTGGCCTTAGGTGTGTCACTTTTTTTGTGTGTGTGCATAGGTATGATAACACCTGCCTCACAAGGGTGTTTGTGAGGATTAATTAATTAGGACCTCATTATGTTTCCCCTGCATGGGAACGATGAGTGAGAGGAAAGACAGCTGTACCCTTCTCTCTCTGCCACATACACACACCTGATCTCCGGCACACTTGTACAAGAGACAGAAATAATATGGTTTTCTTGTTCTGATTCAATCCCTATTATATTAAACAGGGATTGGATCAGGCCCCATTCTACTGGTGGCAAGCATCTACAGAGAAGAGAAAGTTTGGTTATGATGTGGGTGGGCTATGGCCGCAGTTCCCTGCACACCAGCTAGTGGCAGGGAACAATGAAGCCAAGAAGTCTCTGAAGATAGTGAGTTCTCTTGCCCTGAGTAAGCATGATGTTCAGTGTACTCTTACGCAGGTGGTGTACTTACCTCCTTATCTTTTACAGAAAAGTCCTGTAGAAGCCAATAAAATAACTTTTAAAAGCATCCTAGATAATTTAATAGAGAATTGCATCTGTGCTATAGAATTCTATCAGATGATTAAAAAAACAAAGAAAAACTTACAGAAAAAATTTCATTCACTGTTACACTGATTCTTAGCCATTTCTAGAGAGCCCAGTTAAATAGCCGAATTCACTTTTTTGTAAACTGAGTTGGTTTCCTCTCTTAAATATTGTAGGATTTTTTACATAGGGGAGTCTTAGAAAAGCTCTTGTTGGTCGTCAGCAGGCACTTGGGCTAGAAATGTTTAAAAGTTCAGCACCCATTGTCAGGATCAGGAGTGAAATCCTAGCCTCATTAAGCTCAATGGCAAAACTCCCACTGATTTAAGTGGGAACATGATTTCACCTCTTCAGAAAATCTGGTTCTCACAACGGGAGCTGCTGAGGCTTGAGCACATTCAAAGAGCTGAGCTTTTATGGAAATCTAGTCCCTTTTTTGGGTGCTCAGCCCTTGTAAATATGGTTCTGAACTCTTAAGAAAAAATGACCTGCTCCACATACTATAGAGCCAGGTCTTTGGCAGGTATAATTAGCATCACTCCATTCATCAGTGCATTTAAAATATGCAGGGAGTAGAAGAAATACCTGGTTTTAGTTTTCTTCTAACCAATCTCCCATGCTGAACAAAAGAAAAGCTCATATCTGTGCTTCTAACAAATAAGTCAAAAGTCATTAAACTAAAAGGGAGGCTTGCCTAGAAAAAGACAGCAGGATCAATCTCAATTTTTTGTGAAATTTTTCATGGTCCAGAGGTGTTTCCATGATAATTTCCTCCCTTTTGGAGAACGGTTAAGAAGAATCCTCCTCTGTCTGAACTGTGCTGTATTAAGTCCAGTCACTAAATGCTTTCAATCTATATTGCATGTCTTACTGAGAGTCTAAAACACATATACAGAAGAAAAATATTTTTATGAGATGTAATGGCTCATATGACACAAGAATATGATGATTCTCTGTGCTAGTTGCCCCCATGGGCTTCACTTGGTACTCTCACCTCTCTCCACACCACCCCAAGATGCCAAAGAACTTGATCAGAGGTTTTTTTCCCAGTTGTTCAGACATGTTTGATTCAGTTATAATGAGCATTGCAATGAGTGCTCCTTGGCAGTTTGTCACAGTGCAGCTGAATTCAAGCCATCATTGTGTTACTAAAGTTTCGCAGACCTCCTTACAAGTAGGGTTGCCAACCCTTCTCGATTGGCCTGGAATCTACTGGAATTGGCATCTATCTCTCAGTGACTATTGAAAGCAATCCAGGAGATTTTAATAGGTACAGTACAATTAATGACATTATGTCGTTGGGGAGAGGGCGGGGGAAATCTCCCGGAATGGTTTCAGTCAGAATTGGCAACCCTACTTACAAGGCTGATTACTAACATTAAAAAAAGGTAAAGAGCCTGGCTTGGCTTTCTTAGTTGAAATATCTGACAAGTGTATTATGTTGTACCTATTTTTGTTTTCATATGAAATATTCTAGTCGTTAGGGTGAGATAATCCTCTCAAATACTTACTACAAACAGCACATAAGTATCACCATTATAATGGTTTCTCTCTCACACACACCACAAACAAACGAACAAATCCCAACAAGTAACAGAAGGAAAGGAAATTGCAATAAGGGTGAGGGTTATAGGGTGGGTGTAGACGTAAGTTTATCTAAGCAAAAGGGCTAAATTCTGCTATTGCAAATTCCAGTATAAATTTAA
Organism: Gopherus flavomarginatus; assembly: GCF_025201925.1. Classification (NCBI taxonomy): domain Eukaryota; kingdom Metazoa; phylum Chordata; order Testudines; family Testudinidae; genus Gopherus; species Gopherus flavomarginatus. The sequence continues at coordinate 66,196,152 of NC_066623.1, forward strand.
ATGATAGATGGGTGGGGATTTTCAACAAAACATTTTTTCATCAGAAAATGCTGATTTGTCAAAACCTCAGGAAAGAGTTGATTTCTATCAATTTCCCTACAAGGAAAAAAAAAGAATTGTTGTGTTGTGACTCACTCAAAAATGAAAAGTGTTGGGGTTTGGTGCAAAAAACTTTTAAAAAAATAGTTTAATTTATCATTTTAAAAGAACTTCAGAATATTTTGTTTTGATTTTGACTCTCAAAGCAAAATGTTTTAATTGACCTGATACATTTATATATACACTTATATAGAGAATTTTCAGCTAAAATATTTGAGATGTTTTGACTTTGTCCTGATTAAAAATCTGAGATTATGATTTTTATGGGACATGGAAATAATTTTCTAATTCAGAGTAACTCTGACTCCATGAAGTTGCTCTATATTTACATCAATGAACTGGGAGCAGAATTTGGTCCTTTCAGTCTACATCTTTAGATAATTTTTACCTTGTTTCTTCTGTTATAAGCATTGCAACATAAGCCTTGGTTTGGTTCTCTAGCAGAGGTTTTTATGGCACCAGGAGATAATCTATATATGTTTCTGTACAGTACTGCTAATTTAAGTGCTTTCCAGCAGCTCTGTACCTACTCTGAGTCATCAGACCAGACACTTAGCAGATGTGAGTGGCCAAGAGAGATTGCCCTCTCACTCCTGATCAGAGAGGTTATGGATCTGCCGTAGAGAAAGCACTTCCACCCAACTTCTGATGCCCGCTTCATTGGCCTTAAAAAACAGTCCCCTGTGCCAAAGTTTTCTTTAACAGCAAGAGGGTTTGGACTAGATTGTCACTTTACATACAGTACTGAGCTACGGTTGTTGCGTAAACTGCTTCCCCCAAACAGCAGTGTTGGGAAGCACAGTGCTTCAGACACATCTCTGAATCATAATCTCTCATCTGCTTTCTCTTTGCTCCTGAGAGGTAGTAATTTACTGGAAGCTTATTCCAGCAGTAAATTATTACCCATCCCTCACTAGCTCAGCTACTCTGGCCAGCAAATAGTGGAGGGGCAAAGCCAACACTCCACCTAATCCCTGTCCCCTCCCCACCTTCTTGGTTCAGGAGGGGAGTAAGTAAGGAAGAAGCCCTGCTTACTCAGATGCATCTGGCCTCAAGATCTAAGTAGTCCCTGTAGGAGATGTGGAGACAGCTTACTCTCTTTCTCCCTTGAGTGGGCTTGCAGAGACACAGTCGGGCCACTAATTTGAAGTGCTACTGAGACTTGTAGGCACTGGGCTTTGAAAGGAAGAATGCTCAGATTTTCGTTGTTCCTATAGCTCACATAAAAGAATAATATTTCTGTATCTGTGTAAAGAATGTGGAGTTCATTTCAACCTTTAAGGAGAAAAATCATTTGCCGGAAGTGTAAGCAATTGGTTCCTTGTTCAGAACATGGAACCTTAACGTAAGTGCTGAATTTTGACAGGTATCCGGATCTGGTCTCAGGACTATAACACTGAGTTAGTGCACAGCAAGCTGAGTTGTAAATCAACAACCCTCCAAAATACACTAGGTGACTTCTAGTGTGCCGCAGCAGAGTCCATATGGACAATTAGCATGCAGCATGCTGTAGCACTGTAGATTTACCACCTAGTTTGCCACTCAGTAATTTACTATATAATATATATAATTTGCCTGTCTCTAGTGAGATAAAAACAAGAAAAAATGGCTGATAATTGGGACTATCAATTTAAATCTTTGGAGAATGCAAAAATATTTTAATGTCGCTGTCACCATTAGAGTTGCGTAAATAATTGATCTTTATTTCACTGGTAACTCCAAAAAACTGAGGTGGGGGGAATTGTTTTGAGTTAGACCAAAAATGATTTTGTTTTTAAATTTTTGCCAAATTAAAAAGTAAAAATAAAATAATTTTGATTAAAAAAATTAATTTTGCATTGCTTTTTATTGGTTTGCAAATGTTATGATTTTTGTAATGGAATAATTCCGAATTTTTTAAACGTTATTTTGAACCAACAAAGCAGGAGATTTGAAATGAAATATTTAGATTTTTTTTTCAGATTTTTTTTTGGGGGGGGAGGAGTGAGTGGGTGAAATAGACACACATTTGCAATATGTTTGTTACCAATTCTGCATTTTTCACTGAAAAAAAAAGTTTGGGCCAAAAAATTTCACTTAGCTTTAATCACAGCACAATATGCCTAGATCCAGGCCCTAGAAGTACCAAAACTTCATCAGTAAAAAAGTCCAGTAGAAATATTTAGAAGAGCTTCTAATTCTATACCATGAAAACAATTTTCAGTAGCGTGTAGGAAGTAGTGAGAAAACACATATGTTAACACAGCAACTTATAGAAGGCATGTATAGAAAAACTACAACAACCCACAACATTGTCATGGTACAAGTTGATGTGAGAAAATGGGAGAGACAGTGCTACCGAATGTGCTAAAAAAAATTTTTTTTTCTTAAACTGAAGTAGGAAGATATCCCAGGTACAAAATGCAGCATTAGCCTGAGTGGGCCAGACAGATAATATACTGAACCAACGGCTAAATATACCACTATGTTGCACTGACTTTGCTACTTCAGGATGAAATGTCAGCAAAATCTTCAGCATAAGGTTTACTCAAACAGATCATATTCTTAACTTTTCCAAATTGCATAAATAGGATTTTTCTCAGCTACCAAAACCTACTCATTATTATTCACTACTATCAATTCTGCCTCCATCTGTCATATCTAGTGTGCCAATTGCTTAATCTGCTGTTTTGTTAGTAAAGTAGCCTCTACTGTTTACTTTCATTTAGCATCCTTCTGTGACTGGTGCCTGCTGGACCTAATTTAAAAGAGAAACTTTTTAAATTAGCCAAAATTTTCAGTCAAACTGAATCTGAAACTTAATTTCTAGTCCTAAAAGCACCTTCAATATATGTATATTTGTATACATTTCTCTGTGATATTGTAATACCCCCCCCCAAAATAATAATAATAAAATTTAAAAAATCCCCAAATAATAAACATCAAATACTGGGTTCTGAGGCTGCTTTTATTTATTCATTTGTTTGTTATTCTGAAAACCTATGTATTTATCACAATACTGCAAAGCTAGGAATACTGCCAAGGGGCCTTAATCTCATTTCACGTGTTATAACCAGTAGTCAACACCAACAAGCATATTGAATAGTTATTTTTTAAAGCTAAATATTTTTCCAACATATCAATGAAACCGCTTTATGGTATAAACTAACTATCTTTATTATTTAAAAAATAAAATTATAAATATCAGTAGTTATTTATCTTATTCTATAAAAGGAGCACTTCAAAAACCAACAACAAAAAGCCACACCAAAGGGTACATATTTTTTAACCTCCGCTCCAAAATAAATAAATAAAGCCCAGCTAATCCATTTCAACCATGTTTTCGACAAGTACATCCACATCTTGGCTGACAATTTATATCTGTTCAGGCAGATATGATTTTGAAATTACTGACACATTAAGCCCCTTTCCACCCTGAAAAAAATGGATGCATTTTGAAAATGCTGACAAGCCCCTTTGCTGTAGCGCTGCTATCGGGTGCTGATATAATTAAGTCCCAGAGTAAGGTACATCGTGTTGGCGATACAACCTGTCAGTAATTTTGCAATGATTTATCATCTCTAACAGTGAAATACCTGCGGGATAAGCAATATCACATTCATTGTGAAAGCACATTTTCCCCTAAACTTTTAAAGGCAAACTTCAACATTAAATACTTAGGGCTAGATTTTTATAGCTATTTAGGTGTCTAAAGACACTGATAGGCACCTGTGGGAACTTTAAAAACACCTGGGTGCCTCACTGTCATTGATTTCCAATGAAAGTAAGACACTTAAGCACTTTTTAACATATTAGTAGGCACCTATCTGCATCTTTAGACACCTAAATACCTTTAGAAATGTGGACTTGTAAGCCCACATGAAACTCTAAAATCAGATAAAAAGAAAAACCTATTCTCAACTGATGTTTCACTAGGAGGCTGTTACATTTATGTTAGTTGTATTCACATTAAAAGAACTGCTTTCCAGTTTGAACTGTTTAAGGGCACAAAAACCGTGTTGAACAGCTGAGCATAGCAGTCTAGTCTTATTGGTAGCATATGTGATTGAGAATCGGGAATCCTGCCTTCCAATCCTGATTCTGTCACTGACCTGCTCTCTCATCTCTGGCAAATCACTTCATTCCTCTATTCTTTCCCTTCACATCCTTTGTCTATTTATAGTGTAAGGTCTTTGGGACAAAGACTCTCTCTTGCTATGTGTTAGTGGCTAATACAAAGAAGCCTCAATCTTTTGGTATTCTGTTTGGTCCTTTGGGTGCTATGGTAATATTAATAATACAAATACAGTAGCCAAATCCTAAAGGAGTGGAGAACTTCCACCTTACGTCTGACTGGGGTGGTAGTGACATAATTGCTTAAACTAACTAAGCAATTAAACACAACAGGAAAGCTTCCTACATGGTGGTTCACAATCAGCTTAATCTAAACAATTACTTTATAATCAGATCTGGAATTAGACATAGAACATTATTTATGGTGATAGTAGAAAAAGAAGTAGTAATATTAATGAATAAATAAAGCCAAAAGAAATTTTTCATGAAAAAACTATAGCTCATCGGTCTTAGTAAATATCTGTTTTGTTATAGAACAGCTTCTGGCAGCAAACTTGTTAGGAAATAATAATGCAAAATACATTTGCTGCATCAGGTTAATGCAGGGGTGAGCAAACTATGGCCCACAGGCCATATCCGGCCCATGGGATTGCCACCCCTGTGGTCCCGCAGAGCTCCCGGAAGTGGCCAGCACCACATCACTGTAGGGAGGGGGGCCAGAGGGCTCCATGCACTTCCCTTGCCTGCAGGCACTGCCCTCCACAGCTCCCATTGGCTAGGAACAGAGAACCGCGGTCAATGGGAGCTTTGGGGGAGATACCCACAGGCAAGGGCAGGGTGCAGAGCCCTCTGATCCCCACCCCCATCCCCAGGGGCTGCAGGGACATGGTGCCGGCTGTTTC